>NW_006494608.1:9224447-9264134 GCF_000325575.1 Pteropus alecto | reverse complement strand
ACACTCATTACAAAAAGGCTGGAAAATCTCAGCACTGCTGTTTGGGCTAGGAGCAGTGCAACTCAGGTAAGTTACTTTGATTTCAGTTTTCCTTATCTATAAAGGTAGGGTAATGATACTTAACAGGGTTGTTTTGAAGCTTAAAGGAAATAATATGTGTACAGATATGTGCTGCATGATGATGTTTTGGTCAATGATGGACTGCATAAAGAACGGTGGTCCTATTCTCTAGTGACATTGTAGCCATTGTAACGTCGTAGTGCAAAGGATGCAAAAATCAACAAGGCTGTGGTTGAGATGGCAAACAACTTGAATCTGGATGCAGATGAGTATGACACTGAGGAGCTCCTAGAGGTGGTACCAGAAGAATTGATTAATGAGGAGTTGTTGGAACTGGAACAGGAACACATAGCTGAGGAAGAAGCAGAAGTTTTTGCATATATGAACTTTTCTGTAGAGGGAATGCATAGCTTTCACCTTAGGAGGCTTTTTAGGATTCAAAAAGCGTAAGAACCACTTTACAATTAATTAATTGCTTTTAGTGTGTAAAGGGCTATTTTATTTTCTATGAAAAGGAGTAAACTTAGGTACATGATGAGTCACTGTCCCAGGTTTCATTTTATACTTACTATGACTCTGTGAGAATTCTTTATTGAATTTGTAGAGTTCTGTACTATATGTAATATAAATTGAGGATGTAAATCTTTGTAAATCAGACAACTGTGCAAATAGACTTGGAAGGTGTTTAGGAGCAAAATCAGACCTAAAATTTCAGGCTAATGCTAATAAATCACATTCGAGATAGCCTTAAACTCAGAAAGCTATTTTGGAAGATTAGATTTCTGTTGCTGATCCATTCTGTAGACGAATAATTTAAAAAACATCAATATTTTTTACATAGATACTAGTAATATTATTTGTTAGGTGTTTACTTAATAATTAATTTTTTAATGTATTATTCATTATTAAGTATGTTAAATGCTTATTAAGTGTTTCGTTTGCCTCTGGGATATATCTTTTTTGTTAAAGATGTGACTTTCTTATTTGGCGGTACAACAGTAAAGTAAAGGAAAAGTAAACATTTTAAAATGAAAATGAATGGAAAAAATGAGATTAAATGCTTTCCATAATATTCTTTTAAATATTCATATATTAAAAGGCATTAGACTTTGATATTTTTAGTTTCAGGTTAGATTTCTTCTCTTATTTTTATCACCCACTCTACCCAAAATATACACACTAGTATTCTTTATGGTATGACATATTCTGGATTTATTAGAGCATAAAAGTATCCTCAATCAATGACTTAGATTGTTGAATATCTCTTTTTCCTTTTCTCTATTTTGAAAGATCACCTCAACGAAGTCTGTTTTTTATTGAATTTCTGTCTAAATGTACATTTCCTCCTGCGTTTATGTTATGTTTGGGGTAACTATAAAATAAGCGATTATTTTTAGACTGACACCATAGTCCATGATTCAGTTTAAATATGTGCATCATATGTGGAAAGGCACCATTGACTGCACTTACTAAATCATGATGCTCAATATTTTTGACCACTCATTAATTATGCAAAGGTTTTTGTTAAAATTCAGCTAGCAGATTTCTATCTCTCATGTCATTAAATTTTCAATTGAATTCCTTATGATTTTCAAGTGACAAAAATAAGGCCATTTCCAAGATTCTAGAAGATACATGGCAATGATAATACAATTATATTTGATCTAAGAATATCTTTTGGATTCATATTTGAATATGAGGATGTCTGGTGTTTTGAGAATCAGTAGTAATAAAAAATTTCAAATAATAGCTAACTATATATGTTCATTATACACTACACCTGCACCAGCTGTTATGTTATGATAGCCCCTAGCTACATGTAGCTACTGATCACTTGAAATGTGACCAATGCCACATGTAGAAAGAATAATATTTTAGAGATATAAGAATAAGTAAAATAAATTACTAAAATTAGTTTCACCTGTTTCTTTTTACTTTTATAATGAGGCTACTGGAATATTTTATTTTATTTTTTTATTAATTTTATTTTTTTAATTAAATTTATTGGGGTAACATTGGTTAATACAATTATATAATTTTCAGGTGTGCATTGTCACTTGACATCTATATATTTTGTGTGATTACCACCCAAAGTCCAGTTTCCTTCAGCTATTATATATTTGATCCCACCCCACCCCACCCCCTACCCTCTGGTAACCACTAGTCCATTGTCCATGTCCCTGAGTCTCTGTTTGTTTATCCTGTTCATTTGTTGCTTTTAGGGTTAGATCCTACATATAAGTGATATAATATAATTTTCAACTTTTTCTGTCTGGCTTATTTCACTTAGCATGATTATCTCGAGGTTTATCCATGTTATCGCAAATGGCAGTATTTCATCTCTTCTTATGGCTGAGTAATATTCCATTGTATGTATGTACCACAGCCTCTTTAGCCAAGCTTGCTATTTCATTTTTCAATCTTGCAGTGTGTTTTTTATCTCCAGAAGATCTATTCTGTTCTTTTTGAGAATTTCAATCTCCTTACTTTATTCATCTAGTTGTTTTTTTCAATTCCTGAGATTGTTGTTAGGACTCGTTTTGGAACTCACTGAGTTTTTTTAGAAGTACCACCCTGAATTCTCTGTCATTTAAGTTACATATTTCTATGTCTGTTAGCTTATTTTCTGGAGATTTGTCTCTTTTTTTCTGAGCTGCCTTGTCACATTGGTTGTTCATGGTGTTTAATGGACTATTTCTCCTCCTGGGCATTAATGGAAATATATTCTGCTTTTTTTTCCAGAAAGAAGATTTATTATATAAAAGTATCTCTTTAGTCTATTGCAAAGAAGACGCTTTTCTTTTGGTTTTCAGTAGATGGTGTCTAAGCCTCTTGGATCCCTTCTTTATATAAGTCTTTAAAAATGCCTTTTTATTTTCTGATAGATATTTAATCACGCTCGCTACCCTGTGTTTCAGTCTCTGTCAGTGTCAGCAACAGTCTCAGCAGTGTTTGCTCAGATTCCCCTGGGTTCCTCAGTGTTCTGTCTTGTAGGCTTGGGGGAAGGGGCCCTCTGGTTAGGAGTTGGGGGCTGTGGCTCAGCCTCGGTTTTGCAACCACAGTTGGTAAAAATCAACTGTTGTTTCTCTGCCGGCCGCTTCTCTGTTTTTTGCCCTGATGACTGGGCCCTGCCGCTAGTTGGCCATAGGGAGCTCACAGCTTTCCCAGACAGGGCTGTTCAGGGAACTCGCCACTCCTTCTCTCCTCTCCCTCCTCCTACAGGTAGCTCTGGCAGCTGCAATAGGCAGCTTCTTTATTTCCCCCAGTCCACCGCCTGACACCCTGGGTACTGATCTGTGGTAGCTCTCATTCACAGATCCCATGCTCAGGCATGCTGGTGTGCAGTTTGAGTGTTTTTTGTTGAATTTTAGATGTTCAGCTTATTTTTGTTTCAAGGGGAGAGATCTGAAGACGTCTCTCATTCTGCCATGTTTTTCCACTGTCCTACGCATGTTTGTTTTTAAAAACATCAAACAAAATTATTAAATCTCTAACAAAGCTGTTCAAGAAAAAAGAGAGAAAATGCAAATTATAAACACCGGAAAGGAAAAGAATGTTGCTACAGATTCTACAAACTAAAATATACTGTAAAGAATGAATATGAACAAGTGTATGCCAATAAACTCAACAACTTAGATGAAATGGACAATTTCTTGAAAATTAGAATGTATCAAAATTGACACAAGATGGATTAGAAAATATGAATAGGCCTATATCCATAAATATTATTAATTTTTTAAAAGTTTCCTCACATAGCAAAGTTCAGTACGTGGTAGTTTCACTGGTGAATTCTAACAAAGAATTAAAGAAGAAATAATAATGTTATGCAAGCTATTTTAGAAAACAGAGGAAGAAGAAATACTTTCTGACTAATTTTATGAGGCAAGAATAACTCTGGATACCAAAAGCCAGGCAAAGACATTACAAAAAGCTACAAATAAATATCCTTCATAAACACAGACACAAAATCCTTTTAAAATTAACAAGTCAAATCCAGCAATGCATATAAAAATATTATAAAGAAGATAATACATAGTATATATAATATATGCCAGCTAACTAGGGTTTATCTCAAGAATGAAAAGTTGGTCTAACATCCAAAAATCAAACAATGTAACTTACCATATTAACAGACTAAAAATTAAATATCACGATTATCTCAAGTGATACAGAGTATTTGATAAAAATTAATGCCCATTTACTGATTAAAAAAACTACTATCAGTAAACTGAAAATAGAACTAAACTTTCTCAATCTAGTAAAAGGTTCTTACAAAATGCCTATAGCTAAAGTAAGAGTTGTGAAAGATTGAATATTTTCTCCCCAATATTAAATAAAATAAGATAATAAAAAAGGAATAAAAAAAGGAATAAAAAAATAAGGAATAAAAAAAGATATTCACTGTCAGCATTTTTATTTAACATAGTAGAAGAGATCCAAGCCAATGGATAAGGCAAGAAAAAGAAGTAAAACAAAAATTGATAAGAAAGAAGTAAACTATAAACAACATGATTACATAGAACATTCTAAGGAAGCAACCACAACTTCAGCTACACAATAAAACACACTGGAACTAATAAGTAAGTTTCAGAATATAATATACAAGGTCAATATACAATACAAAGCCATAAACTTGTCACCCGTAGAATATGATTTTATTTAAAATCAAATAATTAGTTTGGCCATATGAAATTTTGACCTACTCAAACAGCAATTATATAGAACAGCCTAATAATAAGGAGAAGGAAACTTTGAGTAATTTAAATTCCCAGATAGTTAATACATATGTGCATATATATCCTTATATACATAAGCAAATGATAAATGACCTACAGTTTATACATCCTCTCTTCAGACACTCATCAAATTGAAGAGAACAATTCATTGGTTTGTTTTCTCTCAGTCCCAGCTTCTCTCAGAGTAGCACTAATTAGCACAGAAATGGCTGGAAGGGAAGCGGAGTAAGGAAAGAAGAAGAGAAGGTAAGCCTTTTTAGTGCATAAACTGTAATTGCATGTTGACGGGATTAGAATGCTAGGTACAGAGCTCAAGGGATATTATCGCCACAGAGACTTTCTGGTTGTTTGAAGACATATGGACTACGGGACTCTTCCTAAGGAATTGTGTGATTACATAGATTAACCATCAATCCTAAGGAAGATTGTGTATCTACTTGTAGGATATGTACATACACTAACATCTGAATTTTTACCTAAGTCATGTGAGTGGTTTGTTTCAATTACTTTTTTCTTATTTTTTAAAACAGCTTTATTGAGGTATAATTGATATACAAAAACTACACATATTTAATGTATACAATTTGATGAGTTTAGATATATGTAAAGCCAACACCACAATCAAAGTAATAGATATATCCATCACTACCAAAGTTTCTTTGTGCCCCTTTTTTGGAAGGGGTCAGATAAGAACACTCAACATAAGATCTACCCTCTTAACAAAAATATCAAGTTCATAATATAGTATTGTTACTGTACTGTGTTGTACTATGTTGCACAACACATCAGTACAAGTTATTCATCTTACACAATTAAAACTTTATTCCCATTGAACGGCACTACTCCTTTCCCTTCTCCCCTCAGCCCTAGACACAACCACCATTCTACTCTTTGATTCTACAAATTGTCTATTTTAGATGCTTTATATAAACGGAATCATGCAATATTTGTCCTTCTGTGACTGAATCATTTCACTTGGCACAGTGTCTTCAGGGTTTGTACATGTTGTCACATTTGGCAGGATTTCCTTTATTAAAGATGAATAATATTCCATCATATGTATACACACATTTTTAAAATCCATTCATCTATCGATGTACATACATTTAGGCTGTTTCCATATCCTGGCTAATATTGAATAATGCTGCAGGGAACATGGGAGTGCAGATATCTTTTGGAGATCCTAATTTCATTTCTTGTGATCGTGTACCCAGAAGAAGGATTGCTGGATCATATGGTAGTTCCATTTTAATTTTTTTGAGCAACATCCATACTGTTTTCTATAGTGGCTGCATTCTTACCAGCAGTGTACAGGGTTCCAGTTTCTCTACATCCTTACCAACATTTGTTATCTTTTTTTTTTTTTTTTATAATAGCCATTCTAACAGGTGTGAGATAATATGTTATTATGGTTTGATTTGCATTTTCCAAATGATTAGTGATGTTGAGCATCTTATAATATATTCTTTGGCAATTTGTATGTCTTTTTTTGGAGAAAAGTCTATTAAAATCCTTATGCTATTTTTTAAATCCGGTTATTTGTATTTTTGCTACTGAGTTCCTTATATATTTTAGATATTAACCTCTAATCTGTTTCAATTCTAGCCTTATTGTAATTCTCCTCTATGTCAGCTTATAGATAAATAGGTAGGTAGGTAGATAGATAGATAGATAGATAGATAGATAGATAGATAGATAGATAGATATTGACCTGAAGCTTTGGTACAGGGATTCTTGCTTTATCTTAAAAGATAAAAGGGATGACAGTCTATGTTGAATTGAACTAAATGAGAAATCTATGGAGACTGAAGGAAAAGGTATACAAAATCTAGACGAAAATATCTGAAAGAGTAGATTGCTAAAGTTTTGAGAACCGTTATCTTTTTATGAAGCAATTTATGTCTAGGAACGTAGATTTGTGGCTTACTGGGTAGAATCTGGGTTTTTAGGTTGATGATTCTCTTAGTATTTTTTCAGCCAGATGGTTCTGCAGGCTGGGAGCCATCTGACCAGGCAATGTTTAGTTAAATTATTTAATTGTGTGTTTATTAAAGCTTGCTCTTTCTGGCAACATATTGTACCTTTTTAAAGTGTCTCCTTGACAAACTGCTGAGTTTGGGGTGGTGATTGTTTTTTTTAAGTATATTACTAGGGCTGCCAGAGATCATTACTTATTCTTCTATACTCTAGAATGCCAAAGAATAGAGCTTCTTTACCTTTGGACCTCGCTGCACTCCTACCATAGCTGCTTTTTGATTCTTAAGCCTGATCCTTTATTTTGTAATATTTGGACATGTCCTTTGGAGTTATTGTCATAAGTGATTGATGATTGAACCCTGAATCCCCTCACTGAGTTATGTTATCTTGGAGAGTACCAATAGTTTATAGCTGACAGTTGGTAACCATGGCAGGACCCCATTTTCAGAAAGTGTGATTAGGTTAACTTAAGAAGACAAAGATTAATGTGGCTGGCAGAAACTTGGATAATTTTGTGGTACTGTGCAGCCACTGAAGGGAACGAAGACAAGCAAAATGTAGCCCCAAGCCTGTCTCCAAAGTGAGCAGCACAGCGTCACAGAATATTAGAATCTCCCAACCCCATCCAACATACCAGATCACATCCACATTGGATGGCACAGGTTAGGCACAGATGAACGAATTGTCAGAGGAGACAGGAGGAGTCCATGACCATTATTTCCAATGCATGAATGTTTGGCCTCCAGAGTATGTTCTCTCATAAGCTCTGATCATGCTGTAAATGCCCATTGACATTGAAGGATACAAGTACCATTAGACATCTTGGCACGACCCCTCTCTACCCATCAGGTCCACCACTTATAGATCGGGCAAATGGCTCAGAGTGCCTAGCATTTACAAAGACCCTCTATATTAGCTAGGAGAAAATTCAGAAGTGTTCAAGACAAAAAAAATAGAGGCTGCCCCCAGGTGTTTCCTTTTAACCAACAAGGACATTTAACTCTAAAATTCCTTAATTCCCAGAGCAACTCTGACTCTTGATCCCTGGTAAGTTGTCTACGTGGAGAGTCTGGAGCCCCACTCCCATTTCAGACTAAGGCTGCCCTAACAGTATTCTGTAGAACCTGCTGGCCTATACTTCTGTAGCTTGTTCATGAAAGTGATCACAGAGATGTTCATTAGTGGTCAGATAAGGCAGAATAAGTATATTTCTTTGAGGGAACTGAAAGAGAGTGATAGGAGAGCATACGGAGAGCACAAAAGAAATTATAGTGATAAAATGATGATCTGTCAAAATCTAGCATCTAGATGGGCTTACTGAACTGAAAAGTAGATTAATGCAGTGTTTATCTCCCCAAAAGTTGACTGATCATCACCACATAATATGGGTCATTTGCAAATTAACACAACCTTTGGGCATTATATAGAGGATAGGAAAATGATATCATTCCACATGAGGTTAAATACTAATTCCGAAACTGGATTCCTTTGGTGAGTTTCCCTTCTCAGGGATGGTTCAGTACAGTAGAGAGACAGATATCAGCCAGGGGCTATTTGTAACCAGCAGAGCAGCTGTAACATGCCTGCAGAGTGACTTCACCATTCATTAAAGGAAATCCATGCATGGTAACTCTGGCCAGGTGCACATCCTTGAAGAAAACAAACAGTAGCACTGGGTTTTTTGTGTTGTCAGGACAATAGTGTGTGTGTCAGTTAAGCAAGTGCTAGGTTGTGATTACTCTTGAAATCCTTTGAATTGAATGTTAGTTTAACTGACACCTACTTTATGCATGTGTTAGAAGCCACTCTTCAATATTTTTAAAGATCTGTTATATATAGATTGTGTTTAAAGGAATTTAAAATTTTAGTTTTACCTAGGTACTCCACTGTGTTGGTTACAAAATAAACTTCTGTTAACCTAACATTGTTCTTTGTCAGCAGTTCTTAACTATGATTTCTAAGTTGCAGTTGCCATATTTATTGACTTATAAATATGGACTGGCAAGATCTAACTTCAAAGAACCTGTTTTGGGTAGCTTGATAATTTTTGAAAGCATGTCATAGTTCTGGGAACCTTTTTGATAATTGTTAATTTGCATGTACTCTATAGTTGATCTGAAGTTTTGTGTTGCCTTGACAGTTTTTGGTTTGTTTGTTTGTTTTTGTTTTTTTATGGTTTGTTTTTTTAAATTTACTTTTATTATGGTGACATTGGTTAATGAAATCCAGTAAGTTTTAGGTGTACAATTCAACAGAAAAGCATATATATCTATATTGCATTATGTGTTCACCTTATTGTTTTTAATACTATATTGTTTATCTGGCCAAGATGTGGTAGTCTTGTGTATCTATTTGTTATTAGCAACACTTAATAACACTTATGTTATTAAAACATGAGGCGGTATTTTATAGAATTAAAAAATTAATTTTCCAAAGCTTCAATGTATAGGGAAACGGTATAACATAATAGATAAGAGCATTGGTTTGGAAATCAGAGTTCTAGGGTCCAAATCTAGCTTCCCTACTTACTAGATATGTCCTTAGGCAACCTACTTAATCTTTCTAATCTTTGGTTTTCTCATTGTTAAGTGGGGATATAAAGAGTATCTACCTTATAAGGTTATTGTGAAGAGTAAATGAAGTAATCCCCTTAACACAGGGCTTGGCACACAGTAAATGTTCAATGAACTTCTCACATCTCATCTATTAACATTCTCACGGACTTGAGAAATGGCGCCTATCCCTAGAGTTAATCATCCTATGTTTGGTTACTGTGTTTATTGAAGGAAGTGACATAAAATGGCCAGACTTCTAGCTTAGTGCTTCCTTTTTTATATAGATACTTTTTTCATTTACAACAATGAAATTTATATCCAGGCAAAGTTGAAGATATAAAATTTAGGAACAATTAATTTCATTCTTTTATAAGTCTTTTAAAAAAGAGGTTTTGTTCATTGTAATACTCCACCAATTGTTTGGATCCCTCATCTCTTAATATTTCTCCTGCAGGTTAATAGCAACAAAGCAAGGAGAGAACCAAGACCATTTTTTGTCTTTTGATTTAATCTGAACCTCTTGACCCTGATCCACAAAGCAGGATATTTCATCTTCTGCGGGAGGTGCTAATTAAAGTCAAGTGTTATAAGACATTGTTCTTATCACCAGGAAGTCAGTGCCTTCACAGAGGGACATAAGGTAATTTGATAAAACTTGATATTTATTTGATAAAATATCTTGTGGGTCAGTTTCTATGAATTTTTCCTCAAGAGGCTTAGGAATTATCCCCAAAATGAAAAAAAAAAATTCTTTGGATTTAAGAAGTAATTTATAGGAGAAATTGACTTAAGGGAAGTCAGTTCTATTTGTGTTTTCTGCTGTCTGAACTGACTTAAGGGAAGTCAGTTCTATTTGTGTTTTCTGCTGTGTTTTCTGTTTTCTGTTTTCTGTTGGAATGGCCTGTTGCATTACAGGAGGAAGGGGGCAGATGGAAAAATAAAGATAAAAACATAATCACTAAAGATGCGGCTGCCAAAAGATCATGCAGGGCTGTGTATTTCCTTTCTGCTATCTATAAACCCTTTGGATAGAAAGATTCTTCATCAGAGCTATTTGTAGATAACAGTTTTATTTGGTACTCACATCAGATTTAGGTCTTAGCACCTTTAAGTCTTAAACTTTTTTTTCCAGATTTTATCAACTTTATAAAAAAACTATAAGTTACAAAATAACAGGAGAATTTTAGTATTCAGAAATACAGATAGAAAAACTGTTACATTAGGGACAGTATTGAAATCTGTAGTTGTTATTTTGCATTTCAGTCTTGACTGCAACTTTCTAAAACATTTTATTCTTTTTCTACAACTCTTTTTCAAATATATTATATGCTTGAAATTACATCAAACTTGGATCTCAGACTTCAGAGTTTAGGGATTTGCCCATGTTGTTGAGGCAGACACGACTAAGAAGCTAGGTTCTTTCTCTAAAAGCTCCTAGAACTTACTTTAATCTGAGCAAAAGAAAAGTTATAAATTTCCCTCTCCAGTGGTCTTTGGGATTCACTTACTAAATACTGAACTTAAAAAGACAATACTTTCTCTATTTGGTTAATCAAATCGCTTACTGATGCAAACTATTGAACTAGCTTAGTGACTTACAGAATTACAAGCTTCTTACCCTCAAGAATTTTTTTCATCTAATTGGTCCTACAAGTCAAAAAGTCAGGTTCTTTATAAAGCAAGGCCATGAATGGTCTTTAAACGTTTAAATCCAATGGTGTTTTCTTTTTCAATTGAGATATAGTTGATATATAACATTATATTAGTTTCAGGCATACAACATAATGATTTGTTATTGTACATATTGAAAAATGACCACCAAAATAAGGCTAGTTAACAGTCATCACCATACATGGTTAATTTTTTTCTTTTTTTTTTGTGATGAAACTTATGATTATTTATATATATAATACTATATATATATATATATAATACTATTATTAACTATGGCCTTTGTGCTGCACATCACCTCCCAAGGTACAGTGCATTCTCTTAGTGTTGTTTTCTTTAGCTCTCAGTAGTGGGAACATTAAGCAGGTACTCTTACCTTTTTGACTTCTGTGTTCCTTAAATAGAGATTTCAAGGTTCATATATTAAGCATTTTCTATTCTCTGGAACATTTGTTTTCATAAAAAATGCTTTAAAAATGTTACTTTCCATTTTTTACATCTTTCTATGATCAAGTTAAAGAAATGAAAATATCCACTTATCTGAAAGTTAAGTGTTCAGGACACATGTACAGTATTAAGTTGGACCACATGAAATCACTATTTTTTCAGGTCAAGAATGGTCAAATATTGGCGATTTCTTCTTTTCCTCTTATATTTTTATTTGCTTTGTCTACTACTATATAGGAAATCCATCTTTGCCTGAATAAATCAAGATATGATTTACCTTTAGGCTTTCTAATGCATTTTAATGAAAGAATTCTTGTTTCCAACTAAATTGATTAATTTTGATATTCTATTTTCCTCCTCAAGTCATGCGGGTAACTTCCATTATCATTAATATGGTACAAATATTGCAAAGGAAGATGGTATTCTTGAAGTTTTTTTCAGTTAGTTATTGGAATCATGGATTTAACTGGTAGTAGATTTTATTGTTTTCTGAGTATTGAATAGTAAAAAAGATAGGGGAATTCTTTCCTTCTTTTGCTTTTCTTCAGTATATGCGTTATTCATTCCTGTCTGCAATGCCAGAGTTGGAAATAACTGTAGCCAAATTTCAAGGTCTCACCCTGTAGCAGGTTCATCTCATTCCTTGGCAGGCACAGACAGTACTTTATATGATGACTCTATAATTACCCAGTTTTGGTAAACACGTGTTATTTAGCCAATACAGCAAAATGGCTCCTTCAGAGCCATTATATTGCAGTTCATCAAGTAAATAGTGATTTAGCCATTTTCGTGAAAAATATGTGTTATTTCGTTGATAGCCTGTCAACCCACAGCATTCAGCTAATTCCCCATCACCCTTTATGAGTATTTTGGAACCTCTTTTGAAAAGCATTACTGTACTCTATGAATACTGTACAATTTTCTATTTCAATTTAAAAGTCAGTTAGTGCGATTGTTTTTATAGATATTTTTATTGTGAACAGTATCTTAGTGTTAGAAATACCAGCACACAGTGCCCAGATATTAAGGTAAATTGTTTTGATAGAAAAGAAAATGGCTCAATTGCCTATAAAGAATGGAAAGAAATGATTTTATAATGTTTAGGCCCTTTTGACATTTTTGCTTAAATTTGATATAATTCAATGACAGAATTTTAAAACTCATTTAAGAGGATATGCTGATGTGTCTATTGCTCTGTCTGAAAGCAGGTATACACTGGTGAGGCTGAGCTTTAATACAAATGGAGTTTGTTTCACAAACAAAGATGCCTTTCAGATTACAACTAAGATGATGTCTTTAGAAATCCTTCAAAGGATTCATTTTCTTCAGGCTAAAATTACAATGTGGGTTTTTGGATATCGCCTCCTGAGGGACAGCAAGAAGTAGCCTTATAACTCAAAAGAGAGAAGAAATTCATGGAGTCAGTGGTGAGGATTCTGTGCTCATTTGTTTTTGTGGTGATGCACCATGCAAGGATTTCTAACAAAGCAATACATTGAGATGTAGATGGCATTCCTACCCACTGAAATGATTTTTATTTTCCTGAGAGACAAAAATAGTTTTTTTTCCGTAGTGCTAAGCCTTGGTGGAAAATGTCATGGTTTCATGCTTCTTCCTCTGATGGCATGATACATATATTGAACACAGGTGTGATAGTCTGAATATATTTAGCAAATTTCTGCAGGGCACAGAAGTAGAAAATTAGAATGGAATCACCCACAAAAGGACTTCAAAATGAAATCCCAAAAAACCACAACAGGCCTTGCTGTATTCAATAACTCTATGAGGACAGGGCAAAAAAAAACATCTTGATTGCACCTCACATATGAATTAACAGTGGTTCATATCTCAATGTGTCTTTTCAGGCCTTAGTGCAAAGATTTGCCTTAATCCATATACATTCTGAGAAAATTCCTTTAGTCCACCTCCCTAATCCATGTGTGATTTAATCAGAGAAGAACTGAGTTTGAGGACAAAGGGCTTTTGTCCACGGTGCTGTCCCATCATCCCTTGTAGTGATAGTGGCCTCTAACTCTGCCTTCTCTCCCCAACTAGTGACTCTAGGCTGTCTTCCTAAGAATGGTGAAATATTTTCTATTTTGGATGACCACTTGTTTGAGAATCAGAGGTATTCTCTTGACTAGTGACACACGAAGACAGTTCCTTCACACTTTGGCTGCTTCTCTCAGTTCGTACAACTTTCTGGCTTTGTTTTTACATTTCATCCCTTTGGATGGATATATTCAAGGAAAATTACCAAAAGAAAACCACTTATGAAGGATACTATATGACAGTTCATTTTCTGTGTGTGTTTGTTTTCCCTCAGAAACACCTGTGGCCTTCTGAGTTTTCCTGAAGACTCTCAGGAAAAAGAATCTCCTGAACTTATCAGAGAAATTTGGAGAGCAGAGAGAGGCAGAGGGAAAAAAAGGAGGAGGGCGGTGTTTTACTTATAGTGCCTATTATCAAAAGTGCCATCCTTAGCATTAAAAGATTCTTTGTGATTTCTGTATTTTAAATACTGCCTTTAAAAAAGTAGTTGTACGAAATGAAGTTATCCTTCTAGATAGGAATAAAAAGAAAGAATGGCAGTCTGTGCTCTGTTTTTGCCCTTCTGACGTCCTTATGAATGTCCTTTCCCCATTCTGCAGTGAGCTCTTTATTATTCTCTTTCTGAAAAGCCTTCACTGAAGAAACAAAGCAGAGTGGAAATGAATGGATAAGACTCCTTTAAACCCATCTCTGCCTCTTCCCTTTACCTTTCTATGCTGGGGAGCTGTATCTTCCAGCATGGGTGGCTAATAGGTGGACCAGAACCCTGAGGAAGGAGCCTATAACTCCTCCTAAAAATCCAATGGAGCTGGGACCAGAGAGGACCAACAGTGGAATCAGAACTATAGGTCTGGATTTTACTTTTCTGGATATCATATACATGTAGTGACTAATTAGTTTTTTCATGGAGTGTCAAGGAGAGTGTTGACAGAAAAGGGGACATCACTCATAAGATTACAAATCTAAAATTTTGTAAAACCTGTAAAATTATAGATTTTATTTATTTTTTAAATTATTATTATGATTTTTGGTGACATTGGTTAATGAAATAAAGGAAGTTTCAGGTTACAGTTTAACAGTAAGGCATATATATATTGGATTGTGTGTTCCCTTCTCATGGTTAGATTTCTTTCTGTCAACACATATTTGACCTCTTTTACCCCATCTATGTCCCTCCTCCCCCCGTGCCCTTACCCTCTGGTAACCACTGGTCTATAGTCCATGTACATGAGTCTCTGTTGGTTTGTCCTATTTGTTTATTGCTTTTAGGTTTATATCCTTTTGCTTTTTGGTAAGTTTTTCATGATTGTTTCAATTTCCATACTGCTGATTGGTCTATTTAGATTTTCCAGTTCTTCTTGATTCGGTCTAAGAAGATTATATTTTCTAAGTACTGGTCTATTTCTTCTAGGTTATTAAATTTAGTGTTATCTACTTTTTCATAGTATTCTTTTGTGATCCTTTGTATTTCTGCGATGTCAGTTGTAATTTCTCCTCTTTCATCTCTGATTTTGTTTATTTGTGTCCTTTCTCTTTTTTCTTTAGTGAATCTAGCCAGGGTTTTGTCAATTTTATGAACCTTCTCAAAGAACCAGCTCTTTGTTGCATTTATTTTTTTCTATTGTTTTGTTGTTGTTTTCAATTTCATTTATATCTGCTATAATTTTGATGATTTCTTTTCTTCTGCTGACTTTAGGCCTCATTTGTTCTTCCTTTTCTAGTTTTTAAAGATGAAGTGTTAGATCGTTTAATTGGGCTCATTATTATTTTTGGAGGTAGGACTGTAATGAATGAACTTTCCTCTTATGACCACTTTTGCCGTATCCCCAAAGTTTTGATATGTTGTACTATCATTATCATTCGTTTCTATGTATCTCTTGATCTCTCTTTTTATTTCTCCTCTGACCTAGTTATTCTTCAGTAGCATGTTGTTTAATCTCATGTATTTGTGGTTCTTCCTGATTTCTTTTTGCAGTTGATCTCTAGTTTCAAAGCATTACGATCAGAGAATATAATTGGTATGATTTCAACTCTCTTATATTTGTTGAGGCTATTTCTGTGTCCCAGTATGTGGTTGATTCTTGAGAATGTTCCATGTGCACTAGAGAAGAATGTATAAGCAGGTGTTTGGGGATGGAAAGGTCTGTAAATGTCACTTATGTCCAGTTGGTCTAATGTGTCATTTAAGGATATTATTTCCTTATTGATTTTCTGTTTGGATGATCTGTCCATATCTGACAGTGGAGTATTTAGGTCCCCTACTGTGGTAGTGTTGGTCTGTTTCTCCCTTTAGTTCTGTTAGTAATCGCTTTACATATTTCAGGACTCCCTGATTGGGAGCATAGATATTAATGTGTTATGTCTTCTTGGTGCATGATTCTCTTTATCATTATGAAGCATCCTTCAGTACCTTTCTTTTACCTTTTTTATTTTGAAATCTATTTCGTCCGATATTAGTACCGCTTCCCTATTTTCTCCGAATGCCATTTGCTTGAAATATTCCCTACCCTTTCACTCTGAGTCTATACTTGTCTTTGGAGCTGAGATGTATCTCCTGGAGGCAGCATATGGTTGGGTTTTGTATTGATCTATTCTGCGACTCTTTGCCTTTTTATTGGTGAGTTCAGTCCATTTACATTTAGGGTGATTATTGAAATATGAGGTCTTCTTATAGCCATTTTATCTCTTGCTTTTTGGTAGCTTGGTGTTTCCATTGCTTCCTTGTCCTTGTGTTTCTGTTTTCTTTATTTTGGTTGGCTTTTGTGGGCTTTCTTGCTGGTCTTTCTTGTTTTATGTTATATACTTCAGTTCTGAATCTTTGGTGTGTGGTTACTATTACAAATATGAAAAGGATAGTTATACATATACAGTCATCCATTTTCCTCTGCATCTGCTGATCTCCTTTCCCCTTTGTGAATTTGGATCTTTGAATCCTCCACTTTTTAGTCATTATCATCTCAGTTTGTCCCTATGTATGATGAACTTTCATTACTATCTTACTGTAGCAATTCTCTTATTATTTAAGCTTATAATGCCCTGTTCTTAGTAAGGATTCCACTCCTCTGCTTCTATATGCCTGATAGTCACTTTACTCCTAATCATGTAATTTTTTTTTTAGTATTATTATTTTGTTTTAGGGAGCTGATCCCTTTCAGTATTTCCTGTAGTGCAGGCCTCATAGTGGAGAATTCCCTCAATTTTTGTATGTCCGGAAAGGTCTTAATTTCTCCTTTATATCTAAAGGAGAGCATAGCTGGATACATTATTCTAGGCTGATAGTTCCTTTCACTTAATAGATTAAATATTTGATTCCATTCCTTTCTGGCTTGTAAGGTTTGCACTGAGAAATCTGAGGATAATCTAATGGGTTTTCTTTTATAAGTTACTGTTTTTTTATCCCTTGGTTCCCTTGAGAAATCTGTCTTTGTCGTTGATTTTTGATAATTTTAATACAGTGTGTCTTGGTGAAAGCCTTTACGGGTTGAGATAATTGGGTGTTCTGTTGACTTCTTGAATTCCAAGCTCCAGCTCATTCCTTAGATTTGGAAAATACTCATCCACTATTTATCTGAAAATGTTTTCTAGTTCTTGCTCTTTTTCCTCACCTTCGATAATGCCCATTATTCTTATGTTTCTTCTCCTGATGGTATCAGCTAGTTCTTGTATTTCTTTTTCATTATTTTTCATTCTTTGGTTTTTCTCTTCTTCCCTCTGATTTATTTCTGGATTTCTGCCTTTGATATCACAGATCCTCTCCTCCATTTGGTCAACTGTGTTTCCCAAGCTTGCTATTTCATTTTTCAACTCTTGCAGTGTGTTCTTCATCTCCAGAAGATCTATTCTGTTCTTTTTGAGGGTTTCAATCTCCTTGCTAAAGAACTCATTCTGCTCATCTAGTTGTTTTTTCAATTCCTGAAATTGTTGATATGACTCGTTCCAGACTCACTGAGTTTTTTCAGAAATACCATCCTGATTTCTCTGTCATTTAAGCTGCATATTTCTATATCTGTAAGCTTATTTTCTGGAGATTTGTCTCTTTCTTTCTGAGATGCCTTGTCACATTGGTTGTTCATGGTGTTTAATGGACTATTTCTCCACCTGGGCATTAATGTAAATGTATTCTGTTTTTCTTCCAGAAATAAGATTTATTATATAAGGGTCTCTCTTTAGACTGCTGCAAAGAAAGTGCCTTTCTTTTGGTTGCCGGTATGTGGAGTCTAAGCCTCTTGGATCCCTCCTGTATATAAAGCTTTAATAATGCTTTATTCCCCCTCCTTACAGATGTTTAATCACACTCGCTACCCTCAGTCTCAGTCCTTGTCAGTGTTGGCGACAGTTTCTGTAGCGTTTGCTCAGATTCCCCTGGGCTCCGCGGTGTTTGGTCTTAGAGAGAATTGGAGGAGGGACCCTCTGGGTGTGGGGTTGTGGACTGCATCCCATACTCAGTTTTGCAGCTGGGACTAATAAAAATCAACTGTTGTTTTTCTGCTGTCCGCTTCTTTGCTTTCTGCCCTGATTACTAGGCCCTGCTGCTGGCTGCTTGGAGCTCATAACACTTCCAGGCAGGGCTGTTCAGGGATCTTGCCGTACCTTTTCCCCTCCCCCTCCTCGTACAGGGAGCTCCTGCAGCTGTAAGAGGTAGCTTTTTTATTTCTTCCCATCCACCACCTGACACCTGGGGTCCTGACCTTTGGTAGCTCTTATGCGCTGATCCCATGCTCAGATGTGCTGTTGTGTAGTTTGGGTGTTTTCTGTTGAGTTTTAGATGTTCAGCTTATTGTTGTTCCAAGGGGAGAGATCTGGGGATGTCTCTTACTCCGCCATGTTTCTCCAAACTACTCCTCTGCTTTCATTAAAAGACATGAGTGGCATAATTGTAAAACTGTTCCATTCTTTAATTCTTATGTGGCCCATCTTTAAAGATATAAATTACTTAGAAATCCTATCCTTTGGGTTCATTCTTCAGTTTATAGTCTATGAATGCTGAATGGAACAGAAATGAGGTATATAACCTTCATCTTCCATCTTGTCTCATTAGTGTGATCAGTTAGCCAGTCTCCTTATTGTGCCTCCATCATTTTGCCTAAGAGCCTCCTGTTTTTCCTTTATACTTTTATTTAATTTTGATGCACAAACTAGGTGTAGATTGCAACTTTTTACTTTATCATTAATATCAACATTGACTTGCAGACAGCTTTGTTCACCAAAAATGGATCTTGGCATTTTAAAAAGCACAATTATTAATATTTTTATTTTAATGAGTTATTGGTGATGAGGCAAATTAAGTGAATCACATAATACTTATCTCAGGTCTATAATGTGCCACGGGTTGATTAACAACTAACTACATAGATTAAATGCTCCAATCAAAAGTCACGGGGCAGGTGAATGGATAAAAAAAACAAGACCTTAACATATGCTGTGTATAAGAGACCCACTTCAAGTCAAAGATGCACACATTAAAAGTAAAGGTATGGAAAAAGTTATTTCATGAAAAGGGAAATAAAGCTTGGGTAGCAATACTTATATTAGATAAAATAGACTTTAAAACAAAGGCGATAATAAGAGTCAAAGAAGGACATTACATAATGATAAAGGGATCAATACAACAAGAGAGTATAACCCTAGTAAACATTTATCTACCCAACCTAGGAATACTTAAATATATAAAGCAAATATTGACCAATATAAAGGGAGAGATCACAGTAATACAGTTATGGTAGGGGACTTTAACATTCCATTGACACCAATGGACAGGTCTTCCAGACAGAAAATGAACAAGCAAACAGTGGCCTTAAATGACACACTAAACCAAGTGGATCTAATTGACATTTTTAGAACGTTTCACCCTGAAGCAGCAGAATATACATTCTTAAGCGTGCTTGACCATTTTCCAAGATAGACCATATGTTAGGCGGCAAAACAAGTCTCAATAAATTTAAGAAAATTGAAATCATATCAAGAGTCTTCTTCGACCACTAGTATGAAACTAGGAATGAATTACAAGAAAAAAAAACTGGAAAACACACAAACACACGGTGGTTCAATAACATGCTACTAAAGAAAAAACGGGTGAACAATGAGATAAAGGAACAAATCAAAAGATATCTTATGAGAAATGAAAAACGCGCGCACACACTCTCTCTCTCTCTCTCTCTCTCTCTCTCTCTCTCTCTCTCTCTCTCCTCTCTCTCTCTCTCTCTTTCTCTCTCTCTCTCTCTCTCTCTCTTACCCAAAACCTATGGAACAAAGAGAAAGCAGTCCTAAGAGTGCTTTCAGTTAGCAATACAGGCCAACTCAAGAAACAAGAAAAAGCTCAAATGAACAATCAAACCTTACCGTCAAAAGAATTAGAAAAATAATAGCAAACAAAGCCCAAACTGAGTGGAAAGAGGAATAATAAAGATGAGAATAGAAGAAAACAAAAACAAAAACAAAATAAAGTCTAAAGAAGCAATACAAAAGATCAATGATATCCAGAGTTGGTTCTTCGAAAAGATAAACAAAATTGACAAAGCCTTTAACCAGACTCATTAAGAAAAAAGAGTACTCAAATAAATCAGAAATGAAAGAGAAGTGACAACTGTCTCCACAGAAATACAAAGAATTATAAGAAAATACTATGAGCAATTGTTTGCTGACAAATTGGACAATCTGGAAGAAATAGATACATTCCTAGAAACATACAATCTTCCAAGACTGAATCAAGAAGAAATAGAAAATCTGAACTGACTTATTACTATTAACCAAATTGAATCAGCAATCAAAAAACTCCCCACAAACAAAAGTCCTGGACCGGATGGCTTCATAGGTGAATTTTACCAAACATTCAAAGAAGAATTAACACCTATTATTCTCAAACTAGTCCAAAAAATTCAAGAGGAAGAAAGGCTCTCAGGTTCATCTTATGAGGTCACCATTACTCTTATTCCAAACCAGATAAAGACTTTATAAAGAAAGAAAATTGTAGGCCAATATCCCTGATAAACATAGATACAAAAATCCTCAACAAAATATTAGCAAACCAAGTTCAGGAGCACATTAAAAAGATCATGCACCGTGAATAAGTTGGACTTATTCCTGAGATCCAAGGTTGGTTCAATACCTGCAAATCAATTAATGTGATACACCACATTAATAAATTGAAAGATAAAAATTATAAGATCACAACAATAGATGTAGAAAAAGCATTTGACAAAATCCAGCATCCATTTTTGATAAAAACTCTCAACAAAGTGGAAATAGAGGGAACATACCTCAACATAGTAAAGGCCACAGCTGAAAAACCCACAGCTCACATACTGAATGAAGACAAGCTAAAAGCATTCTTTTAAGATCAGGAACGAGACAAGGATGTCCACTTTCACCCCTTTTATTCCACATAGTATTGGAAATTATAACCACAGAAATCAGACGAGAGAATTAAAAGGCATCCAAATTGGAAAGAAAAGTAGTAAAGCTGTCTATATTTGCAGTTGACATGATACTAGATATAAAGAACCTTAAAGATTCCACCAAAAAACTGTTGGAACTGATAAATGAATTCAGTAAAGTAGCAGGTTACAAAATTAACATTCAGAAATCAGTTACAGTTTTATATGCCAATAATGACCTATAGAAAGAGAAATAAATAAAATAAAGAGAAATTAAGAAAACAATCTCATTTATAATTGCATCAAAAAAAATACTTAGGAATAAATTTAACCAAGGTGGTAAAAGACCTGAACTCGGAAAATTATAGGTCATTGAAGAAAAACTGAAGGAGATACAAATAAATGAAGCGTATACCGTGCTCATGAACAGTAAGCATTAACAGCATTAAAATGTCCATACCACCCAAAACAATCTATAGAGATTGAATGCAATCCCTGTCATAATACCAATGACATTTTTTCATGGAACTAGATCAAATAATCCTAAAATTTATATGAAATCATAAAAGACTTTGAATAGCCACGGATATCTTGAGAAAAGAGAACAAAGTTGGAGGCATCACTCTACCTGATGTCAACGTATACTACCAGCCTATATAATAATCAAAACATCATGGTAATGGCATAAAAACAGAAACATAGATCAATAGAAAAGAATGGGGAGCCCAGAAATAAATCTATGCCTATATGGTCATTTTGTCTATGACAAAGTAGGCAAGAATTATAAATGAGATAAAGACAGTCTCTTCCATAAATGGTGGTGGGAAAACTGGACAGATACATGCAAAGAAATTAAACTGGACAAACTTCTTACACCATATACAAGAATAGACTCAAAATAGAGTAAAGACTTAAATTTAAGATCTGAAACTATGAAACTCCTAGAAGGAAACATAGGCAGTAAACTCTCTGACACTGCTCTTAGTCATATTTTTTTAGATATATCTTCTTGGGCAAGGGAAACAAAAGGGAAAAACAAACAAATGGGACTACATCAAACTAAAACATTTTTGCACAGCAGAGGAAATCAACAAAATGAAAAGACAATCTTCTGAATGGGAGAAGATATCACCTATGATACATCTGATAAGGGGTTAATATACAAAATTTATAAAGAACTCATGCAATTCAACAGCAAACAAACAATCCAATTAAAAAATGGGCAGAAGACCTGAATAGGTATTTCTCTAAAGAGGAAATACAGATGGCTGATAGAATATGAAAAGATGCTCAAGATTGCTAATCATCAGAGAAATGCAGATTAAAACCACAATGAGATATCGCCTCACACCTGTCAGAATGGCTATCATAAATAAATCAAAAAACAAGTGTTGGTGAAAATGTGGAACAAAGGTTAAATTGTACACTGTCAGTAGGATTGAAAAATGGTACAACCACTGTGGAAAACATTTTGGAGTTTCTTCAAAAAATTAAAAATGAATCTGCCTTTTGATCCAGCAATTGCACTAACCAAAACACTAATTCAAAAAGATACATGCATCCCTTTATTCACTGCAGCTCTATTTACAATAGCCAAGATATGGAAGCATCCTAAGTACCCATCAATAGATGATTGGATAAAGAAGAGGTGATGCATATATACAGTGGAATATTACTCAGCCATAAACATTAAATCTTACCATCTGCAATGACATGGATGGTCCTAGGATATTATGCTAAGTGAAATAAGTAAGACAGAGAAAGACAAATCCAATATGACCTCACTTATTTGTGGAATCTAAACAACAAAATAAATAAACAAACAAAATAGAAACAGACTGATAGATACAGAAGACAAACTGATGATTGCCAGATGGGAAGGGGATTATGGGGGCTGGGTGGAAAGGGTAATGGAATTAAGAAGTACAAATTGGTAGCTACAAAATATTCAAAGAGTTGTGAGGTACAGCATAGAGAATATAGTCAATAATATTATAATGACTGTATAGTGCCAGGTGGGTTCTAGACTAATTGAGGGGATCACTTTGTAAGTTACATAAATGTCTAACCACCCTTCTGTATACCTGAAACTAATATAAAATAATATTGAATGTCAGTTCCGATTGAAAAAAAAATGTGTTCTGACTCTAATTCTAAAAAAAAAAAAAATCCAGATTTTGCCACAGATTTGGCAATAATTGTTCTGTAGGTTCACATTTTAGCTTTAAATGCTTTAAAATTTTTTTCTCAGATTTATTCCCAATTCATTTTTAATAGATCTCTCTTTCTTCTATGGTTTTTTAAACCTTGTGTCCTATCATTGGCCTATTTGCTCTTAGCCATCCTGTGCTGGAGTAGGTCCCATCACTCTTGGATTCTATTTCTCACATCCCATTGTCCATGGTCTTTTCATTAGGTTCTGCTAATGAAGGCACTGTTTGGCTATTAGGCAGTATGGAGATGGGAGGTGTCCAGTTTCTGGAGGATTTACAGCACTGCAATAGAGGTAACAGCATTGTCAGCCATGGCCATGGAGGTAGGGAGGGGCAGGAGGACATCTGGGCAGCAGAGCCTTCAGCATCAGGCTCCTGGACTCCTGTGCACATAGCCAGGCTGAAACAGTTAAACAGAAACTTGCAACCATAGCTTCTGAGAGTGTTTCCACTCCTCCAGCCTTGGGCAGCAGTGGTTTCTTACATTCCTACTTTTTGAGTAACATTACCTTGTCCATTTTGGCTTCTTATGTGCTTCCAACACCTCTGAAAACAAATCTTCTATTAAATTTCTCCTTTTTGACATATCTAGAATGGTTCCTGTTTTCTGATCAGTTCCTAATGCATGAACGTTATTCAACACACTTAATTACCACTTATTTCCTATTAATGTGTATGTTAATGTGCTCTGAATTTTACCTGAAGTTACAGCTTTAAACCCTAAATGAAATTTTAGCCTTGGGCATTGGGTTTCATTCTGAGTCTTCAAAGAAGCCAATATCACAAGATAGAATAGGCAGAAATATTGGTCTGAGGAGATCAAAATTCATAGTATGAACTGCCACCAATGACCATCCAAAGCATACCTTGTTGATGTTTTGCTGTGGAGCATGTGGAAGGCAGGAGTTTATAGGGACCCAAGTACCTTTATGGCTATTTCTATCCATCCTGTTCCTAGCTGCATCATACATCCCCTAGTCATGAAAATTGGCAGTGTCTCATTAGTGACTGGTCCTAGAGAGGAAAAAAGAAGCTAGAGGTTTATACACTTGTCTTATTGTTCCAGGATAAATAATGGGATCTAACATTAGAACATGGTATCCTCCTTTTTGATTATGATTTTCCAGGGAAATATTAACCTTAATTTTAAAAAAGAATTCATTTTTATTGCTTCAACAGATTTACAAAAAATTACCTCAATAACACCTTTACCCTTCAACAATTTACATATCTGAAAATTTGCATCTCTTAAGCTATTGCTGTTGAGAATGTGCAAAAAGCAAACAGAAAAACCCTCAACATTATTGGAACTTAATGGTATGTTTCTGATTTCAGTCTTCTAAAAACCATATTTTTTGGAGACCACTCAGAGTCTAGAGAGACATTTGAATGAAGGAATGAACTGCAGAAATTTATCACATAAATGTGTTTTTAGACAACAGTTATATCTTAGCCCTTTTGCAAGAGAGCAGAACATGTTGATATTGGAAACAAAAGAAGTAAATAGATTGTGTTACTGTGCTCAGACAACTGTGTATATGTCTTAGGCCGTTCAGGCTACTATAACAAAATCCCACAGACTGTGTAGTTATAAACAACAGAGATTTATTTCTCACAGTTCTGGTAGCTGTGAAGTCCAAGATCCAGGCACTGGCTGGTGAGGGCCAGCTTCATAGATGGTATTTCCTCCCTGTGTCCTCATATGACAGAAGGGATGAGGAAGCTCTCTGGAGTCTCTTTTTTAAAGAGCACTAATCCCATTAATGAGGGCTCTGCCCTCATGACCTAATTACCTCCCAAAGACCCTATTTCCTAATACCATTACATTGGGGTTAAAATTTCAACATGGGTTTGGGGGGAACACAAACACTCATTCTATAGCATTATCCTAATGCTATTCTGTAGCATTACCCTAATGCTATTCTATAGCATTTTAGTAATGCTACTATGAAAAATATCGAGATAATTTAGAAATAAGCTGCTCTTCCACTGCTAAAAGCTGACTTTTTTTTTTTTTTTTCAAATTTTACAGCATCAGTTAAGTCCCCATGTTTAGCCTTGTTCAGCCTCAGCTCTGCTAGTATTTCCATCAGTCCTACCCAACTGATGCAAACTGTCTTTATTTTGTCAGTTTTAGGTGGGTCAAGACTTTGGATAAGTGGAACTGGGTGTTTGACCTAGCTATAATCCCTGCCTGTGGATTAAAAAGGGATTTTAGCTGGAATTGAAATCTTTTGATGAGAACCAAATGAAACCACGTTGTAAGACTCCACCTGTTTCAACAACATAGTATTTGCCTAGAATCACCATCTGAGTTTTGGTTTCTATTTCCATTTTTTTCTTGATCAAGAACCGTATTTTGGACCCTTTCCATTAAATCTTATCTACCTCCCTCCAAAGTGCTCATCATTGCTAGGAATTAACTCATCCCAATGATTCTCCAGTGGTCAACTCCATTATTAACATAAATTTCCTCTTTAGCTTCACATTGGTGTCCCTCTTTCCCAGTATTCTCTCCAGAACATAATGTTTTTTTATTTTTTTACTTGCATCTGTGAAATCCAAGTGTCTAATGTCTAATAGTTGTAATGCAGGGCAAGGAAAATGACTTTGAGTTTATTGTTCCCTGATGGTGTCAATAAGTTTCATTGTAAAAATGAGAGGGAGGCATTTCTTGCGCTACCTGTCTCATAGAGTTTATGTGACAATCAAACAAGAGAAGATAGAAGGCAGTAAGAGGTAATGGAAAGAACTTAAGATTGGGGGAGGGGTGAAAACTCCAGCTTAACTCACATCTCTGCAACTCAATAACACTCCTTGAGTGTCAATTTCTTCCACTGTAAAACAGGAGCAATAATAATTCCTACCTGTCTCTTTCATAGAAGTACATTAGGAGCAATTGAGATATGGTATGTGAATATATCTTGTACATTGTAAAATGCTATAAAATGTAGATTATACAGGCTTATATTTGATCAGGAAAAAAGTGGCAAACTTATTATGAGGTATTAATTCATTTCATTATCCCTGTATTAGATTGTAATGCATGACAAACACACTATCTTCTGTTATTTGGCAAACTACATAGATGCATATTTAATTTAATGACATTTTGGGGTTCATTTCTCCTTGCTCAATCAAGAAATTAGATACATTTGGATAGGACAATATTTGAGAATAGACAAATTGAAAACATGGGTTGGCAATAATTGATAATTTGCACTGAGCATATTATGAACTTAGACATCGTCATTTGGTTTCTTTATTTCTCCCTCTCCCCCTCCCCCTCTTCCTGTTCTTCCTCTTCCTCTTTGTCTCTCTCTATCCTTTCTCTTTTCTTCCCTGTATCTTTGACCCTATAGGCTAACCCATGGATTTCCTTACTGCAGTGTTTTTGCTTTCCCACAACATTAGCAGTAAGGGATAAGTCTTTATCCTACTATTGTCCAGGAGAGTTAGATCTGTCAGTGTTCAGTGAACTCAAGATATTTTAAATAGAAAGACTTAATATAAAGAATTAGCTATTTATGAAATTGTTGAAAGGTCTGGAGGAGCAGAAATCATCCGGACTGTTGATTTCAAGGTTAAACTAACATAGCTGCAACCCAGAGGTCAGAAAGATGTTATTGTCCTTCCTTCCTCCCTATCTCAATTGGTTTGTACCCTTGAAGTTGGTGACTAGACACTGGAAAATGGAGTCTAGTTATTGAGGCCATAACTACCTATCTTGCCAGCCTAAACTCATATGGGAACATCTCATTGGCAATTGCATTCAGAACCCTGGATTCTAGGGAGTCTAGAAATGCAATCCTCTCTAAGACTGGGGTGAGAATAGAAGCTAAGTGCCAATAGCTTCAGCTTGGGAGGCTGGCTGGCTTATATTGCCAGATCATCTTGAAGTTTTCAGAAACAAAGGGAGAAAAATATGACTTCAAGTTATAAAGAACCAATAAAATAGATGCATCATTTGCACCCTTGCAAGTGAGAGCAAAGATGAGAAGATCTGCTCTCAGACTGAGAGTTGTACAGGCATGTTTCAGCATAGAATAGTTTCTATGGAGAATGACAAATTCTCCAAAGTAGAAAGTACTTGTGGAAACATTTTCCTACCTTTAACCATTGAGGGGCTCCCCAGGTAATACAACTTTGATCCATTTAGCTCTCCTGTGATTCATTCAATAGGAGACTCCAATTTAACAAGCGCACAGCAAACCTTTGCCCTGTTTGGATCCAGGGCATATGGATGGTTTGATCCAGCTTGTGGTCGTTGAAGTAAATGAAGTGAGCACTGACAGCTTCAGAGTTGATGGATTTATTTCTGAAATGGCTGCTGCAGATTATTACAAGTGCAGTCTGGAAACAGGGAAGCAGTGTCACTCAGGGGTAAAAGCAGACCTTGTTCTATTTCCAGCCCATCAGAAACGTATTTTGTATAGTAGAAAAAGGACAGGGGTTTTTTAACCCCTGCCACCTTTTGCGGCATGACCCACGAAATGAGCATATCTGATGATGTAGCTTTAAAGCACTTTGTAGTGGGAATCATTTTGTGAATACTTCCTGGTAAGCATTAATAGGGACTGGCACTAAACTGGATTGTGTTTGTATCTTTTTCTCTTAGTAAAAGTTTCCTCCCTCAAATACATAACTCATTAACTATTTAACTATTCTTATTCTTAATAGTATTTACCAAGTTTAGCTAACTCATAGAACTTGGTATAAATCTTCTTCAAAGGGTGTCCATGTGCCTCAGGTAACTAACTTTAAATTTGCATTTCCCATCAGTTTTCCTGCTTATCCTCACTTGAATTTAGTTCTTGGAGATCTCCAGGATTCATGATGGTTCCTCCTCCTAAATTACCTTTAACAGTGATAGAACTCTGTTCCCTAATCGTAAGCATTAAATTTTGTTTCTGCTTTTATAGGAGCACCTTAAAAATGATCATCAGAGAATCTTAAATCAGCTTGAATCGATGTAGCCTATTTTTTTTTGTTGGTTAAATAACAGTGACATTTCTTACCCCCCAGATCATGAATGAAGTATAATTACTGTCCTAAATGTGAAACAAATTATATATTAATATCTATCTTTAACCTAACATGTCTCTAAGCACAGTTATAGCATGATTATAGAAAAGTGTAAGGAAGTAGGAGGTGCATTTAAAATGCCACACTCTAGAATGCCCAAATCCCAGCTAAGGGTGCTTGCTATATGGAGCTCAGGTATTAGATTAGAGTATGTATTGCCTTGAGCTTCATTCTGAAAAAATAATAATAATAATAAGGGAACAAAAATAACCAAAAAAATTTATAGAGAGATTTTAAACAGAGGTTGAAAAAAAGACCAGCTGGGAGATATTGAGAGAAGAAAATGGATATTGTTGGGGGCTTTACCATTTCGTTCTTAGTATCTGGCCCCATATTTTCAAAAATAAGAAAAGAAGAAATAATCTATTAGAGTGGCCTGTTTCTAGCCAGAACTGGCTATTATTGGTGATTCCATTCTACTTTTATTTCACAGACAGGGTTAATCTCTATTCATCCTCTTATTTTTAATAACTACTCATTCTTTGTGAACCTGTCTCTCATGTAGTCCCATTCATGTAACGTATTGTGTGTAAGACAGGATTTTAAAGCATTTGTGATATCTCAATTCCTATTAAACTCAGCTAAGACGGAGCATCTCATCTTCACAACCATTTCCATGTTTGGCCTGGGAAGAGTACCAGCGTGTTACATTTAGCCAACACTTTTAGTGCTCCCTCTGTGCAACCATAAACAGCTCTACAAATATTAACTCATTGAACTCTGATGACAACTCTATTGCTCCCTGTTGTACAAATGAGGAAACTGAGGGACAAAGAGCACAGGGAACTTGACCAATGTCACATACCTAATGAGTCCAAAGTTGAAATCTGTACACAGGAACACTGGCCCTGGAGTCCATGTCCTTAACCTCTTTGCCTCTCCAGCACAGCCACAGGCACAAATGCTTGTGATGGTCTTTTCATCGATGTTTTCTCTTCACAGCAATTCCTCCATCTCTTCCCTTTCATTCCATCTCTCATTTCCATAAGCTGGATTCTGGTAGGACCTTTTCTGTGCAGCTTACATTTCACATTCAGGACACTGCCTTTCCACCAGTTCTTAGCCCAGCTCACACCTTTCCACCCTTTGCCTTGTTGAAGCTTTCTCAGTTTCCTGGGAGTCCAAGAAATCTCAGCTTTTCTATGAAAACACCCCTCACCAATAAGAAAACAGTTTATCTTTGTAATCATGGAACTCTCATAATTTTCTCATTCATCATATTCCTGAATATGATCATTTGGCTATATGCAATCAGACAATTCAATATTTCTTCCCATAGGGTATGCTCATTTACTTTTAGTATATTTTCTGTGTTTGCGTTAATGTTCTCTTAGACCCTAGATGTCAGGAACAGTACGTGTAATTCAATTCAAAGCATCCCATGGAGTATTCTTTTTTTCCCCCCTCTTTAATTCCCACCCACTTCCACCCCTGACCTATGGATGTTGCCATTTCCCCTTAAGGACTGGATCTCTGAAGGTGGGGTGTCTCCTCCTACACGCTCACTGTGTGCACGGGCGGGTGCGGGGGAGCTGACACACCTGGGGTATGGTCTGTGGCTCCACCCGGGGTATGGTCTGTGTCTCCACCTGGACCATGAACCTAGGACCTTCTGCGAGTAAAGCAGACATGCTAACCACTACACTATGGAGCCACCCCCACCATGGAGTATTCTTAATAAATATCTTTGATGGTGATGATAATGGTGATGGTGACAATTTTCAGTTGCAGGTTGAGAATATGACGTTTTGCTGTTGCTGTTGCAACAAAGTGAAATGACTTCCTTCTTGTTATCCTGTTCTCTCCCCTCCCCCCATCATTGTGACCATGTGCTTATAGTACACCAGCTACAGTTCTGATATACATTATTTCGTTTAATCCTCATCACCAATATGAGGTGGATATCATCACTCTTATGTTACACATGAGGAGACAGATGTTTAGGTAGCTTGCTTGAGTTCATATATGACAATGCCAGGATTTAAATCCAAGATATTACAAGATACTACAAGACCTCAAAGTCTGTAGTCTTGACAATTTCTATTTTCAGTTTATAGAAAACTTTATGAACCTCAGATAAAAGGTTCTCTATTGCATGACCTTGTGCAAGTTACATAACCACTCTTATTTTTCCTGGCAACATTTTATTGTAGTGAGTAGAATCAGAAAGCTGCATAATACAGTTTCACATTTAGTACTTTCCATTTGATTTATACCTTGAAATTGAATTATAATAACAATGTCCATAGATATTATGAGAAATCTTACACTGAAGTTAATCTTACACTGAAATCTTACAGATCATTAATACTCTGACCAAATATTTTAATGTAAAATTTTTATTACTTAAAGTTTGTAATGTATTCTATTGTAGTCACTATGAGCAAAACAAGATACATACTTCATGCATGCCACTGATGAATTTTATATGCTTTTAAGAAGAAAAAATGAGAGATAGATAGAAGCTCCATTTTAAAGAATCCAGTTTTAGTTTCTATCAAATGGGTAATATGAAATACTGTCCTCAAAAGCTACTTCATTCTATTTGTAATGGCCTTTAAATACATTTGCTTTGTACAATATTAGAAAATACAGGCAAGCAAAAATAAAAATAAAATAAAACGTCATGTTTCTACGAGTCAGAGATCATCACTGTAGCATTCTCCTGCATGTTTTTCTGGATGTCTTTGTATGCACATATGTGTATGAATATTCATAAATATATATATTTTAATTAATCAAAATGTTATTATAACCACTTATGTAATTTTTTTAATCAATCATTTCCTTTTTATTTAGGTAAAATTTCACCTCATCTAAATCAAATCCATATTAATATTTCCCAACAGACCCAGTATTTTTCTATATATTGGTTTTGTTCAAACCAACATCATTATATTTAGTAATTATCCTTTAAGTCTCTTATAATTTAACACAGTTCCTTTTTTATATGACAGTGGCTTATTTAAAAAATGCAATTTCATTGTAAAAATGTCACAATCCAATCCTTGATTGAAGATTTTAAAACTGATCAGGATAAAATTTAATGAGGAATTATAGGATCTTCCTTCATTAGACCCTCCAAGAGACTGATAACAAATATTAATGATACTAATAAAAGAGATTCCTAATTTCAAAGAGCTGTAATTTAGAAGAAATTAAAATTTTATTATTTGTGGAACTAGATGCAGTAAAATGGAGAACTGTTTTCAAACCAATGGCTCAGAATTATACTGACACATTTTGTGAAATATAAATGTTACAAACACATTGTCAGTGGTGGGAACAACTACCACAACCCTGTAGGGAATAAATGGTTCTTTTGGTTTTAGTTTTACAACCTGTTCAAATGTTTGTGGGTTTTTTTGTATAATTTATGGTTGGATTTTTCTAAAATTTTCTCTTAATGAAAATAAAGATTTTCTTCATGCAGATTCTTCCAAGTTGAACTTCTCAGTGGAATACTTACATGTTCTACAGTGCTTTACTTCTATCTACTACAGAATGAATAGCAAATGGCAGGCAGGTCATCATAAAAGCTTTAATACAAATAGGGTAATTCTTATAATCTTCCTACCTCATCAACGGCTTCCACAATTTGCCAAGAAAATAGGTAGTCAGTGCTAACTTTGTGCCTGTCTATGCATATGTTGTGGCAAAAAACTTGGACTCTGGAGTCTGATTTTATTTAAATCTCTTCTCTACTGTATGACCTTAGGCAAATTATATAACTACTCTCTGCCTCATTTCCGCTGGTTGTAAAATTAGAATAAAGCAGTCTCTATCTCATGGGGTTCTTGTGGAGATTAGATGAAATACCTATTTAGAATAGTGCCTGGCATATAGTAAGCACTAAATAAATCTCAGTAAATTTGTTTTAAAAACTAGATTTGACAAATGGCATCTGAAGGCACTTCTCTGAAAAAAATGTTTCTCGATATTCACCCTTCACTAAGAGAAACAAGAAAAATAAAAAATAAAACATTTATTTGGAGAAAGGTATTTGTAAGCTGCATGATGCACATATCCTCCTTATCCCACCTAGACACACACACACACACACACACACACACACACACACACAGTGTATACTTTTGTCCACAAGCTCACCACTCTGCTGCTAGACACACACACACACACACACACACACACACACACACACACACATACACAGTGTATACTTTTGTCCACAAGCTCACCAGTCTGCTCTCTGCTCTCAAACCTGACACTATCAGGGGCAGGACAACATTCCAAGCTGGGAGGTATCTGCGATCTGCTCAGCAGAGTAGTTGTGTAAAGTAAATACTAAGACCTCTTGCTTCTACCCCAGTTCACTCTAGTGAAAGGAAATCATTCCAGTCAAATATAGCTTGTCCCCTACCTTCTGGAAGGCACAAATATAAGTCATCTCTGGAAAGTTAGAATTTGATCTGATTCTAAAGGTCTACTCTGAGATTCAGTACAATTCAGGTGGACACATATTTGAGTGTTTATTATGAGAAGGTAGTATACTAGGGCTAAGGTAAATAAAAGGATTAAGAACTTATTCTTGACTTCAAAGATCCTGTAGTTCCAGAATAGGAGATATAATAGCAGAATGAAATATATGCTGAGAAGACATAAACAAGGGTCTTGGAGAGGCTTTATTTTCTGTTGCAGAGAGAAAAAAGTTCTTCTTACTAGAGAACATGGAAGAATCACATGACAAGATAAAACTATAAAAAAGATAAAGGCATAGGGGTCTAAAATTAGTATGTGGCGTATTCGGGAATTGTGGGATGTCTGAAGCACTGGGTATTGAGGGAAAAGGCTAGGAATATAAACTGGGACCAAATCACGAAGGGTGCAGAATCCTTTCAGGGAAGATTGAACTTCATGTTCTATGCTAAAAGAGCCACTTAACATTATTAAGATGAGAAGAGACATAATACGGTCAGTTTAACAATATTCTTCTCTGGGATTTCTACCTGCTATATAGAACACCCCTCATAAGCTATAAACTTGCTCTCATTAAGTTCTTAGTATGGACGGTGAAACCATTATTTCTAATAATATCTAAATATTATTTCCTAGTTTTTATTCTCTGTCATGGGAGTAGTGGTAATCAATAGAGACTTATGGGAATAATGGTGCAGATAGAAATTCAAAAAGACATGACCCATTATTGTCAAAGAAAACTGCCAAATATTTTTGTTAACCATCCCCTACATCTGTCCTGGTGATTTTAATTTTTTAATGAAACTAGAATTCTTCTGACTTGGAGATACCACACAAGAGATATAAAATAGCAAAATAATATGACAGAATGGTCCTGGTAAAAGGATTGGGAAACTAGATTTCAGACGATGTTAATTGTTGATATTGTTCCTGATTTTTGTCACCCCTTAAGTATTATAAGACCCAAACATTGGAGGAAATGGGAGTATATCAGTATATAAATGACATCTACTGAAAGCCTGAAATGACTCCTTAGCACCCTCTTCTTTTTATTACTAAATTAAAAAAAGAAAAAGAAAGGAAATGTTTTGGAGGAATTATTTTGACTAAAATCTTTGTATTAAATAAGTTAAAAACAAATATAATCCATAGGAGAACACATCTGGAGCAATATTAACTACTTTAAGGCTGGAAAGGAACCGTTCGATAAATTGCTCTCAAACATTTCACTGTGATCCTGGTCTCTAAGACATAATTCCTTATAGGTAGTTTCATTCATTTATTAATTCACTTGATATATATTTATCAGGTGTTAGCTTTATGCCAAGCACTGTGCTAGGCAATAGGTATAAAGTGATGAGCAAATCCAGTGTGGTCTCTGCTGTCATGGATCTTGTCATTAAGAGAAGATAAACATTAATCAAATAATCACACAAATGAGTGGACAATTATGAACACGGTGATATATTTTTTAAAAAAGAAATGCTATCTTAACATAAGCATTAACAAAGGAAACTATATGCCTTAGAGTGCTTCACTGAGGAAATGACACTTTACTGAGATTTGAAGGACGACCAGAAATTAGCCAGATGAGGACAGAGAAAGGAAAGCTTTCCAGACATGAATAGCTTGTGGAAAGGACTAGGGGCTGGTCCATGTTGAACCCTATCTGGTAGCAAATAATTACAGAAATCTTCAAAGCTGTCTCTGTTTTTCTTAAACGAAGGAAAGATTAGAAGAATAAGCACTAAAATGTTAAATATGAGTGCTTTGTATATATTTTTACCTTTCTGTTTTTATTCTTTTTTATAATGAAAACATAATTATTTTTTTTTTTTACTCCTACAGCACCTGTCTTCCTAGGTGGTCTCCCATCCAAGTACTAACCAGGCCCAACCCTGCTTAGCTTCCGAGATCAGACAAGATTGGGCATGTTCGGGGTAGCATGGCCGTAGACTGAAAACATAATATTTTTATTTAAAGTTAAAAGTTATAAAAAAAAAACCTCATGAATCAAAAAGGACTTTTATTGGATTGATAGTTTCATAGGGGCCCTTTTATGAAGCTCTGTTATCTTAATAAAACTCTTGATCAGTTAAGAAATTATTTCAATTTTCACAGAATTTCCTGGCATTGGAAGATATGTGGTCTGCTAGTTTCTGGGCTTTAGTCACCAAAGATTCTTGATAGTCATAGCCTCTGAATGAGTAAGAGCAAATATCATGGACTTTGGGGACTCTTGAGCCGGTTTTGGTGTTTGCTTCCTTAGTTTTTTCTCTTCTCTCCACTGCTCCGCTCACTTACAGAGAGTCTTAATGAGGCATGGAGTCCTCCAGAGGGAAAAACGGCAATAGGGTGGGGGTGGAGAACAACCAAGGCACTTCAGCTCATCCTGATCCATTGCTGGCCAGTGGTTCACCCTTTTACTTGTTCTTGTATTTACCCGTGTCCCTGGTATAATGATCCTGAGGAGCAGGAATTTCATGTTCTCTGACTGCTACTTTTAAGTGTGCTCCGTGCATTCTGTCCCTGAATCTTAAATCTTTTTCTTAGGTAATAAATATTTAAAGGCTATCAATAAAGGAGCCTTAGCAAGTTTCAGGCACTCCTTGGTATGTTGCTGCACAATTAGCTCTTAACTATTAGTCTTAACTCTAATGCACAAATAAAGTGCTCCCTGGGAGCAGAAAGAATGTCCTGTGGAGATAGTACTGACTGAGGGTGGGGTGGTAACAGGACAACATTGCCCCAGAACCAAATTAGGAGACCACACACTTGTGCTGTAGTGGGAGATTTCCCTCTGCTGCTGAGTAGAACCACTCCCAAGGAAATCTGCCTTGACTGAAGTCTGCACTATGCTGGGATTGGCTGAGGCTGGGATTGGCTGTTGGCTCTTGCTCACATGGTGGGAAAGGACTTCACGCTGAAAGAAACCTTCAAGAGTTCATATAGGACCCTTATCTGAAGAGAGAGAAAACAGTGGGCTTAGTTTACTTAAATCTAGTCACCATGTGTCTGTCACAGTTTTCATTAAGGAGTTATTTTCCTCAGGCACTTAATTCTCTGAGGGATCCCCATAGGGGCTCTTAAGTATGCTAGTTCTGTACCATCCCTGAACTAACACAAGATGTTGAGAGGACATACAGGGAACTTCTTCCACTTTTGCTAACATTAAACAGCCCCAAGGGAGAAATTTGATCAGCTCCCAGGCTTCCCATGTCTGCCAAATTTGCAAGATTTTTGAGCTCTCACTGCCTCAGCATCTGTTTTCTACTCCCAACCGCCATAGTTGGTGTCTATATACACACATAGAGTAATGTTTCCTGTTTGTGTAGCAGCTTATTATTTTCTAGAAATTTCTTGTTGATCATCTCATTTGTTCTCACAATTAATCTGTAAGGTTGGCAAAATAGATTTCATTATTTTCATATGCAGAACAGAAAACGGAAACTAAGATGAAGGTTATAATGTTTAAATAGTATTTACCCATCACTCTCATACTAAACAGTTTTTTGAAATATTTCATCATGGATTCAAGTATGGAGAGAAGAAAGCCTTGCATAGTAGGTAAATCAAGGTCTTGGAAGAAGATAGGCCCTAATAGGAATCTTGATGTTGTGGGACCTAATCATTCAACCTCTCTGAGTCTCCCTTCTTAACTGTAAAATAGGAATAGTGATTCTACCTCCCAGAATTGTTGTTGAGATAAAATGAGATTACATATGCAAGTCATTTAGTTCAGTACCTGATGCATAGCTGATGCTCAACAAACGACACCCCCCACACACTTTCCAAAAGGAAAAAAGTGGAATGATGCTTAAATTAATACCTAGTTGTGACCAGCTAGTTGCAGGCAGCTCTGCCTAACTACACATGAAAATTATAGAGAAAATGCCTTTTTATGAAATGGAAAATGTATTTCGAATAGAAAGGAGAATAAACAACTTTACTTGAACAATTGGAGTGGATTATTCTGAGAATATTTCAAGGATATGTAATTGTGAGGCTTGAACATTATTTATTCCCAGTTGCCAAGTCAAGAGTTGCCTCTTTATACTGCTATTATAAGCTGTTTTGAACCACTTCATTAAGTATCTCTGAAAAAAATAAATTATGGAACATATCCTACTGTTGTTCTATACACAGAGTGTTCCCTCACCCTGGGTTCCCCCCACACAAAACTACTTGCAGATCTCTGACACACCTGGATACTTCTTGCCTCTATGCCTTTGCTTATGCTGCTTTCTCTGCCTGGGGGGCTTTCCTCTCCCTTTTGTATACATCTCCCTATAATAGCATAGGGACCCTGTCAGATTCATCTAGTGCTCAATGCTGTGCCTGATACCTAGCAAAACTTGGTATTTCGTGAAAGAATGAGTGAGTGAATGAATGTTGATGGTTTATATTTCAGACAAGAGAGTCAAAAGAATATTTTATTTTCAGTGCTCCTTAAATTACAGACATAGACTACTCACACAGAAAGGAAAAGTGGTAATTCAGAACCCAGAGACCAAATTCGGTTCATTTTGTGGGCATCAGTGGTACAGAAAGGAGAGTCCCTGGGCAGAGTTCTTGTTATTTGAGAAAAAAGTTCTGAGCTCCGGTCACTTGTGCTTTCTTCTATAAAGCATAGATGCCATCACTGAGGAACAGTGGGAAAAGGGCATGGGAAGTCTCATGGGTACAGAAGGAGATGGAAAAGGAACTATGGTTGGAGATTGGAAATCAGAAAAAAAATGACATGAGAGCTGGTGAGGAATCCAGTGTGTTCGTAAAAATACTCTGAGAATATCACTGTGCATAAGGGGAAGTTGAAATTTTTAAATGTCTCTTAAATACATGATTTATGGCACCTCACCCCAAGCATTTTTGAGTGTTAATAAAAGCTATTTCTTATAAAAAAATACTTCTTTTAGAAAGGATATAGGCTCAAGGACTAAGCGGTTGACCTAGGATACATTACTGTGTGGTAACACATATTGGTGCCCTGGCCACGTCTGTAACCATGCACCCACCTGTCTCTCCCACTCCTAGAGTATTGGCTGCTATGGGCTCACACTTGTAACTTTCACTGGAAGATTACCCTATTGGAGAGTAATTGCCCTGCCTGAGTGGTTATTGCCTCTCTCCTCTCAGGGGTGGTCTGCAGCTGACTGATTAACACAGGAGTACAAAAGCCCAGGTCCTTTTCCTCAAGGTGAAAGAACTCTGTAGTGATTTCCATCCACACTAAAGAATTCCCCAGGGGCTAATGCTGAGCTTAGATTTCAGTTGAACCACATCCTTGCTTTTTCTTCTTCCCCTGTCATCTTCCTTCACTTTCTTACAAGTTTGTCTCTTGAGAACACTCCCTCAATAAATCACTTGCGAAATTATTTGGCTCAGGCTCTGCTTCTAGGGACCCAATCTAAACCCAGTCTGGTGGTCTGGAAGCCTTCTCATGGAGCCAGACCTTCCTAATTAAGGGGTTCCAGAGGGTTGCTGTCAATCATGTTTTTACCCTGGTGGAGCCTCTTTGAAGCCACTCTTCTCAGCCTGATTAGATGTCTTATAAGTGGGGTAGTTAGCAAAGTTCTTCTTTAAGCTGGGTCTCTTCTTTTAGACTCATGTGTTTACACTCCTATGACTCCCTGCTTCAATGTGAGTAGAAGGCAGAGTGAGTCAGTTATTTGTCACAAACGAGGCTAAAAGAAGAGACTGCCTTTCTGAGATTTGCTTTTCTTGTTATTTCTTCTGCCTCCCACCTCCTTGAACCCTAAAACAGCAATTGCTTGCATCTCATGAACATTTAATAGACTTAGAACCCAAAAGGCAGCTGGCAAGTTGCCTAGTGTGCCATATGCCACCTTTTCTGACTCCAGGTGTTCTCCCTCTTGACTGGCAGCTCACAGGCTGGCTGTAGTCCAGTCTGAGGAAAAGAGATCTGGGAAGATATGCTTAACATATTTCTTCATAAAGCCAAGTTTCCATCTGGGTTTTAGTTTGTTGGACAGTGTTTGTTATCTACCCGTATGGAAATGTACACAGAATTACAGGAAGTATGTTGGATATACTTTATACCCTGATGATGTAGACACATGTGGAACCACATGGAGATACTCTCAACCTTGGTTTTGCAGAGTTTGAAGTCATCACATTATTGAGGTATTGACTCCAAAATAGATGGGAGTCATTAAATTCTGTGAAAATATGCTCAATGCAATAAAAACAAATGTTTGGGGACCACTTCACCAACTGATAAGAGAACAGCCATTGGTTCTGACTCTTAGTCCTGACTTGTTTTTTGAGACTGATTCTGTTCCTTCAGATGCCTTTCTAGTTCTAAAGTGGATTGAAAACAATCGCCAGCAAGTGGTAATACTTACTTAATTGTTGATAAACTGTTTTTGAGTTCTGAGATTAAACAGGAAAGGTATAAATCAACATGACTATAACTCTAATTCACCATTTTATAAATTTTATGTTAGTCATGATTTTCTTTCTTAACCGAAGAGCAAGGTTTTAAAATTAATGATAGACAGATTTTAAAAGTTATTTTTACTGTTTGTCTCAAGAAAAAAGGTATATCATGTAAAGGAGATGTAAAAGCAAATATGTGAGTGAGAAACTCTTGACACATTTTGAAATATTTATAGCTCTTCCAAGTTACTTAGTAAAAATTCTTAAACTTGTATTTTAGACATACAGTCATTTTATATAAGATACTGATTCAAATAAATGACCATTTGGCTTATATGTCAACTTTATTGAAAGGCTTTTATATAGTATCCTTGAGGTATTCAAATCTTATTTATCATAATAGGCCTAGCGATTAGAATTTTTCATTCCTTTTCCTCTCCTTCAATGATTTGCAGTCCTTTAAGTTCTTATGTCTTTTATTAAAAAAACTTTTCTCATTGTGCTGTGACTGCAGCCCACTTTTTCTTCCATCTGATTTCAAATAGTGATGGCGGCTCTGAAAGATCAAGGGAAGCTGGACTAGCAATCAGGCAGTGACACACCCCAAACCATAGGGAGTCTCAAGGCGCACTCCCCACCTTACTTACCTCATGCTCACATAGAGACACTTTCCATCCCTTTC
>NW_006494608.1:9222603-9224427 GCF_000325575.1 Pteropus alecto | reverse complement strand
GCTCTAAAATGCTAGGGGCGGAGCATGATGGGGAGGGGCAAGGGGGAAGGCGAAGGCTCTGGGTTCCACGGGGAGTGTGCTCCTGCTGATCTTTTTGGCTTCTCAATTCCTTTTGAACTTCCACTCTTAAAGTCTCTCTTCTCTCCCTAGGCAGGTGAGGCAAAGGAATTAAGGGACCTCACACAGAATAGGGTTAGGGGTTCTCCAGAGATGAAAATGGAGTGATGAGCAGGGGAAGGAAGGCCTAATGAGCTCTTTTTTTTTCTTTACATATTATTCATACATATTTTTAATAGGTAATTCATCCATGTGATATAAACATTATGAGGTATATAAAATTATACAGTGGAAACTGTCTTTCATATCTTATTCCTATCCTCTCAGTTCCTGGGCATGATGTTGACTTTTGTACTAAGAGAAAGAGATATTTTATCACGCAAAGGCAGTATTCCTTAATTCTCATTGTATAGAGTGTTCTTTAAAAAAATAAATAAATAAAATGTTAGTGATATGTTTTTATTTTTATTTTTGGAACTACTGGTATGGTGAATTATATTAATGTAACTCTAAATTTTGAACCATCCTTTGGTTATTATTCCTTAATGTACTGTTGAATTCTATTTACTAGTATTTTATTTAGTACTTTTACATTGACATTCATAAGTAATATTGACATATAGTTTGGGAAAATTTTTGTGCATTCTTTATCATCTTTTGATATTAATATTCTTCTTACCACAGAAAAAAATTTGTAAGTGTTCCTTTGATTGTATTTCCCCGGAACAATTTAAATAGCATTGTAGTAATGTTCTTTTTAAGGAATTAGTAGGATTTTCCTGTGGAGGCATCTTGGTCTGCTTTTTAGGAATGAGGGAGATCCCTTTGATAGCTTTCATCTATGTAAATTAGCCACTAGATTTTCTATCACTTTTTTTAAAAATTGGAGGCAGGGAGGGCCATACTACATGCAATCTGCGATTCACAAACTTGAGACTTTCTTCCTCTTGGCTGCCACCAAGACAGGCTACTTCCTGCAAGTAGGGCTTGTCTCCAGGATTTATCATGTCCGTTTTCCTTTGCCTCTCTGAACTAAACTGGATCAGCTCACTTCCGTTTCTGCTTCCTTCTGTTGCATGCAAGATCCCCTTGGGAACGGGACTCTTCCTCAGAAAAATATATTTTTGTTATTCCTTTCTGAGACCTCCCAAAGCTGAATTCTTGCCATAGAAATCTTTGCTTGGCTCCTCCCCAGTTTCCCCCATGCAGCTTCTGAATGAACCTGATTACTTTTGTCAACCCCTACAAACATTTTAGTTTCTTCTCCAAAAATTGAGTGTGCTTTTGAATGATTTTCTAGAGGAGAAAGGGAAAATGCTATGTCCACACCGAAATTCCTTGATGAATTTTGAATTCTTTAAGGAGCAATGCTCTTTTAATTAGTTCACTTTTCCTTAGAGAATGGTAAGATCTTCAGTGTAAAAAGGCCAAGAAGGCAGTCACACTGCTTTTCACCTGGTCTACTTGAGTTTGGGTTCCTGGGATTTTTCACTGTAGGGGAATAACTGCACAATCTCTCTCTCTCTCTCATCTTCAGAGCCTAAGAATTTGGAAGGTCCAAGACCTGAATTATACATATCCATTCTCCCTTAGGGAGGGTGGGTGTCAGATGGTCAAGGGCTGAGAAAAAGTCCAGCTGACCATGAGAGGAGGTCCAGCTGACCAGGCAATATTGGGCATTTTGACATATGGCAACAGACCACAAGTATAGTTCAGGTAGGAATGAGGTGTCAGGGAGCCCCAACCTCAGAGACACAGCGTGTAGGG
>NW_006494608.1:9213633-9222589 GCF_000325575.1 Pteropus alecto | reverse complement strand
CATGCAACAAAGTTCTAGGCAGGCAGCAAAGTCTATCAGCATTTAGTAGGATATAGTCTCTGCACTGAGAGTGAGTAGAGATTGGCAAAAGGCAGATTCCAATTCTTGGGAGACTGGGGCTTTAGGCAAAGTAAACAGAGCTGTGTAACCTGTTCTGGCTTCAGGGGCATGCAACCTATATAGTCACAGTATCCCATAATCAGAAAGGGCCTCCATGTAATTTACTGCTCTCCTGCACTATCTTGGAATTCTTAATACGCTCTGAACAAGGAGCCTTGAATTTTAATTTGCACTGAGCCATGTAAATTCTATAGCAGGTTCTATGTGCAACTCAGAGACCAGGAAATTGCTATTCACCCTTTAGATTTCAGTTTAAACCTGCAAATATATCCTCTCTTACCTTTGTGTCCTCATCATCTAGTGTGCCTCAGTAACTACTGATTTAATAAATTAGTGTAATGGTCACTAGAAGGTCCAAATAATTGACCTTGGGCTCTTTCAGTTCCCCCTTGTCAGGAGCAGGATGGAAGTTTTAGGTGGGAATGAAACCACAGGTTACTCAGCTCTAGACTTTGAGAAGTGTGAGGACTGGGAGCTAGCCCATTGAAGACTGTAGGTGGATGGTGTAATATAATACCATGTGTGTAATAGAGGTAATACCATAGTACTATAACCAATCATACCCCCTCTGAATCTAGACAGATATGACTGTCTAGTTCACTGGAATAATTTGGAGTTTTTGTGGAGGATCAGTTCACTCTTATTTGCCATGTGGCAGGGTACAAACAGCTGTGTGGTTTACAGCCTCCTTACTGCTGAAACCCTAAGCTTTTTAATTCCTATTACCCCTCACACTGTAGCCCACTGCAGGCTTAATGTGTGCTTCTCAGAAGGGTTTTTTCAAACATGCCAACCCTCCCCCGTATTGGTGTAGGGGCTGGAGAGGGACTTGCACCAAGAGCTATGTGTCCGCGTCATCAACCCTTGTTAGGCAGTTTTGTAGCTAATTTTCGTATAGTTTCTGTAGTTTTTTAAAATCATCAGTCTCAGTTTTAACTTTCCTAGCCAGTCAGTCCACTTTCTTTTTCTTTTGCAACTAGATAATCTTGCCTAACAGTCTTTTCCTAATTATTTTACTAAATAAGAAAAAAAGAATCACCAAATGAGCGACCAACATTCTCTTATCCTTTAAAGTGCTTCCCTTTTGCTCCTATACTACCAGGTAACCTTTCCATAGAAACAACCCTAATCACCTCCAGTAGAAAAAGATCTAATTTCTAATTCATAAGAGATTTACAAACAAATAATGATCCCTTTTAGGAGAAGCCAGAAGCTGCAGCAAATGCATGGAGATATTAATTCTTCTTGACCTGTGGCAGAATATCTGAAAATCAACCCCTGAGTACTCAAATCCAAGAATTCCCCCGAGCACATTAGACAAAACTCTTCACTCTCCACTGGGTACGCAGAAAACCACAAAAAGGCCTAAAGACCTAAGGCCGCTAAAATAAAAAATTAAATCCCCATATGTTTAAAACATGATAATAATGACCAGAAAAAAAGACAGGAAAAAATCGATTGAACTGTTTTGCCAAAAATCTTGCCCTAATTTCTTTTTCCAGATAAAACAATGTGTAATATAAAAACTCAGCTTCCTCGATCTAAATGCTACTCTCTGAAATTCCCTCATCCTTCTTTTCACATGTTTCCTTTTGGGGTGCCACTCTTATTTTTAAGGCCTTCTTATTGAGTTATAGTTAAAATAGCCTTAGCTATCCATGCTTGGTCCTCTTCCTGCCTTGTCCTAAGTGCTGGTAAGCCCTCCAAGTGCTGGTAAGCCCTCCAAGGTCCATGTGGAATTTACACAGGTGTTCATTTACATACTGAGTTCATTTGGAACTCAGTATAAGTTCCTGGAAAGATTGGTATCTAGATCCTGGTGGTCAGGATTTACTCTTAATGGTTCAAAGATCCAAAAAGCAGAGCCCAGAGAGTGGGAACAGTGAGCCTCACTCCAGCCGTGGCTCTGGGAGATAACCTAGGGTTTAGATTAAACCAGAGACCCAGATATGCAATGCTGGTGTTTCATTTTTATCCTGACTGCACAGATTTACCTTTGCATCAGCAGTCACTTAAATAGTAATTCTGGCAGTACTCTACTTTCCCATAGAATATACAGCTGGGGGAAATAGAGTGGAAAATGACCACGTCAGCTGAGCTTTAGAGGATTTTTAATGTGTGCATAGGTGTATATATCCCCTTGCAGATCATAACATAATCCAGTTGAAGTTCCACATTCATATTCTTTTTAGACACTTTCAGTTAGCATTACGAGTAAAGAGATGATGATATTAAGTTTGGCAAAATAGCAAGAATTTTCCCATGTAAAAAAAGAAATTATAAATGGGAGAGGGGAGCTAAACATAAAAACAGTAGCCCACATATTGCCTCAGGGTGGGCAAGGACGTATCAGGGCACTAACAGATACCTGCTGGGGTAAATCAGATCACTGTAAGGGAGGGCTGATTGGCCAGCCCTGCAGCCTTCTCCACCGTCCCCCTTTATACTAGGCAATATGAAGATGGGAGCATAAAGACGTAATATAAACAAAGTATAGAATTATAATCCTTTTACATCTAAAAGTGATTTATCTTGTGTTCTGTATTTATATTATGCAAATTAAACATTCTAATATATCCAAAGTAATCAATAAAATATTGTCCCATCCAAATTAAAATGAACAACACAGAACACCAAATACAAATTAGAAAAAAATTTAAAACTTACTAATTTACAATCCTCAATTTCATCCCCATCACATTTTTCACACATTCTTAATATTTAAGAATAAATATTCTTGTTCAAAAGTCAAAAATTAGTTCTGTGTTATAAGGAAAAGTGTCTGTGTGTACCAGTGTGGAATGTTTATCTAAAAAAAGTTAATTGGATTTGAGTGTTTCTTTCCTTTAGTATGTGCTGATTCACCAAGAGTTAATTTAAAATTATTAAAGATTTTTTTCTGTTCTAGCATAAATTATCAACCAATAGATAAGAATTACAAGATTGTTTGAGTAACAGTGCTATTATGAATTGGATTTTATTTTAAAATGTTGGTTTTGCATTTGCTTTTTCACTAAATGATTGTTCCCCCTTTCTAATTTATAAGTAGTTACCAAGAAACAACATCAGTATTTCTATAATAGAAACTAGATAGTAGCACTCTTGAAGCAATGGACTTTTAGGGCAAAGAGGAGACTGACTTGCCTCAAATTGCTTAGTACTGACTCATTTTAGGGAGAATGTTTGAGTTTCAAACTGGTTATCTCTGAAATGATCCATTCAGACCATGCTTGAACCTAAGGTCAGACCCTAGACCATACTGAATTCACCAAAGAAATGATACCTTGCAAGGTGTATTGGGCAATAGCTCTGTTCTCAGGCTTTCCCTGGCACATGCTATTTTGTCGGCTGGGTTTTCCAATTGGAACCTTGTACAATTAGCACAGAAAAACTTAATAAATATTGTATAATAATAAATATTCAAGACATATGGTTCCGGTTCTTATGTAAATTCTGTGAAAATCTATTCTGTTTTTCTATTTATTTATAACTACCATGCCCCTAATTTAAAGGATATTTGACATATGAGAATCCTAAAAATTTTGCTTTCCAATTTAAAATGTCTATTTTAACTCACTATCTCTCCTTTCTGTTCTCTTAGAGGAAGGTATAGATGTTCACCTTCTTCCCTTCATTTGTATCTTTGATCCTATTCTCTCCTGCCTCTTTGAGGGCTTTCAGCCATCCATCATCACTCCCTACTTTTATTTATCCTTTTCCACCAGCTCCTTCTCCAGATCCTATAAATAGGGATGAGTCTTGATGATTCTAAAAGACAAAGCATCAAAAACTTCACTTTCTCCTTCAAGCAATTTTCCTTATTCCTTATTTATTTATTCTTCAAATTTATTAAGAGAGTAATATATATGCACTGTTCCACTTCATTTTCCACATGCTCCTTTAACCTAGCTACTGTTCCCACTATGCCCTGGAATCTTGAAGGTTACCAATGACCTCTTTAAAACCCCTCCCAGTCTTGTGCTCATCATCCCCATTCTCTCTGCAGAATCTTATCCCCTCCTTTCTTGAGATGTTCTCCACCTTGGACAAGGGCTTTCCCAGTTCTCTCCCAATGCCTTTGATTCCTCCTTCTCCATTTCCTCTTCCTCCCCCAACACATCTCCTAGTGTAGGTGAGATTTTTGATCTTTAGCTCCTTTCTCCATCCCCTAAAGCTCCCTGCCTATGAAATGGTACCCAGTACAGAGTTTCAGTGTCTCCTCTGTGTAATGACCTCCTGGTCTAACGTTCAGTACCTAGTCCTGCTGATGCTCCTACCTTCCCAGTCTTAGACACTAGGTTCAGCATTAACTTATCCCTCTTCCTTAACTACATAGTACTTAATTTTCAGATGCTGTTGATTTTACTTCTGCAACGATTCTGTTTATTTACCTAATATTATTTTACAGCATAGTTGGGAAATTCTCTTATACTATTTATCTGAAAATGCTTTCCAATCCCTGCTCCTTTCCCTCCTCTTCAAGAATGCCCATTATTCTTGTTTCCTCTCCTGATGGTATCAGCTAGTATTTCTCTTTCATTATTTTTCATTCTTCAGTTTTTCTCTTCTTTCCTCTCATTTATTTCTAGATTTCTGTCTCCTCATCACCGATCCTTTTCTCCATTTGGTCAACTCTATTTCCCAAGCTTGCTATTTCATTTTTCAACTCTTGCAGTGCGTTCTTCGTCTCTAGAAGATGTATTCTGTTCTTTTTGAGGGTTTCAATCTCCTTGCTAAAGAACTCATTCTGCTCATCTAGTTGTTTTTTTCAATTCTTGAAATTGTTAATATGACTCATTGCAGAATTCACTGAGTTTTTTCAGAAGTACCATCCTGAATTCTTTGTCATTTAAATTGCATATTTCTTTGTATGCTTATTTTCTAGAGATTTTTCTCTTTTTTTCTAAAATGGATTGTCACCTGGTTGTTCATGGTGTTTACTCCCAGAAAGATTTATTATATAAAGGTCTCTCTTTAGCCTGTTGCAATAAAGGTGTTTTTCTTTTGGTTTCCAATAGGTGGCATCTAATCCTCTTGGTTTTCTGCTTTATATAAAGTCTTACAAAGTCTTTTTTTTTTCTTATAGATATTCAATCACGCTCGCTACCCTCAGTCTCAGTCCTCGTCAGTGTTAGTGACAGTTTTGGTTTGTTCAGATTTCCCTAAGGCTCCATGGTGTTTGGTCTCGGAGGACATGGGGGGAAGGGCCCTCTGGGTTGAGTAATGGGGGTTGTGGCTCAGCCTCACGTTTTGCAACTGTGGCTGGTAATAATCAACTGTTGTTTCTCTGCCATCCCCACTTATCTGCCTTCTGCCCTGATGCCTGGGCCCTACCGCTGGTCGTGTGGAGCTCACAGCTCTCCCAGGCAGGGCTGTTCAGGGAACTTGCCACACCTTCTCCCCTCCCCACTCCTCCTACAGGGAGCTCTAGCTGCAAGAGGCAGCTTCTTTATTTCTCCCAGTCTACCGCCTGACTCCTGGGGTTCTGACCTGTGGTAGCTCTTATGCGCAGATCCCATGCTCAGACAAGCTGGCGTATAGTTTAGGTGTTTTTTTTGTTGAGTTTTAGATGTTCAGCTTATTATTGTTTCAAGGGGAAAGATCTGGGGACGTCTCACTCCACCATGTTTCTGACGGAATGATTTGTGGATTTTAACCAACCTTGCATCCCAGGAATAAATCCCACCTAATCATGGTATATGGTCTTTGTAATGTATTGCTGATTTCAGTTTGCTAGTATTTTGTTGAGGATTTTTGCATCAAGTTCATCAGGGATATTGGCCTATAATGTTTTTTGTTTGTTTGTTTTTTTGTTTTTTGTTTTTGTTTTTGTTTTTGTTTGTAATGTTTTTTTGTTTTTGTTTTTGTTTTTGTTTTTGTTTGTAATGTCCGGTTTTGGAATTAAGATAATGGTGGCATTGTAAAATGAGCTTGGGATCCTTCCTTCTTCTTGAATTTTTTGGGATAGTTTGAGAAGAATAGGTGTTAATTCTTTGAATGTTAAGTAAAATTCACTTGTGAAGCCATTTGGTCTAGGACTTTTGTTTGTGGGGAGTTTTTGATTGCTGATTTGATGTCATTAGTAGTAGTTAGTTGGTTCAGATTTTGTTTCTTTTTGACTTAGCTTTGGAAGATTGTATGTTTCTAGGAATGTATCTATTTCTTCCAGATTGTCCAATTTGTTGGCATATAATTGTTTGTAATATTTTCTTGTAATCCTTTGCATTTCTGTGATGCTCGTTGTCACTTCTCTTTTATTTCTGATTTTATTTCTTTGGGTACTCTCTTTTTTTCTTGATGAGTCTTGTTAAAACTTTGTCAGTTTTTTTTTATCTTTTCAAAGAACTAGACGTTGGTTTTATTGATCTTTGGTATTGTTTTTTTATACTCTATTTTGATCATTTCTGCTCTGATCTTTATTATTTCCTTCCTTCTCACTTTGGGCTTTGTTTGCTTTTCTTTTTCTAGTTCTTTTAAGTGTAAGGTTAAGTTCTTTATTTGAGCTTTTTTCTGTTTCTTGAGGTAGATCTGTATTGCTATGAATTTCCATTTTAGGACTGTTTTCACTGTGTTCCCTAGATTTTGGGTCATGTTTTCATTGTCATTTGTCTCAGGGTTTCTTTTAATTTCTTCCTTGATTTCATTGCTAACCCATTTGTTGTTTAGTAGCATGTTACTTAGCATCCATGCGTTTGTGTATTTTTCAGGTATTTCTTTGTAAGTGATTCTAGTTTCATACCATTTCATACAATGATATGAAACTACAATGAGAAGACACTTGATATGATTTCATTCCTCTTGAATCTATTGAGACTTGTTTTGTGACCTAACATGTGATCTGTCTTGGAAAATGTGCACTTGAGAAGAATATGTATTTTCCTTCTTTGGGGTGAAATGCCCTAAAAATATCAATTAAATCTATATGGTTCTTTGTGTCATTTAAGGCCACTGTTTTCGTGCCGATTTTTCTATCTGGAAGATCATTGGTATCATTGTGGTATTAATGTCCCCTGCTATGACTGTATTACTGTTAATCTCTTATATTTTATTGGTTAATATTTGCTTTATATATTCAGGTACTCCTATGTTGGGTGCATAAATGTTTACTAAGTTTATACCTTGTTGGATTGATCCCTTTATTACCATGTAATGCCCTTCATTGTCTCTTATTATCGCTTTTGTTTTAAAGTCTATTTTGTCTAAGTATTGCCACCCTAGCTTTTTAAAATTTTTATTTATGTTAAATATATTTTTCCATCCCTTTACTTGGAGTTTGTGTGTGTTATTTGATCTGAATTGGGTCTTTTGTAGTCAGCATATGAATGGATCTTGTTTCCTTATCCATTCAGCTACCCTATGTCATTTGATTGGAGCATTTAATCCATTTATGTTTAAAGTGATTATTGATAGATACATAGTTATTTTTATTTTATTATTCATATATGTGTTCTTTTTTCTGTTCTTCTTAAATAATCCCCTTAAAACTTCTTGTAATAGAAGCTTGGTAGTGATGAATTCCTTTAGCTTTTTCTTGTCTGAGAAACTCTTTATCTCACTTTCAATTTTAATTGATAGACCTACTGGGTAGAGTAGTCTTGGTTTTAGGTCCTAGCTTTTCATCACCTTGAATATTTCATGCCAAGCCATTCTTGCCTGCAAAGTTTCTGTTGAGAAATCAGCTGACAGTCTTATGGGAGCTCCCTTGTAAGTACCTCGCTGCCTTTCACTTGCTGCTTTAAGGATTCTCTGTCCTTAGTCTTTGGCATTTTAATTATGATGCGTCTTGGTGTGGACCTCTTTGGGTTTATCTTGTTTGAACTCTCTGCACGTCCTTGACTTGTATGTCTATTTTTTTCTCCAGGTTAGGAAGTTTCCCTTTATTATTTCTTCAAACAGGTTCTCAATCCCTTGGTTTTTCTCTTCTGGTACCCATACGATGCAAATGTTGGTACACTTGATGTTGTCCCAGTGGTTCCTTAAACTATCTTTATTGTTAGGGATTTTTTTTCTTGTTGCTGTTTCAATTGGGTGTTTTCTGATTTCTTATTTTCCAAATTGCTTTTCCTGATCCTCTGCTTCATCTAATGTACTATTGATTCCCTCTAGTGTATTTTTCATTTTAATTATTGTATTCTTTATTTTTGACTGGTTCTTTTTTACGATTTCAATGCTTTTTTTTAATGCTTACTATCTCTTCGTTGAAGTTCTCACTGAGATCATCTATTCTTCCTCTAAGTTTATCGAGCTTCCTCATATCTAGTGTTTTGAATTCTGTTTCTAGTAGATTGCTTCCTCCATTTCATTTAGTTATTTTTTTTTTTTTTTAATTTTCTCCTGTTCTTTCAATTGGGACTTTTGTTTTGTTTTCTCATTTTGGCTGCCTCTCTGTTCATTTGTATGTATTACGCCGATTTGCTACATCTCTTAGTCTTGGCCAGATGGCCTTGTGTAGTAGGTGCCCTGAGTTGCTCTGTGTCGCAGACTCCCTTATCACCTGTGCTGGGTGCCCCAGGAGTGACTCTTATGTCGTTTGTGTGTGCTCTCCCATGGTAGTTGAACCTTGATTGCTGTTGGCACATCAGTGGGTGGGATTGATTCTAAGGCTGACTAGCTATGAAGATTGGCCACGCCCACAGGATATGAGCTGCTGTGTGGGGGCTTACCCCACAGAGTGAGATTCACCCCAGCAGTCATGTATGCCTATTGAGCCTATCCTTTGGGTGTTCCATTTGTGAGGATAATCAGGTGGTGCTCTGTTGTGTCCTGATGCCAGCTTCTGGGAGTATCAGTTCTGGAGCCCTTCGGGAGGGGCTCCCATGCAAGCCAGAGTCAGATT
>NW_006494608.1:9186069-9213528 GCF_000325575.1 Pteropus alecto | reverse complement strand
TCTTCAGTCAGTCTACTGGCTGCCTGTAAGGCTGATAGAGCCTTTTGGTACTACATGAGTTGGGTAGGGCGGGGTCCCAGGGATTCACCAGGGTATAGAAAGTGGATTTTACTCAGCCAATGCAGATTAAGATTTGGTGCCAGTGCTGAGCCTGTGGCCACTCGCAGAAGTTTCAGATCACACTGAAGCTAGCTACTGCCTGCCTTGGGCCGTCAGACCTTCGAGATTTGTTCAAGAAGTACTGCAGCTTGGGCAGAGCTGGTTGCTTGCCATCAGAATTGTCTCCAGAGATGTGCAGACCAAGACCTGTTGATTGTTGCTAACAAAAGCCTCTTGCCAAGAGAGATGGGTGAGTTTGATTATCCAGCCACAACCTGGCTCCGGCAATTTGGAAGTTGTAGGGGGTGGGGTCCCAGGGAGTCACTGACGAAAAGTGAACAAAAAGTGAGCGTATTTCACCAGGCCAGTACAGATTCAGATTTGGCGCCAGTGCCTGTGGCCTCTCACAAAAGTCTCAGATCACACAGAGGACAGCCACTGCCCACCTCAGGCTGCAGAACCCTGAGATTTGTTCAAGAGATACTGCAACTCTGGCTGGGATTGTTGCCCGGTACTGAAAGTGTCTCCTGATGTTCTGCAATGATTCTTGCAATCGTCTTTATTGCTTTGGTCCCACCACCACTATCCAAATTCAGTTCCTTATTACTTCTCTCCTGAGCTATTTCGGTCACCTCCTAACTAATCTCCTCTCCTGATTTCTTACTACCTACCCTACGCCATCCTAGAGACCTATAGTATCTAACTAGAAGTGATTGGTCACAAGTGACTACTGAGCACTTGAAATGTGGTCTCAATTGTGATATGCATTCCCATTGAGATATGCAGTAAGTGCAAAATACACACCTGATATTGAGTACTTAATACTAAAAGCATAATATAAGATACCTTAATAATTTTTATATTGGGTACATGTTGAAATGATAATATATTATGATATGTATTAAAATTAATTTCATCTTTTCCATGGTGACTAGAAAGTTTTAGATTACATCTGTGGGTTTTAATATGTTGCTGTTAGGTAGCACTGCTATAGTGCATAGTGAGGCTTATGTTATTTCTCTTCTCAACAACTTTCGCAGCTTCTCATTACCATGAAGTGATATTGTCAATAGAAAGAATAACTAGCATATATTACTCTACAAAATGCTTTTACATTAATGCTTTGTTTAGTGTCATATCAAAATCTTTTAGTTCAATATTTTGTGCCCTGAACCATCTGGTCCATCCTATATTTTGCATTCATGTATTCACTCATGTAACAGCTATGCATTATCTCTCTCTATTTCTCGTTTATAACTTACATGCCTTAAAACCTTGTCTGCCACATAGTCCCCATTCATACCCTTGCATTTTCACTCCTCTTTGTTTATAATGTTCTCTCTGTTAGAACTTTGTTCTCATGTTTACATGTCTATGCCCTTCCATTCTTCACTATCTTTAATAAAATCTTCCCGGCTTCTTCCATGACAGAAAAATATCCTCCCAACTCTTTTCATGCTCTGTGCAGTATGTGAAATTTTGCACTATGATCCTCCAAAAGATCATGCTTGATTGATCCCCTTCCTCTCTCAAAATCAATAGCAAGAGGCAGAAACCAAGATTATAAGTGTCCCAATATGTCGCCCTGTTTCCTTTGTACCTCTGTCTCTCCCAAGGCATTTCTGTGGTTCACACAGCTCCTCTTCAGGAAAGACTGAACACCTTCCACCTCCTACCAACCCATCTCACTACCAACCAGCCAGAGAGTCAATACTTTCTTTGGATTTCATGGCACCTTTATTTGAGCAGTGTTTCACTTTATTTCATTCTCAGTACATGCCAGACACTGACATTATCTCACTTATCCTCACTCATTACTTCACCTTGAGAAGATAAGCTAATTGTATGAAATCACACAGCTAGAGGCACCAGGATTTTAGACAAAGTCTTGATTGTTCCAAAGTCTGTGTTTAGCCATTAACCTATGTGACTTCAGCTTAAGTGTAATTGGATATACCTGGCTTTGAATATGTATCTCAGCATCGCTACTAGACGTTAAACTGAGGACAGGAGCAGTGTTCACTCTCTGTGCCCAGCACGGAGCAGTGCACATGGGATGTGAATACAAAGCACTCCAGGTAAAGGAAGGAGGGGAACCCTAGAACGTTTTTAGTCTGAGCTTTTTTTTAGCTTTCCAATTCTTATAAATTTTTTCAAATTATGTTTCAAGTGTCACTTCTGCATCTTTATGACATAAAATTAAAAGCATAAATGAAGAACAAGGTCTTTTTTGCTCACTCCATCATTCCTGACCCAGGCAGCTCCCGATCTCCCTAAAAACAGTAGAAATCACCCCACAGCCTATTTTTTGGTTTTATAGGTGATTTTCTGGGTAGCTACTAGGGATGTAAGAATGGATGAGTAGATTATCTGATTATTATTATGATGGTCATCAAATATGATTGACAAAAAACAAAAGCATTCCTCCCTGAGCATGTTTTATGCATTTTACAGGTTTGCCTGTATTTGAACAAAGCTTGCTAATTTACTTGATAAAAAGTTTCTTTGGTTTCAATCCCAAAAAGTAAAATTTCATTTTGAATGTTATTAATTTAAAAATATATACACACATAATGTGAGGGTATGTATCTTTTAAAAGCATTATTAATTTATCTGATAAAGAAGATTCTTAAATTTCATTCTCAAAAGTAAAATTTTATTTTAAACATTATTAATTTAAAAATTAGTGCACATACATAATGTGAAGATAGACATTAACAGTAGGGCAGCAGTAAAGCCACCTGGAAACCACTTAAAGCCTTCATCTTCATCTTCATCTGTGAGAGCTGGCAGATCTACCACTTTTAGTAAACAGCCTATGATATGCATTTTTGGGGTAAAATCTCATTTCTCTTATTCTGCTGTTACTATGGTTACCATCCTACAGAATCCCTGCACCAGTTAAATAAAGAAGGAAAGGAGAGCACAAACATAAATTTCAATCTTAACATCCTTTCTTAAGTATGTAAAACTGATACAAGCTCTGCTGGGGTGTGGAAAGTGCCAGCCATTCTTCCCTCCAGAGGGTCCCGCTGCTAAGAGCCTGGTCGGAAATCTCTGGCACTGATGTCCCAGTATTGCCCATTAAGCTCATCTCTAATGCCTCTGTGAAAGGCAGCAGACACCTGAAGTGGGGAAGAGGCAGAACCAGAGCCCTGCTGGCTCATTTTGATAACAGAGAATGGACATCTGAGTCACAGAGTTCTAACCTGTCATAGACTGGTACAGGTGACATGTTAGAAGCGAGGATCCAAAGGTCTGGATTTTAGGGAAGTCAGAAAATCTAGGCATGTCAGTGGGGATACATAGGTGCTCGAGACCTAAATGATTTTTTCCAAGTCCTTTTCTTTGAAGCAGATTTATATTTGATCCTCAGTTTCCTAATCTTTAACATGTAAAGAAAAAAATAATACTCACCTCACAGAGTTATTGTGAAGATTAAATAAGATTTTCACTATGGATGTATTTTTGTGAGCTCACAGTATTATAAAAGGTAATTTTTAATCATTATGGTTATGGTTATTACTATGACAACAAAATCAGCCATGAATACCATGACTAGTTTCATGCATTCTATCAAAACATCAGGCCCTGAAGCTTCCCTTGTCATCCACTTCCGTGTCTTGTTGTAGACATTTAATTTTTGCACTAGAAGATAATTGGGCCAAGAACTTTTTATCTGAAATGGATTTTAATTCTCATTTGTTGCATTCACTTATGCTTCACTTGTGCGTGTGGAAATAATTTTTAATAAAAGTTTTTCTTTTTTTGACAATAAAAATGCTTGGGAATGACAGCTGTTTGGGCAAACATGTGTCCACAGTCAATAAGCTAAAAATAGAATATTTAAATAAATTTTTAAATGGTAAGAGATATTCATCTATTTCTCCTTTGAGGTCCAATTCCAAAAATGTTCAACGGATTTCCTTTCATGGTGACCGTGGGTCTCAGGTATAATAACTCATGGAAGCTCAAATGAAGTGAAGCATAATTGGAAGTCATTTCTTACTCCAAAAGTGATGGCATGGACATGTCTAGTAAGGCTTTTTATTGCCTTAATCTTATTCATGAGAGCTTCATCTTAACTATTCAATGAGGAAAAGAAGAATACAGAGCTAAGAGTCAAAAGACAGGAGTCCAGTCCTCTCTTTGTCATCAGCTTAGTGGGTGATCTTAGGAAAATCGCTTTAGCCTGGTTTACCAGTTATCTTGTTTGCAAAATGAATCATACCTTCCCCATTCATCTTAGCAAAATTCTTGCTATAAAATGAATTGATGTCAGTGTGCTTCAAAAAAGATTTTTTTAATGCTATCTCAAACCTATACTGTTTACATTTTTGTTAGTATTTGCTCTTCAGGGAAGAAACCCCTTAAAGTTATAATGAAGCAAAACCCAGCTCTTATCCTTTAAGTTACTACCTTAGTATTGCCCTGTGCAGGCCCTGTTGGAAAGTTCTACCACCCACCAGTCCCAGTGGCTCCAAGGCCTTCAGAGAAGCCTGTCAAGAGAGTGAGGGATCTTTGTGTTCGTGTTAGTTTTCAGCACCAGTACTGCATCGTTAATTATAGAGTGTCTTCCCTTCCTAAAGAGGCCTAGTGACTAGTAATAAGGTAAATTAGCTCAATCTATTACATTAACTTCTTCTTATTGGGAGATTTAAATAATTAAACTAATGATCTCATCCATATTTTGAAGCAAGATAATAAAATGCATGCAGTTATAATCACATTTACTCAAAAACTACGCAGAACTTGGTAAATTGCTTTAAAAGATTCTGTTATGTTTTAGTGTACTTAATGGTAGAAGAAATAAAGAAAATACTTCCAGAAATAAAGAAAATAACAAAATGAACCAAAAATTTAGAAAGATGTTTTACAACTTTTCTTTTTCCAACTGCAGTAAATGTATTATTCTGTTATAGAGTTTTAAGGCACTGTTAAAACAATCCCTTTAACACAGGGTTGAATTATAAAGATGAATACAGTACACGTGGATGGGTAAATGTTTGCCTTGGGTATGCATCATCTCTGTTTGGATGGCTATTTCCAGGACTGATTGAGTACAAGAAGAAATGGGAATGTGGGTAAATATTGATGCCTCACAGGTTCCATAGGTAACCACCAGTGTTTTGTTTAATAGTAACATAGTTCTTCTGAGGTTTGTTCTTCTCAGAGACATTCGAGGGGGGCTAGACAGCTTCTGAAAATCTATTTCAGCAGCCTGTTGATTTTATCAATATCTTTGTGATTCCTTCTAATCAACTGGAGATCAAAATTAGATATTTCGAAAAACAAAATGGAAAGAATTTGCTATATATAGCCTAGCTTGTTATTTTACAATGTACTGCATACTAAATTTTGCATTATAAAGCTGGAATTAACAGTTCACCTTTATGAAGGTAACGAAAAGATAACTAGTGGAAATATATAAATATAATCTCCACAATTTCATTTCATTAGCATTTTGTGTTGATGAGAGATGAGATCCCTGTGGTTTTTGTGTTATCTTTTGAATCCATCCACTTTCTCTTTCCTTGTTGCTTCTGGGCTACTTCAGGTTTCCATCCTCTCTCACCTAGACCATCATAATTAGCCTCCTTTGGTTTCCCTGCCTCACATCTTTTCCTCTTCCACACCTTTTCCTTCACGCAGAAGACTCAGTGCATTTCCTAAACATAAATCAGATCACTCGCCATCCTGAAATTCTTGAACAAATCCCTGCCCGTAAAATAAAGCCTCTCTTCTGTTCATACGTGACCGTGTGCACGTCTCTCAATGTTATGTGCTCCTTCGTGTCTCCAAGCCCGCTCTCCCAGGAATATCCTTATTGTTCTTTAAAATACCTTGTCATCCTTCAAGTGTCATGTGTCCTTGAGATGCCCTCTCAAACCTACCCCATCTCCTCTATACTTCCAGGCTAGCTTACCTGGTATATAGTTATCTGGGTATGCAGAATTGTCATTTTATATTACAACTTTGTATTTAGCCCCTGCCTCCTCATCCTTGTCATTAATATAGCCCCAAATTTTATCACAGTATCTGACAAAAATGCACAATAAGTGTTTATTAAATGAAGGAAGAATAAAGGAACGAACTACTTGGTTTGGTGTATTGCTTTTAATTTCAAATATTATTCTTCAGTTAATCATAAATATCTTTTCACAGACTCTTTACAGTATAATAAGCTGATACCAAATACCACTTTAATGTTGCTTTTCTTTCAACATCATTTGTTCCACTAATTTAAAGGCTATTAAGTAACATCTTACTTAAGCCTTTAAAACCAGTCAACTAAACTGCTCCAGTCACTTGGGAGCAGTTAGTGCTCTATACAATCACTAATATAATTTAAACCAAAGGCAAATGTTTTAGATTTGGAGTTAAGAGCAAATAAGATGTTAATAAAATTTGGAGCTCCATCTAAATGGAATTTTTTTTGCATGTAGTTTTATTATCATGAAAGTAGAACTGAAGATAAACAGTTTACCCCCTGGATGTAATGGCAAGTCATGCTGACAAATCACTCACTCCTTCCCTTCCAGGGGTTTGGGAGTTGTATTTCCCAGGCCCTGCTCTTCTTTGACACCCACCATAAAATATCCTAAGTTGAGAGATTCTGGGCCAGTTGACCTGATAACAGCCTGGGGCTGAGGTATGTTGTGAGAAATGAAAGAGAGCTCTAGAAATGATAGATTCTCAGTTGAAATAAGGGGGAAAGGAAAGGAAAGGTCATAACTCAAGGAAAATCTCAAAGAAAACCAAATATATTCTGCAGCTATGTCTAGACTCTGCTATTGAATTAACTGTAGCATAGTTGATTTGATGGTTGTCCTTTTTCTTTCCTTTTCTTTTTCTGGCTGTAGTAACTGTATTTCTGAACAATAAATTAGATCAATTGTACTCTACCAGGAATCAAATTAACTGAAAGGAATTTCAAGATAATCAGATCGTGGTCTGCTTATTGTAAATGCATTTGGTCAAGGGGGTGGAAATTAGATTCCTAAGGATACCTATAAGGAAAATAATTCAGTGAAAATAGACATGAATTATCAAAACTTCACATGTCATTATTGAGATTTTTATGGATATTAAACAATTCAGAATATTCATGTCCACAAAAATGATATCCTAACTGTATAGCACGTTACTTTCTATGTTATATATGAAATATAATAATGCAAAACAATTTATTTGCTAACACCTGAACTAGTTAAAATTTGTTCTTTGTCCCATGGTTTGTAATTTGGAAATAAATTTCACTTTTACCTAAAGAATAAGGAAGAAGTCAGTGTTAAATACTTCAGTTCTTAAAAGACATAATGCACCAAATTAAGAAAAAAATGGTTTTATACTATTCTTATATGAACGAAAAGAAGACAGAAATCATGTTGGTTAGGCCATCTGGCCAATAAAGTCTTACAGAGGTCTTGACTGACTGCATGAATTATTACTGTTCTACATTGAGATTACAAAAGTTTGTACCTATTGTCCAAGGTGGATCTAAATTGCTGTGCTCCATCTGCCCCCGTAGGGCGTAAATAACATTTCTTATTGTTTATTCAACTCTATAATGTACTAACTGGTTAATAGGATGGTTCTAGTAGGTCTAATTTTCAGAGTATTTTGGCTTAAAATGGTAATATTCGGTTATATCCGAATCCTTAGAAAACGGCATTCTTCACATTGTCAGTGATAATATAAATCATTTCAAATTTTCTGGACGAGAATTAAGAAATAGTTACTAACAGCCTTAGAATTCTGCAAATCCTTGATCCCAGCAATTTTCTTCTAGAAATTTATATTAAAAATGTAATTGCATATGTTTGCTAATATTTAATTACATAAATGTTCATCACATGTTTGTAAAAAGAAAAACTAGAAAAAATTTAAATATCCCATATAAGGGATTGGTTGAATGAGCTTTATAGGACAGTAGAATACAATGAAGCTATGAAAAGATATTTACATATAATTTAAATGGTAAGATGATTTTAAAAATAGAACAAACAAATGTATTGTGTTTTAGTAAAAACAAACACATGTATGTACACACACACATGAAGAAAAGACTAGAAGTGATTTAGCTCTCTGGCTTCTGAAATTATAGGTGCTTTTTATATTCCTCTTTTTTATCACATATTTTTTCCTAGATTTTCTATAATCATGTTTGTTTATTTTGTAGAACAAACAAAAAAGCATTTTATGTGCTCAAGGCAATGATTACCAAAATATTATCAAGTATTCTGTTTTGTAGTTTGATCATTCCATATTTAAGAAATTTTTTCAAGTTCATCCAACATTTTTTTGCTTTCATGAAAGCCCTTTTTTTTTTTCTTTTTCTTTAGGCTCTTGTTTTATATGTCTTGTTTTGTTTTTATTTGGTCGATGATGGAAAATAACTGTTCAGCACACTTACACGAACCATGCTGTATTTGAAGACAATAATTGAGTCACCTGTTACTCATGCTTCTCATCAGGCCTAAAAATACCCCATTCTTTTCATCTTTCTTTGTGAACCAATTTTGTATTCTTTTAATCTTTATTTGTGTTTATCTCTGAACCTTCTCTACTTGCTTCATGTAGAATTTTAAATGCAGCGATCAAACTGGAGAAATTCATAGAAAAATGTAACTAAGATAGACTATAATAGAAGTCATCCTTAACCTATAGCTAGCTATTCAATAGCATGACAAATTATTAATAGTCATAGTTAATTATGTATTTGCTTTACATTTATAAACAATTAATGTTTCCTAGGATTTTCTATTTTTTTTGCTACACATTTATCTTATTACACTTTATTGCCATTTTTAATGTATGCTGTTAAATTTTTGTCTTCAGCGTTTTCTTTTTTGTATGCTTACCTGTATGACATTAAATTGCATTCTCTTGATACTAAAATATCTCAGAAATGTCAAGGTCATGTGATGTTAAGAGAAATAACACCCCTTCTGATTGAAAATTCTCCACAGGTCTGGAAAGTGCATTCCTGATTGTGGGTCATTAATGTTGAATACAAATACATTGGCCTTAAGGCTGATTCTGATGCACACCACATCATCTCTTCCTCCAGGTTTCAGCCTTGATTCAACTATTTGTTCACGTTACACTAGGGCAAAAAACACCTTACTTCCTACCCTGTTGATGAGACATTGTGTATAATGGCATTAAAACCTTTGCCATATTTCAGGATGAATTACTTTAGTCACTATCCCTTTGTTTTTGCTGTGTGGAAATATCATAAAAAGGAATATAATTGGTTCAGCATGCTTTGCTTCTCATAGAGTTACTGTAGAAGATTTTTGTTGACTGATCATCAGCATTGGAACAGTCAGCCTGATGAAATTTTCCTAATCTTCAAGGACTGCAAAGTCACACTGCTCCTATGTAGGAGGTAGTGCAGTAAGGCAAAACTCTTCAACATTTACAGTTGTGTCAGAGTGGCATTGACTCCCCAAATCAATATTCATAAAGATGAGCATTAAAGAAAATATATAGTACTTTTCTGTCCTATGGGACATAAATCATACAACCAGTGGAATTTTTGTCTTTTAACTCCATGATTACATTCTGTCATAAACAGGAGAGAACATTAAACCTAGGCTATATTTTTTAAAAGTCATCACATTGAAATGAGATATGGAAATGAAAAGCTTTCATATCGCTGATGTGAAGAGCAAATTAGAAGCAAATGATGATAATTATAAAGCACAACCTTGTGTGCTCCTGTATATGCCTAAAGGTAATGAGAAAGTAGAGGGTAAAAAGTTGGAGCTGGTAAATGGAGAGCATGGAGAATGGTGAGCTGTCAGTGAGTTATAGGTGAAAAAGGCAAAACATCAATGATGTTGGGCATCATGGGAAAAATTGTCTGATAATGGATGACTGAGTTGCTTTGTTTGAGAGAAAAAAATTAAAATCATTTGAGAATATTGCTATTGGTTAATTATCTTATATATAAAACATATTTATATATCAAAAAAAGATAAACACAAGACGATGGATGAATTACCATGGTAGAAGAACTCAATTACATATTCAAATATGAATAAATGCAATTAATGGAATTAGTCGCTGCTGTAATTAACAGAGCATCTCATTGTAATATGAAAGCTAATTTCTTTCATATAGATTAATGAAGAGTCTTAAAAAAGTCTTTCTTCTCCATTTTCAAAGATCATAGTTATAGACCAGAAGTTATATAGCAAAGACAACTTATATGTATCTCTTCCTCCAAAGCTGAAAATTAACTTGAGTACACATAATTTGTATGCATTTCTTGAAAGTGAACTTTTAATTCACAGGAATAGCATGAAAACTAACCTTATAAGGAAAATATTTTTTTTCTTTCATTACCTCAAAGCATGCAGAGCATACCTCAGGACTCAGCTTAGATGTACCTTCTCTGGGAAACCTTACAAAAACCCTCAAAGCTCCTAAGAGTTCCCATGACAACAGATGTGCACATCATGTTCCCTCCCATTTATCCTATCACCTGTTCACTAATCTGTCTCTGCCACTGTTCTGTGTCAAGTCTTTGAGGGTGTATTATACTCACAGTTGTATATCCAGTGCCTACCATAGTATCTAACACTACTCTGTGTTGATTAAATATGTATACTATTTATATGTATATTAAATATGTATACTTGGATCTCAATCTGACCCTAAAAGGTAAAGGTTGAGATTATAATTTATATTTTATAATGAAGAAAATGAAGCTCCGAGAGCTTCTGTGATTTGTACAAAGTCATACAGACAGTTAGTGAAAGAGCTGTGTGATTCAACCATTTGGTCAGAGAAACAAAGGAAGATGGAATTTTAAGAGGAGTAACCAAACAATTTTAAATGAAGCAGACATCTAGATTTCATTCAAACAAAAGGATACAGAGATAACTGGTAATCTTTGAGAGCAGCCTCAGCATAAGACCAAGGAATGGAAGTACAGATCCAGAAAATTTAGAGAAGAAAAATGGCAATGAAAGGGAAGTAACAGAAATAGCTGACTAATTTACAGAATTTTCCATTAGAGGCCACAAAAAAATGTGATGGTCACTAAGAAGGCATCTTAAGAAAATTGTTTTCCAGAAGGAAAGACCTCCTGTACACTTGAAGCACAGAGCCAGGTTCCACCGCCAGGAAGATGGATAGATGTATTTTCCTTTATTCCTCCTGCTAAATACAACTAAAAAATTTGAACATTATATATGAGCCTAAGGAGACTCTGAACAGTAGAGATAAGGCAGATGGTCTGGACCTTCAGGCCTCAAATAACAACAGAGGAATGAGTTCCTTGAGTTTTCCCAGAGTTGGAGTAGAAGAAACCAGAAACACAGAAGTGCCAACGGGCAGAGAGAAAAAATACTGTCCCAACAAAAGCCTGCTCTCTCTAGCCAAAGCACCAAGAAAGGGGCAACAAGATAGAAAACTTTTAGATTATATTGGCTCTACTCCAGCCAAACATTACTCATGAAACTGTGGCCCCACCTCCACCCATGCCAGCAACAGCCAAATGCGGAGCTTAGACTTACACTCTCTTCCACCCTCTCCACGCTGTAATGAGTCCCTCCCTCCCACCCCAATCTGCTTCGGTGTGAGTGGAGTCCACATGGGATGCCTGGATTTCTATCCCCACCCAGCAGTAACCAGGTGCTTCTCCTCCTCCCCACTGGGGTAATGTTAGAGGAGGTCTAGTATAGAATCAGGACTTCTACCCTCACCCAGTAGTAATAAGACTAGGCCCATTACAGTGTCAGTGGAGGACACACAGTGACCAGAACTCTCATTCCCCTTCCAGGAGCAACATAAAGTCTACACCCTTGGGTGTCAACAGATCCCAAGTAAGGAACTTGGAGTTCTGCCTGCACCTAAAAGTACGACATGGTGCATGTGCCCCTTCCTCTGCCAGAGTGATATCAGAGAAAAACAGCTAAAACAGATGGTTTAAATAAGATCCAGGGTCTCATAACATAACATGAAAATGTCCAGATTTCAATCAAAAGTCATTTATACCGAGAACCGGGATATCTCAAACCAAAGGGAAAAAAGGCAATCAATAGATGCAAACACCAAGATGACAGAAGTGTTAGAATTATGGGACAGATTTTAAAGCAACTATGATAAAACGCTTCAACGAGTAAACATGAATAAGCTTCAAATAAATGAAAAAAATATAGAAAACCTCAAGAAATATGTAGAAAGTTCCAGGAAGTAGAGAATATAAGGAAAAACCAAATGGAAATTTTAGAACTGAAAAGCACAACAATTGAAATTAAAAGCTCAGTGGATAGAATCAACAGCAGAATGTAGGGGTCAGGGGAGTCAGTGAACTGAAAGCTATAACAGTAGAAATTACTGAATCTAGGAAACAGAAAAAAGAAAGAGAAGAAAAATTAATAAAGCCTCAGGGGCCTGTAGGATTATAACAGATCTAAAATTCATGTCAAGTCACAGAAGAAGAGAAAGAGGATGGGGGTGAAAAGTACTTGAAGAAACATTGGCTGAAAACTTCTCAGATTTGGCAAGAGACATAAGCCTACTGATCCAGGAAGGTAAACAGGACAAACCCAAAGATATTCACACCAAGATTCTTTATAACTAAACTTCTGAAAACAGACCACCTCCCCCACCCCCCAAAAAATCTTTTAAGCAGCCAGACTAAACTGGTACGACCACTCTGGAAAACAGTTTGGCAATTTCTTAAAAAATGAAACATTTAACTACCATAAGATTCAGCACTAACACTTCAGGACATTTATCCCAGAGAAATGAAGACATGTTCACACAAAAGCCTGTACACAAGATTCATGGCAGCTTCATTCGTAATTGCCAATGATCAGAAACAACTCAGATATCTTTTATTAGGTGAACAGTTAAAACGAGCAGTGGTATATTCAACCCAGGGAATACTGCTCAGCAGTTAAAAGTAACAAACTTGGCACATGAAGCTACCACAACTCCCAGGATGTATCTTCCAAGAATTATGCTGAGTGAAAAATGCCAATTCCAAGAGATTATATACTGTATGATTTTATTTACATAACACTTTTTAAATGGCAAAATTGTAGAAACAGAGAACGGAGTGGGTGCCAGGGCCAAAGGAGTAGGTGAAGGTGGAGGGGCAGGGCTGTAGCTGTTATAAAGGGGGATCCTTATGATGGAAGTGTGGTTTTGAATGTATCAACGTCAATATCTTAGTTGTAATGTACTATAGTTTTGTAAGATGTTACCTTTGATGGGTACTGGGGGTTTCTACATTATTTCTTACAATTGCATGTGAATCTACAGTGCTCATTTAGAACAAAATGCACGGAACCAGTAGAAAGGGAAAGACTGAAGATGAGAAGAAAATGTGAGAGAGAAACAGGAACAGAGAGTTTTACTTTTCATTTAGGAGCTCTCCCTGGTGTTCTCGCAGTTTCAATTCCAATCCAGCTGTTTATTAAGAAGTTATAACACAGATCTCCATTACATAATAGTCCTAATGGACCAAGTAGAGGCAATAATTAAAGATGGAGAGTAGCAAATACAAACACGATTTCTCTCATCCCTCCTTCTATTCTCTCTGGTCAAATACTCAATTTAGAATAGCAGTTCTCAATCTTGGCTGAACATTGTGATCGTCAAGGGAGCTTTAAAACAATACCATTGCCTGGATCCACCCTGCCCAAAGACTGATTAAATTGCTCTGAGGTATCTCTTGGGCATTAACATTCTTAAAGATCTAGGAGTGTTGTTTGCAAAGTGTAGTAGCCAAGGTTGAGAACCAGTGGCCAAATGGAGTTCCACAGCCTCTTTGAATCTTATTTGTGGGTACACATCATGTGTTTGTTTCAAATTGAAAAGTAAGAGACAAGATTGTGGCATTTTTAAACCATTTCACTGTACCTATAGTGATGAGGTTAAGTACATGTTTTAAGGTAGAGATTATATTTATAAATGAAATAAATTAACATAGTTGTTAGTTTTCCCGAACTAGGAAGTCCCCAAACTTCCTTGCCTGTCTCACCGGCCTTCTTCCAGCTCCTAGAACATTCCATGTTTTCTTTTGCCGCAGAGCTTTTTAACGTATGCCATTCTCCTGCACAGATCCAGAAGTCTCTCGCTCTCACTCTCATTTCTCGCTCTCACATACAACCCCATTCTTCTTTTACTTCTTTGTCTAATAAATCACTTTCAGTTCTCATTCAGTCTTCACCTCCTCAGAGAAGTCAGCCTTTTATGCTACTGTAAACCTCCTTCCCAGTATTTATCATGGTTATAATTTTACAATTATTTTATCTTTATTGCATTAACGTCTCTCCACTAGAGTGTAAACTCTGTGAGGGCAGAAATCTCATCTATTTTTGCTCTCCATTTTATCTCCAGCCACCAGTGCCTGATGTATGATAGGTGCTCTCTGTATATGATACCTGAGTGAACCAGTCATTCTCTCTTTAGAAACTTGTGGAGTGTTCACCAGAGATAGAGGATGTCATAAAAGCAGTTGCCTAGGAACAGTTCAGCTGAAAACTAGTTAATGTCATTTTGGGCAGATCACTAAATTTCCCTCGGGCTCAGTGTGTACATCTGCTAAATAAGAATGGTCCTCACACTTAGCTGCACATTAGAACCACTGGGGAACCTTCTAAAACACCAATGTCTGGGACCCAACACAGATGTACTTATTTAACTGGTTTGAGGAGGAACCCAGGTATTAGACATTTTTAAATGCACCAAGGTGATTGAATATGCAGTCAAAGTTGAGAACCATGGTCTGGGCTTAATGAAGTCTAAAATCCGGCACAATTACAGAAGTTTGGGGTAATATAAAGCAACCCATCTCCTTTTGAAATGACCCTCCTTTTCTGTTAGAGGAATCACTCAAAGGAAACTGAGCCCATGATAACTCAGGGACAGAGACAAAATGAAAGCTATTTGTAACCTACCACATTAATTTTTTCATGCTTCTTTTACTTTTAATAGTGGTGGTGTTCACACTGCCATTTCTCCACAGACCTGGCCTGTTGGCACCCTATGAAGTGAGATTGCGAGATGGCGCTATGTGAGGTACAAGTAAATTGAAAATTAATTATTGACATAAAAACAGAGCAAATAAAAATTTGCTCTTTTGATTGTTAACTTTCTCATTTTCAAAATAACAGTTTAAAAACACATCTTTCCATGCAAACACTCAGAGGATTTAATCAACACTGAAGATTAATTCCCTGAGATGTTTCACTCTTTAACAGTCTCCTGGTTTGATTTTTAATATTTGGCCCTAAAAATGAAGTCTGATGCCAGATTTCCTTTGTTGTCACTTTTTAGCTGTAATTGACTCTAAGATATAAAAGAACTCATCAGGTTCTGTGACTGTTGACCATAACAGAGCAATATCCCTGTTCAAAGAACTAGGATTACAGAATGCAAACAAAAAGAGAGCTTGTTAGCCAGGCATGTGAGAGACTGCATCAGAAGCAAAGCCCGGACTGCGTCCTCCAGCTTCTTTCACGTTGTATTATTTTTTGTTGTTGTTTACTGGGGTCGTGACATAAACCTCAGCTGATTAGTATAATGACTGGGATTTTAAACAAATCGTGCTTCGAAGTGATATGATTTTATTCTAATTAGAAAAGTTCATTGGTACAAGAAACAAAAGCAATACGAGAGGAAGGATTTTTGACATTTCTTTGTAGCCCTGGAGATTAAGTGCACCTCTGTGGTGGTCTGTTCACAGGGTGTGGAAAACACCAGCACAATTTAAGTTATTGAGTAGCAATCAGGAAGAGATGTCTTCTTTATTCTTGAGAAGTGTAGACAACACATCTCCTCCTCTGCCTGAGTCAGTCTGATGCTCAGGTGAGGGCCTCTGAAGCCTGTTCACTTCTTACAGCCCAGAGTGGTACTCTTTGAGCCCATTCTTTAGTGGTTCAGTTACTTAGATGGCACCTCCCTGAGTGTTTAACTTAACTACTAAAAGTTAGAGGCCTGAATGTACTCACATTATGTTAGGCATAGAGAAACCTTTTATTTAGGGAGTGATGAGGAGGGTAGAGGCAAGCAAATGGCTGACTTTCTATTCTTCTGTATTGAGGAAGAGAGAGTAAAAGAGAAAAATTTTCCCTTTTTTCACTATATCCGTCGAAAAATAGCTCTGGCCGTAATCCACCAATAATCCCTCTTTGAGGATGAAGGCAACTTTGACCATTCACACTTTAGTATGAATTATGTAAATTAGAAAGTCAGCTCACTTTCCTCCTCAGGGAGTGAAGAGTGAGATTAATTTCAGAGCACAAGGAAAGAAGATTTGCGTGAGGTTTTAGGGTGGGAGATTTCAAATGAGAACTCCTGATGCCTGGGTGAGGAGGGAAGTCCAGGAGTAAGGGGTGTTATAGACATGGCAGACTAGAGGCCATTTGTACATTTGCCTTTATTTAGCCATTGAACTATGTGGCAGCAAAAAATATACTTCTTGCCACATTGGGTATGTACATTGCTATAGGGAAATAAGAGATTTTGTTATCTTAATCTAAAAATTAGGAAGTGTGACTTCCTTAGGAACATGTATACAGTTGGCCAAAGTGTAGGCGACCGCCCTCACAATCTATCTGGAGACTCAAACACTGATTAAAGCATTGCCTTTCATCCTCTCCTTGGTTCCCTAAGGCCAGAGAACTCTATACTGGGATTTATGTGCTTCCAGGACTCACAGAGTGTTCATGCAGTAGGCACACACAGAGAGCATAAGGAAATCAACTTCCAGGTCCTAACTGATCTACTAGAGAGTGAACTTGCAATCAGTATGTCAAGGTGTTACGCAGGTTCTTCTTTCCCACTTTCCCTTTCATAGTCACTCTTTCTTTGCTTTACTAAAGAAAGCCCTTTGCACTCTTCCAAAACTCACTATGGTAACCTCCAGAATGTCAAGCAAAGGGACAACTGAAACTATTGAAGTAGGTAAGCCTCCCTTAATTAAAGCACTTAGGCAAGGCATGTGTCTTTCCTGTCTTAGACACATTTCTCTTACAGGTCGACCACGATGTTAGAAAGCAAGTACGTTGGTCCTTGTTGAAATGTTCTGAATTCCCATAGTGATGGCAGTGTTTCCTTAGTGACTCATTTTTTCTACCACCACCCCCAAAACTATTTTCAAAGAATATGTTTCTATGAAGAGAGAGTTCTTTGAAAGCAAAACAAAACGAAGCATAGATAGAATACTGAAGATGGTAGTGCTTTATTCCATTCTTGCAACAAAGTCCTGGAGAGCTCCCATACCCTATCTCTCTCTTTGAGTGTCAAAAATTCAAAGTGAGGTATCTGTAACAAAGATGCATATGGACACATTTATTAGAATGGAAACATGAGGCCAAACTCTCCCTAACAAAAAGTGAGATTGTCAAGCCAATTGTCTGACAATAAGGACTGCTCTGCCAATTATCAAAGCTATCAAAGACATTTTCCATAAATTCAGTAAGCTAGATCTGCATCTCTAAAGTTTTGATAAAAATTTAAGTCATGTTATAAAAAAAAACTTGTATTGGCAAATTAGTATTGAAATTAACAATATTTTTATTTCTCCAACCATTTTTGAGTGTAGTGAATTAAATAAGATGTCTTTAAGTGAAAGATAACGGATATAATGAATAGTCATTTGAAAAATTTTGGTAAAATATTTTTGATACACTTCCCAGAACCTGGTAACGCTAATGCTGCTCTGCACTTCATATCAAATGCCTTTATAAGACAGGTTTCTGTTTTCCAAAATGAATTAAAAGTTGCCAGAGGTGTGAGGTAGGGAGTAGATGAATGGAGGAAGGGAATTGAAAGGTACAAACTTCAGTTATAAGTCCTGGGGATGTAATGTACAGAATGTAACTATAGATAATTATACTGTATAGCATATTTGAAAGTTGCTAAGAGTGTACATATTAAAAGCTCTCATCACAAGAAAAAAATCGTAATTATGTACGGTAATAGATGTTAATTAGACTTATTTTTGTGGTGATCATTTTGCAATATATACAATATACAAATCATGTTGTACACATGCAACTAATATAAGGTTATATGTCAATTATACTTCCATTTAAAAAATGAATTAAAAGATGTAAGCATTAAAATTAATTTTTAAATGATTATTAGATTTGTTTTTAATTATTTTTTTATTTTTTAATTATATTCAACATTCAGTGTTTTTAATTAAAAAATTAAAAAATGTTGTCTATTTCCTTCATCAGGTTAAGGAAGTTTTCAGTCATTATTTGTTCAAGTAGATTTTCAATTCCTTGCTCTCTCTCTCCTCCTTCTGGTATCCCTATGATGCAAATGTTGGTACACTTGATGTCTCAGAAGCCCCTTAAACTATCCTCATTTTTTAAATTGGCTTTTTTTTTTTTCTTTTTGCTGTTCTAATTGGGTATTTCCTGCTATCTTGTCTTCCAAACTGCTGATTAGATCTCTGCTTCATCTAATCTGCTATTGATTCCATCTAATGTGTTCTTCATTTCAGTTATGTATTCTTCATTTCTGACTGGTTCTTTTTTTATGATTTCTATCTCTTTGTTTAAGTTCTGAGTTCATCTTTTCTTCTCCTAAGTTTATTGATCATCCTTATAACCAGTGTTTTGAACTCTGTATCTCATAGATTGCTTGCCTCCATTTTATTTAGTTCTTTTTCTGGAATTTTTTCCTATTCTTTCATTTGAGACATGTTTCTTTGTCTTCCATTTTGACTGCCTTCCTGTGTTTGTTTCTATGTATTAGGTAGATCTGCTACATCTCCCAGTCTTAACAGGGTTGCCTATGTAGTAGGGGTCCTGTGGGGCCAGTGGTATAGTCTCCCTGTTCACCTGAGCCGGGTTCTCTAGGGGTGTTCCTTGTATGGGTTGTGTGTATCCTCCTCCTGTAATTGAACCTTGATTGCTGTTGGCACTTCAGTGAGTGGTTTTGACTCTCAGGCTGCCTGGCTGTGAGGATTGTCTGTGACTATAGCGGATAAGCTGTTTTGCAGGGGCTGACCCTACAGAGCAGGATTCACTTTAGTGGCACTCTGGTGCCTGCCGAGTCCACCCTTTTAGTGGTGCTCTGGTGTGGTCTGAAGCTAGCCATTAGGTGTGTTGGTTCTGGAACCTCTTGGGAGGGCCTTCAGCGCAGGCTCAGTTCAACTGCTGCCTGTGCCTGGCCTGGGACCACTTGGTAGTTGCCTGTGCTGGGCTTGGAGGTGCCTGGGAGAAGCTATGCTGTAACTGAGGCCAGCTGCCACTAGTGTCAGGACCCACTTAGCAGGAGGTACAGGACTATCTTTGAGATAGCCACAGTTTTCTCAGCTATCACAGATTGGCAGCTTGTGAGGAAAGCCGCTGAAAGAGATTCAGGTTTGTGTGTGGGTTGGGTGGAGCAGGTCTCAAGAATTGCCAGGGTGGGGTGAGAGTGGTATTAGAGAGGTTAATGGAGACTCAGATTTGGCACCTGCCTGTGCCTGCTGGCTGTGGGGAGGGAGCGCTGAACAAAGGAACAATAGGGCATGCCAGCACTGGAGAGAGCTGCCCCTCCAGGCCTCACCCTGAAGTCAGACAATTCGTTTCCTCCCCTTATGTCCCTGGTGCTTCTCAAGCTGCTGTTCCTTTGCTGGAACTTAGGGCATGTGTTTGTGAGTGAATCTCTGCAGACCCTTTAAGAAGATGCCTGGGCCTGTACTAGCCTTTTGTCTCACCTAGATAGAATCCCCACTGCTTTTCACAGCCAGCTGTTGTGAGGACTTCTCTTCCCAACACTGGTGCTACATGCTCGGGAGCCTTGTTTCTCAAGGAGGGACCTCAGCTGAGATATCCTGATTTTTAACCAGCACATATAGGTGTGGGCATCTCTGTCCCGCCTTCCAGTATTGATGTGGTTTCTTCTTTATGTGCTTAGTTATAGGAGTTCAGCTCAGCTGGTCTTCGGGTGGGTCTCAAGGGTGGTTTTTCTATAATTTAGTTGTAATTTTGATGTGGTCATGGGAGGAGGCGAGCACAGCATTTACCTGTTCTGTCATCTTGCCTGGAAGTCTCCCTATTAATATTAGATTTAATTAACTAATTAAAGATTTGACAAAATAATTTTAAATGAAATACTTTATATTAATTTGATTATTAAGTAATTATTAAGCAATTACCCTGTGGTTTTTGACATGTAACTCAAAATTTTCAAATAATTGGGTGGTATTATTATAACACAATTTCATCTACTTATTTACATGAACAACATTTCCAGTATATGTCTATAAAAATGAAAAATAGCAATCAAATTGAGTATGAGCCCTGTTGCATCCTAGTAATAAATATTAATCTAGGAATATATAAGCTAGATTAACAATAAGAATAACAACAAACCATTAAGAGTTGAATTTCCAGTAACATTTTACTTGGATAATTTATCAATCTTATAACCTACATATGTTGTTTTAATCACTTTTATACAACTAATAATATTTATATATTACTACTAACAATTATAATTTTTTCATTCAGAAGAAAAATTTTAAACTTTTTGTAGCCTCGTGGTAAGAGAACATTTTTTAAAAATTATAATCTATATACTTTTTGTTTATTTCAGAGAACTATGATAGGGTAATCAATAAAAGATTTCAAGGATGAAAATATATTATGTTTGTATAATAATTAATGGGGGAAATAGAAGGCAAGTATAAGTTAAAGGAGCAAATGAGTGGTATAATTATTTTTACTAAAAAGAGACTGGGCCTGTTTTTTAATTAATGATAATGTATATCTAATCTCTGGTATTTAAATTCCATTGGATATGTTTAAAAGAGTGGTAAGAGTTTAGTTTTGAATATTGATAGACTTCCTTTATAACTAAGAATTTTGCACGTTAACTTGAAAAATATACAAAAGGTACATAAGTTTTCAAAATTTGGGAGGCTGGCATACATGAGCAAAAATGTTTTGGAGACCCCTGTCTTAGAGCTTTCCCTTCTCTTCCAACGAACGTCTCCTCCTCCTGTTCCCTCAAGACCCTCACTGCTTCTTCCCAAACTGACATGCTGATGCTCACTTTGGTGTGAGTGACTGTTAATCACATACTTACTCTTTTCAAAAGGCATTTGTGTTGTACCAGGGTTTCTTGGAAATAAAAGAATGATGCTTAAATGAGAATTTTCAGTGATGGTCAAAGGTGTTTGAGGCAAGAGGGAAAGTTCCCAGAACTCACACGGGTATTTTGAGATTTGTTGGGCCCTCTCTGATTGCAGGTAATACAGGGCTGTCAGGAGAGCCCAGCCAGTGAGAGCAACATTGGAAACTGGGGATCAAATAGAATTTCCGTTAAACTCATGACTGAGGAAATTAAACTCACTAGAAACATGCTGCTTTTATAATTTAACAAAGATATTTCCGACATTGCCTGCTACAGTATTTTGATAGATGTGTATATACACCCAAAATAAGATTGAAACTCGTTTAAAAGTAAAAGAAGGACACTAACATCTTTCAAAAGAAGCCAATCATTTGCATTCTTGGGTTTCTTTGGTTTTTTTTACATTGCAGTGACTCAATCCCCGCCCCTTCCCCCACCCTCACAGACACAGAGCTCTGTGTCAAGAAAACACCTTTTTTTTTTCCCCATTACAAAAAATCCACTTAGGAGGCTAAAGTCATTGCCTTGATGACTGTGTTGACTATTAAATTTATCTTGCCTGGAAGACAAATACAAGCAGCCAGCTTGTTCACAGAGGCCTCCATGTGCTTTTGGGAAAACAACTGTGGACGTCATATTGAAGGTGCTCGAGAGCATCGTTTTTACAAATGAAGAATTATAAATTATAAATGTGGTTGTCCTTGGCACTAGTTAAATTCATCCTGCCTGTTTGTCTGGATTTCTGCAATTGTCAAGGTCTTGCTGGATGTTAACATATCAGCTTACCGGAAAAAAAAATTAGCAAGTGCCAGGCGCAACATAAGATATGGTTCCTAGCCTTAAGAAACCTAAAATCCAACTGAATGGACAAGATTTGTTCTTAAAGAAATGGCAGACAAATACAAACAGTCTTTATTGTCATTTCTCCTGTGCTACAGTTCATGTGAAGAGGATTTCATTTGGAGCTAAGCTCACAGGGGAAGGAAGGTACATGGCATGGTACAAGACTTGACTAGGGCCTTGAAACCAAGATAAGACTTTGAATAGTTAGGAGAGTCAACAGGTTCTTTCAAGCCACAGGGAAATGCTCACATATTGTGTTCACAGAGTAAGTAGTAGACAGTGCTCCTTAGAACAGTGAGTTTGAAGAGAGGGAGCAGGACAGGGTCATCTCCAACATACACACACACATATGTGAGCTTACTTTCTAATTGTTCACTCACAACTTTATATAAAATATGCTGCCCAGATTGATCCTGGCTAATAGCACCTGCCTGGGTAATAATAATCTACTATTTCTGAGCCCCTACCATGTGCCCGGCACTGCAGTAGACACTCTAAGTAAATACATTATTTGTACATTTAATGATCTCATATGGCAAACTTGTCTCTGGACTATATAAAACTGACATACACTGGAGAATCTAAAAAATAGCATTTTCCCAACCTACATGTCCACCTATGGATGAATGGATAAAGAGCTTATTACACACACACACACACACACACACACACACACACACACACATACACACTGGAATATTATTCAGCCATAGAAAAGCAAGAAAATCCTACCATTTGTGACAACACGGATGGATTGTAAAGACATTGTGCAGTGAGGTCAGTTAGAGAAAGATAAATACTGTACGATCTCACACACACATCAAACACATAGAAGAAGAGATCATGCTTGAGGTTACCAGAGGCGGGAGGTGGGAGGAGGGTAGTCAAAGGTACAAACTTCTAGTTATAAGATAAATAAATACTGGAGAGGTAATATACAACATGATGCCTATAGCTAACACTACTATATGACATATATGAAAGCTGTTAAGAGAGTAGATCCTGAGTTCTCATCACAAGGAGAAATTTTCTTTTTTTATTGTATCTATATTGCCTATTGTGGTAATCATTTCACAATATATATAAATCGAACCATCATGCTGTATACCTTAAACTTATTCAGTAATGTATGTCAAATATTTCTTAATAAAACTGGAAAATAATTAAATAAAAAGTGTTTTCCAACCTTTTTGATAATAAAATAAAACAATTTCTAAGACTAGGGAGAAAAAATTATCATAAAAATTAGTTTTTCTTTTACATGTATGTTGTATGTGTTAACAGCGTCCAGTGTATGAAGTGAAGTACAACTTACCTCATGACCCATTAATCAAAGCTGATATTGCCTTTCATTTTCCCCTTCCTATCCTCTAGTCTACAGGCATCTTTTCTCTTCCCCATAAAAACCCATTGTAATGAATGTTTGATATACACATAACAACTTAGATATATGTGTAAATCTGCTTCATCAGCCACCTTGGTATGCCCTGCAACACGGAAATAGATTATCACTCTTCAGTGAATAATTGCAATGACTACAAAAGTCCAAGGAAATCCAGGACCTTGCTGTCTTCACCTTGGTTCAGTAGTAGAGTAACAGAGCCTCTGAGTGGTAATCTTCCAACCTGGCTACACTGCTAGAGAGAGTTTAAAATATTCAGATTCATGGTACTCTTCCTGAATTTACTAAGGAAGAGTCTCCCAGCTCTGTCCCAGGAATCAGTGACTTAAATATTTTCCTTCACATGATTCTGATGCAGAGGCAGTCTGTGATCAGGTGTTTATCCTCAGGCCTAACCCAGTACTTGTCAGTGTTTGTTGAATGAATTAAACTTAATCGACCACTCATGACAGAACCTATGGTATTGCTCAAGAGTCATAAAGTTTTATCTACAAAAAAAGTGTGTGTTAAGTTTGAAACAATAATTACAATGCTGTTTTGAATAAAAACCAAGAATAGTGAGAATGTTTTAATGCTGAGTTGTATTGGCCTACAGCCCTTCAGATTTCTTCGAAACTATGTAGGTTCTGTGCTTCCCTTAAGTGTTCTTGCAGCCTTGTTCATTTCAACCTAATCATTCATTTTTACATTCAGCAGTTTGCTCAAACAAACAAACAACAAAACAAGGTTTTTATTCATTTTTCTTGGTTTGTCTTCTGCAGTGCTTCAAAGCTCTGACAATTTATATACACCTAGTTTTTCTGCTATAATGTTGGCTTCCTAGAGAAGCAGAATGTTGTGGCCATATGCATCGTTGTAGAAATATGAGAAGATGGTGCTGATTTAACAGCTCCTTCAGTTTATGTTGGAGTAACAGTTTCCCTTAAAGTAGTGGTGGGTGTGTTTGTTTCCCATTCAAGAGTTGAATTCCTTAATGTGTATCACACATCTTAAATCTCAATATGCTGCTCACTGTTTTAGCTCCAAAAATCACTAAATTCAAATCGTCCCAAGAGAAGCAGTTACTCCCTTTTTCAGACTGCTAGTATCACTACTTTTACATGTCCTTATTCCACTTATAGTGGAACATACGGAAATCAGGCATTGGAAATCTGAAGACTAACACTATTAGTATAAATATATATGATAAATATTCAAAGAGCCTTCTAAAGCCTCCTGAATTTATGATTTTCCCAGGCATTATTTTACTCTAGGGTAGTGTGGGCACTTTTGGAAGTAACAGAAACTCAAGTCAGTGAATTTAAGCAAAAGGAGAAAGTATTGGCTCCTGTAACAGAGAAGGCTACTTAGATAATTCACAAGATTGAAAGAAGAGCTTAAGGAATCAAGTCTCAGAGACTGGTCCAGAAGAATTGCCTTCAGATCTCTGTCTTTATTTTCTCTTGACTCTGCTTGTCTTTCCTTGGCTTTATCCTGCAAGGAGGGAGGTTCTCCCATGTGTAGAGAAGAGGGCTGCTGGAAACCCAGATTCATACCTCTCAACTTGACAGCTTCAGTAGAAAGACAACATTTGTCTTTCAGAGTCCATGTATCAATCCAAGAAAAGATTTGTATTGGTCTCACATGAGCCCTGTTCCTACCCCTTTGAACATAGTTTCTTAGCTTTTACTGTATGTAAGAATTATCTCAGATGCTTTTGAAAATTCAGGTTCCCAATTACCACCAGCAGAAATTCCAATTCAGTAGTTAGGAAAACCATATGAAATGGAGAAGAGGTGGTTTTCAGAAACAAAGGGACACTAGCCAAACAAACAAAAAAATACATCTGTAAACGAGCTTTAGGGTTTGTGATGTCCACAAGCATCTGTGTGGTATAGCATTAATGCCATAAAAGCATAGAGGTGGGGGGAAAAGAAACTTTTGTATGAAAATATCACAGCAGTTCATTTATCTAGTTACAAATGACAAATTTATTAGCTACTTAAGTGTCTAATGCCTTGTCTATACAAGTAAATAAAAGCCAGTGTCATCTTGAAAATGTGACGTACCCCTTGATGATGTTAGTTAAGCATGTCTTTAAAATGCTAATTGCTATCTTCTGAATGTTTGTGTCCCCTCCAAAATTCATATGTTGAAATCCTGATGCTTGACACGATGGTATTAGGAGGTGGTACCTTTGGGAGGTGCTTAGGTCATGATGGTGGAGCCCTCACGAATAGCATTTGCGCCTTATAAAGCAGGCCCCACAGAGCTCCACTTCCACCATGTGAGGACACCACAAAAAGGCACTGGAAGAGTGCCTTTATTAACCAGGAAGAGGGCCTTCCACTCAACCATGCTAGTGCCTTGATCTGGATTTCTTAGCCTCCAGAATTGTAACAACTAAATTTCTGTTCCTTAAAGCTACCCAGTCTTAGACTATAATGAACAATGCTGTTGACACACTTGAGAAATGTTATCCACGCTTTTGTTGGCATTGCAATTAAGACTTTTTAGTGCACTAACAGCGGAGACTAGGAAGCAATTTTAAGAACCTCAAAATTAGTTCTTATTCTGTGGACCCAGTATGAGTAACATGCGATTCTCATCAGTAAAGACAGAGAACCCACTTATTCAATGTTGTTATAAGTACCCATTAAATAAGAGGCACTATTCCAGTGTTAAGGAAGACTCAAAATCTCTACCCTCTTGAGCTTACATTCGAGTCAGGAGACAGACAGTAACTAAGCACACACTCTTATAATAAAGTGCCAAATAGTGATAAGTGCAATGAGGAAAAATAAAGCTGGGTAAAAAGAGTAACAGGAGTGTGACCTTAGCTGAAAGTCAAGGAAGGCTTTTCCAAGGAGATGACATGGGGATGAAGTAAGAGCACAAGCCCTGTATGGATCTGGCGGAAGGGCACAAAGACAAAGACCTTGAGGTGAGAACAAGCTCGGTGTGTTCACGTCAGTGTGTCTACAGCAGGAAGTGATGTGGTGGGTGATGATATTGGAGAGGTGGGCAGGGAGCAGATACCGTAGGACCTTGTAGTCCACCGCAAGGAGTTGTGGTTGTATTCTAAATGTGGTAGAGAGCCACTGCAGTATTTCAGGGGTAGCAGTGGTGAGATTCAGTTTTTAACTTTTGTAAGGTCGGATTTTTCTGTCTGGCGTAGAATTAATGGCCAGAGTAGAAGCTAAATGATTGGACTGCAGTTCATAAAAGCTTGTCCTGAGGTGGTAGCAATGGAGGTGGTGTGAGACAGGAGCAGATTTGGGATCTTTTTTGAAATGTAATACACTGTATTGCAGACAAAGGGGAAGAGAGTGTCAATAAGAAGAGAGTAGGAACTAATGTGAAGAATCGCCTAAAATAGGAAAAAGGTCATGAATTGAACAAGATGTCAGTTACTATTTTTAAATAAAAGAAGAATATTAGTAGTGATCTTTGAGAGAGGCGCATATAGAGTGTTGGGGAGGGACAGGTGTGAAGGAAGGATAGTGATGAAGAAGATCAGGCAACAGACCCAAGATGGCCCCTTTGAAAGTCTTGGTTTTACTAAGTCCATGCAGCCCCCCTTATCCTTAGTTATAGATCAGAATACAGAGAGAAATTCACTTATCTCCTAATCTCTTTAAGAAATATCTATTGACTTCTGCCTCCACACCTGAAACAGGATAGCTTGAGACTCAAACTGTAACAAGAGCAAGAACTTTACCTCTAATATCTAAAGAAGGTGACCATATTTATTTAAATGTAAATCACAAATCAAAGTTTATGCATGGTTATCTTTGGGGACATTGATCTCTATCTTTCTCCATCTCTTGGAATTGGCTGTTCCAAATTAATTAAACTCTTATGAGAGAAGAGGACTCAGCTAGAAGGCAGATAATTAAATAGCTTCTTAGACTTTGTGATACTTTTTTTTTTTTCACAAAAGAAACCGAAATTAGTTGCTTTTACATCAGGGATTCCACTGGTTTGATCATTTTAAAGGGGTTGGTATCTTCCTTTTGGGTTCA
>NW_006494608.1:9178160-9186003 GCF_000325575.1 Pteropus alecto | reverse complement strand
TTCAGCAGCCACCAGGGGATTTATCAACATATTTCAAAGCAACTGGGTGAGTTGCTGTGATTGGTAGAAATATATACAGGAGCAGGAAGGACTACACAGTTATGTAAATAGAGTCATTTAGCTTCCTCTCGGAGGATAAGCAATGTTCTAATAAGGGAACTGAAGTTAAATTTGGTGAGAAGTTTTCACAGACTCCAGTAAAAGAATTTTGCTTTCCTTTTTTTAATTTTTTTTTTTACCTTAGGCAGATAAACAATTAAAACACCTACTGTAAACTCAAGACTATGTGATGCATACAGAATCACGGTCCCAGGTATGAACAGTGAAAAAGCTAATTGTGTGAACAAGGCAAGCACATAAGAGTCAATGATAAATCATCTAAGGGAATATATAATGAAGGGCTAAGCCATGTGCAACAGATATGTTAAAGGATGTTTCAATCACATGGGATTATTTCTTGTTCGCTAAGAATTCCAGGCCTTTTCTAGGATCATGAAAGGTCAATTGCAACTTCCATATTAATTAAGAGTCATAATTATGTAGGTTGCATGCCTTTACACCTTGTCTTTTTATTTTCTGAAGAATTAAATTTAAATACCTTAGCATGTCATTCAAGATATATGGCTGAAGACTATTTTGGGGTATGAGGAAAAGGAAACCTAACTCAAACTGGCTTTGACAGAAAAGGAAATTCATTAGCTCATATAACTAGTCTCAGGGTGAGTATATTTTCCATGCACGATTTGATCTAGGAGCTCGGTTTCTCCCAAGCTCTCTGGGAAGCCTTCTCCTGCATTGCTTTCAGTTTCAAATTCTATATGTTACATCTGGACAGCTCCAGGCTCACAGTCCCAGCAGACAAAGAGCATGTGCTTTATTCCTAAAAGGCTCAACAGAAGGTTCATTGCATCTCTTGTTTCTGATTGGATTGAATGTCCATCTCTGAACCAATGACCAAAGTCAGAAGGATGTGATGCTCTAATTGGCCAGAACTTATTAACATGGCTTCCCTTGGATATCCTTTTACTGTCTTTAGAACAGTAAAACAACATACCTTAAATACAAGTTTCCTCACTTAGGCCTTGTATCCCCAGCTTTATCTCTTGCTATTCCTTGTTCAGACCCCAATGTTCCAATCCCAAGAGATTAATTGCTGTTCCCTAAGGACCTTAGGCACTTTTCAAAATTAAGAGCTCATGTCTATGCAGTTCCCACTGCCTGTGATGTCTTTTCTTCTCTTCAGAAAAATTTAGTCTGACAGTTCAAGACCTAGCTCCTGCCTGACCTGAGCTGACGAAGAGTCCTCCAGGAAGTGTAATTAAGAACATACATCAAATGTTGGGAATAACACCCTCTTCAGTGAAAGTAGTCATTAGGTTTCCATCTCCTGACTGTGGATGACCATCCTTCTTTCTCTACAGAATGCAGGAAATCATGTTGAAAGATTTGGCCCACAGTTTGAGGGCCAGACTAATTGGAAAGGTGGCAGGAGAGAATCAGGCTGGTTCTGCTGGCCTAGAGAGTGTCATGTGAATCAGAATAAGAGTGGGCAATATCTGTGTAGGGCCATTTGAGAAAAAGTTGAATCAGCACTGAGGATGGAGATTCTGGGTGGGAGCCTAGCATCAAACAAGTCAGGCTGGGGTGAACTAACAAGAGCAAATTGGAGACTGAGATTCAGGTAGAATGAGTCAGGCTCTGAAGGCAGTGTAGACATGCATGACAAGAAGAGTGAGAGTGTGCAGGTACCAAAACCCAGACAAAACTGGACTATGAGAGAGTGTTGCTTCAACTACTTTTCATCCAAGAATGTGCCTGTACTGTGTTTTTATCCTCCTAGTCTAAATGGTTTGTACAGCTTCTGTTGGAATGTTAAAAATAGTATAATATCTGAAGGGGAGCTCTGAGATATTTGGAAAGAAAAGAAGATTCAATTGAATAATCATTATGATTGCACCTCAGTGTTTGAGACTTGGGCCCTTAGTTCTAGATCTAAGTCATATTACAACCCACAGAAATAAAAACAAGTTAATTCCCATAGACTTGAAGAAGACGATATATTGGTTCTACTTTCTGATTACATTTTTGGTTCCCATATAGCCAAAATTATTTTACACTGGAGGCCATGTGACTATGGCCACAAACAGTGAGCATATGGCCTAGAGGGTGCTTTCCTCCCTAGCAGTTATATTTCCAGTACACCCAGGACCCAGCGCAGCCACAGCTGTAATTGGCAGACAGCTAATACGGCTGGCTGGTTGTTTGCTTGTCCTTGTAAAATTAAGTGTGACAAGCCAACGAGGGGTGGAGCTGTGCCTGTTGTAAACACATTTAGAATTCAAGAAAAGCAAAGTGTAGATTTGAGAATTTGATTTGTGAAACTCATAAGTATTCATTCATTTCTTAACCATAGTTCGTTAAATTTAACAGTTGTGTGATTCCAAATCCACAGATGACAACCGCAGCATATTTTGGGCAATAAATTAGTAGCTGTTTTAAGAAACAGGAATGATTTAACCGTGTATTGTGGAATAGTAATAGAAGCACTAAAATCTGCCCTTTTACCTCCAAGGGGTTTGTTTTAAAGGTTTAGATTGCAATAATAATCATTCATTTAATCCTTCACCATGTAAGCAAGTCCATTTTCACAGGCAGTCATTTACTTGTAATAAAAAGTAATTTATGGTACATGATATTGATTTACATTTACACCTTTTCTCCATGGCAGTGGCATAATGCTCTTTGGTTGTTCTAGTGGAAAGTGCTTTACAATTATCTGATGTCTGAAACAAAAATATTACTTGTATTTAAAAAGTAAAAGTTCTGGAAGGGCCGGGAATAGGTGTGAGTTACAGAGCCTAAGTCAGCGCTGAAGGGAGCCCCCTTAACTTTTACTTCTTGTGATAAATACCATTGATACATGTTTTTATGCCAATTATTGCATCTTTTTCATTGGTTTTACTTTTGTCTGTATTGAGTATTTCTTTTTTTCCTTCTACAGCCCTTTCCCCAGATATACGCAGACAGATCAGCTCACTTTGTCAACTGAGAACTTCAGGGAACAGTAGGACTCCAATGAAGACATTAAGCAGCTATCATTAGCCAACAACCAAAATATCTGTTAACTACTAGATAAAATAAGAGTGGGCAAGGGCCATTGGATCTGAACTAAGTATTTTCCCAATGGGAGGGTTAAACTTCTGCTGATTGACATACCCATGATCCAGATTAACCTTGTGGCATAGCATTTATATAATTATATCATTGGCTTTGAAATGAGAATCTCACTTTCAGAGATGCTTCAGAAGCAATTGTTTTACTTTTTCCTGGAACCTGAGATGCCTACAGAGATAGCCTGGTCCACGTTTTATCTGCAAACATGTCTTTTAGGATTTCCCCAAGGATCCCATTTAGATGTATAACAAAGGCGTCCATATGGGAAATTCTTATACACTGAGTAATTTATGAATTTGTCACAGTGTCCAAGGTAAAAGAGAAGCTGAGTTTAATGTGTCAATGAGGAGAGGGTGGAGGGAGCATCAGCTTTCCCGAAATCTTCCAAGGAACCTATAATATCCAAGCTTCTACTTCTAAATTATACTATTTTACCCATATGATTATATATAATTCAATGATTTTTTTAGTCACCTTTTATCTATTAGCATTAGCCAAATCTTCTACATTAAAATGTTTTTGTTTTTTTGTTTTTTTTTATAGAGGTCTGTGGACCTTCTCAAGGCCTCTGTCTACACTGGACTTGTGTGACCACTCTTTGAAACTGTCTTCTCCCTTGGATTCCACAGAAGCACTAGTTCATGGGTCTCCTTCTGCCTTGTTCATCTTTCCTCCTTGAAATCTTTTATGAGGCTTTTTCCTTTGTCCACATCTGAATACTTATCAGTGTACAATTCTTGGTCCTCTTTCTCTCACAAGATGATCTCACTTGCCCTCTGTTTTAATCAGCATCCATCTACCAGCTAACGACTCACCCCTCCCAGCCCAGTGAACTTTGTACCCTCACATCCAAATATATGCTGAACACCCCCATTTGAATGTTCTGTAGCAACCCACACTCAAAATATTTCCAAAGCAGAATGCCTCAACCTCATCCTACTGACCTGTACCCTCTTTATTGTTCTTTCTAAAATTAAAACAGTTGTAATCCCCATCCTTGCTCTTTAATCTTGACCAGCCCACGTAGGCACATAAAATCAATACCTATCTACACTATGCCACCCTGAACAAGCCCGATCCGTCTGATCTTGGAAGTTAAGCAGGGTCAGGCTTGGTTAGTACTTGGATGCGAGACCACCTAGGAAGACCAGGTGCTGTAGGCGTAAAAATTTTTAAAAAATAAGGGATTGTAAGCTGACAAGGTCCTTGCGGTCTATGAGGTCAACCAAGGGTTGCCTCGCCTAAAAAAAAAAATAAATCATCATCTGTGCTAAGTAGTTGCTATATCTGCCCCAGATTTACTCCTTGTCTCCTTGTTATTACTCTTAATCAAATGGCTCTGAGACTCCAGGTTTGACTGCAGACTTGGCCTCTGACCTTGACAGTTTGGTAATCTTTGGTCTCCTTTTTTGCTTCTTGAACTTCAACTTCCTTTTTAAGACTTGTTTCTATCTCTTTGACTGCATTGTCCCCCGCAATCCTGGCAGAAAACTTCCTCAGGCAGTCAGGCTAACTTCCTATGCTGCCCCCCACTGGTGAAGGATGAGCCAACCTCCTCCTGACTTCCACACTTTGCTTGACTCCTCCGTCACCTTCCTTCACCTTCTCACATGGAATAAAGCACTAAGTTGTCATTGAACTCGTTCTGGACTCTCCTTTACACCCTTGCTGACACTGCATTAATTTCAGCCCTCATCCACACTTCCCTGGATTATTCAAACAGCTTCCACATGGTCTCCAATCTCCTATTTTGTTCCGCATACTGCAGCTAGAATGATTGTTCTAAAATGCAGTGCTGATCATTCCTTTGCTTAAAACTCATCAGCAAATATTTGCAACCCTGATATCTCATTGAAAAAAAATATCCACAAAACATTTCAAATATATTGATTTTGGCTTCAACTCAGTGGATCTGAGATGAGGCTCTTGTCTCAGTGTGCTGAAAGAAGTCCTTGGGGTACTCCGATGTGCGACTTCTTGGCCCCCCCAAGTCCACTGTGGCCTGTCTTCACCCACATTTCCATCTCACCTCCTGCTCCAGGAGAGCTGGAAGGTATCTCTTACCTTTCTCTATCCTTGGTGTTCATTGCCATTAACTGGACAACTGCAGAATGACAGCAAGTATTATCAAAGAACCAGAGCTGTTTTTGAGGTCACTAAGTAGCCTGGAGCCACAGCTTAAAGAATTCCTAATTGTTCACATTGTAATTCAGTGTATTCTTTTTCTTAATTCCATGTTCGATGCTATTTCTGTAGAGTATTAGACAAAATAATTCCTCACCCTACTTGGTATTTACACCTTTAAAATATTAATAGACTGCTTTTGTGTCCTCACTTAGTCATCACTTAACTAAGCAGTGTACCTTTTGCTTCCACACTATGAATTTAGAAATCCATTCCTCCATAAGGTGATAACTATTCCTGAATCATTCCATTCTTTTATTTAGTTCTTAAATTGTGGTTTTTCTGCTTTGAATAGCTAGATTGTAAACCCATTGAGGAGAGCAATTATGACTTACAATTATGACCTCAGCGTCATTGTTACCTCTTTCATGCTTGACACAGACCTGGGCATAAAATACAAGGAGGGGAGGAAAGGGATGAGTGAATTTTTCAAGATTCCTGCAATTAAAAAAAAGTCTTGAATTTTTCAAGACTTCTGTCATTTTTGTTTTGTCCTGTTAACTTCTGTTTAAGATGCTCTTACTCTTACCACTGGATATTTTAGATATCAGTATTTCTGATTGAACTGTGAATAAGCTTATTCAGGAATAAGCTTATTCTTTGCTAAGAAAGAAAATCTAGGAGAAAATGGAATACTTTGCATTGTTTTACATCTCTGGAAAAAGATAGATCACGTCATATAACTTGAGAATTTGCCAGCTATCCAAATGATGCTTCTATTAAGCTGCATAAATTATCATTTTGGATCTGTTTTGTAAGAAGTTGTATTTGGCTACAATCCAATGAAATGTACCAAAATACAATTTTCAAGGCATTCAGAACCGTACCTCTCATTTGATTCTGTGCATGCCCATGCAGTAGCTGGAAAATATTCATGAAGTTTCTATTACTGAGTGAAATAATTCAAGACCCACTTCAGTAAATCCTTGATAATTTATAGACCCCCCTCTGCACTGACAGCCCTCTCAAGCATCCCGTTCTGTTCTAAACACAGCTTCAAGAAGAAAAGTGGGGTTTGTTTTGTTTTGTTGTGTTGTATTTTTACTAGGAGAAGAATAACTCTTGGGCCCTACAACAGTGAAAACCACAGAACACCTAAATTTCAGACAGAGAACACTGATTTGTTGTTAGGAATATTAGAAAGAAAAAAGCCCTGGGCCAGTGGAGAAATAGATCAAAACCAGGCTAGCCTTTGAGAGCTAAGGGACATGAGAGAAGCATGGGCATCCAAAGAGACAAGAAAGAAGGAATGCAGAGAGAAGAGATGGTGTGTAACTAAAGCAGCAGAGATAACAAGTTGTGGACTTCATGAGCTTGTTATAGTTGTTGCAATGGAAGTCATGGAAAGACAGAAAAGAGAACGGTTCTGTTGTCAGAAAGTGGGAAGCAAGTGACACCAACACACACCCTGGTGACCCCCGGAGCCAGTTGTGTGTGTTCATTAGCACAGTTACTATAGCTCTGACATCTGGAGGGGCCATCATTGTACCTACAAGGATCTCCTTACCAGGCTACATCATCTCCCTGTGGCCCACACCAAGTATATGTTTACCTGCAGCCATAGCTACATAGTGGGCATAGTAAATATGTCATAATCATAAAGAGAATCCCAACTCAAATCAAGATAAAGTGGCATTTAATTTTCTCTGTTTAGGAAAGCACAGATGTATATAGTACATTTTTAAAGATTTCTAATTTTAAAAATATTTGCTATAAATCCTTAAACAAGGAAAATAAAACATAAATGCACAAAGTCTCTAATAAAACTGGGGGACGCCTGTAACCCCAAGCTACGATAAATGAAGATGGAAAGCAAATGTATGTTAGAGGACAGTGAAGTCACATTTTCACGTGTCTTTTAATGATTGACCCAGCCCACGTGCCTGGGAATATTAGTGATTTCATCTCTAAATCAACTGAAAAATGTTTCCCCAAGTGCAGTTTCCCAGACCATTTGATTAAATCTCCCCCTAAAATAAGAATAAATAATTGGCTCTTTATCAATATCAATTAAAGTTGTTCTTTCAGAGGGAGCTATTGATCTAATCTTTGTGATCTGATCTTGATCAGGAAACATGAAATATAGCTTTTGACCTCTGGCTTCTCACATCTTTTCCCTAAATTGCCAGCCTCAAGTTCTCTAATTTAATCCTTTTACACTGATGAGAAGTTGCATTTTTCGTTTACTCCCCCTCTACAGCCTGTACTGTTTATTACAGAATGGTAACAAATTAAGCTTACATTTACACAAAAACTCTTCCACTAATTTCTTTCAAGTCAATACATTTATAATAGAACATACCAAAAAGTACCAAAGAATGACAATAATGGGCAATAGCATTAGGCTTAAATGAACATTAATTTCATCCTTCTATATTCTTCCCGTGGTTCTTGATATCAATGTTGTAGACTGTTTAATTTTTGAACTCTGGTTAACTTTTTTTTTAGGTTGCAGAAAATGTTTCTGTCACTCATGATTTGAGAC
>NW_006494608.1:9176854-9178141 GCF_000325575.1 Pteropus alecto | reverse complement strand
ACCCTTGCAACTTCTTTAATGAGCCTGGCTGATCTTTAACTCAAGAAATCGGTGGCCCATCTGTTCAAGAGGAGCTTGACTCCTGCAGTTTGGCTTGCACCACAGAAAGCATTTCAACACACAGCCTCCATCTGGTCACTGCTGCTTGCTAATCTAAAAAGAGACTTGGGGGTGTGGGGGAGAGTGACATTTCCAGTTAACAGTAATTGTTTCTAAAAGCTCTCAGCTTCTTTTCATGTTTCCCCCTCCTTCTGACACTTCCATTTCCCATGGAGGACTTTTAGAAAACGTTATCTGTAGACTCTTTAGACTGTAAGAAAGATATTCTCGTGCTGAATTTTCTCAGTTAGGCAACCTTGGTTTTGCTTGTTGATTGCCTGTTTGTTTACCCCTCCTTCTTGATTTTGGGTTTGAGCCCCAAGTTGTTTAATTTTCTTAGATACATTGCACATATCTGAAGCAAGTGTGATGAAATTAAGTGCTCCCGCTAAGCCTGCATCTGAACCTTCGCCCAGCCTCTCTAGCTGTTTTATCTATCTTGATGATTAAAGAAAAGGTGACACATGTAAAGCCATGATGCATCTGTCAGCTTTGATTGACATGGATAAAATTGTTGGATTTCCTACTTAATGGGTGTAAACATTTGAAGCTCATATAATCATATATAGGTGAAGGATTATCATTAATGACACTTCTTTCACTAACCTAAATCAAGATAGTACTCTCAAAATGTGGTATAGATTTACGATATTAGACCTTAAACAAGAAGAATATCCTACCATTTGCAAAAACATGGATGAACCTGGAGGACGTTATGCTAAGTGAAATAAGTCAGACTCAGAAAGATAATGGTGTGCGATCTCACTTATATGTAGAATCTGAAATAGACTCATGGAAGCAGAGTAGAGTGGTGGTTGCCTGTGGCTGAGGGATGAGGGACATGGAGAGGTATTGGTCAAAGAGTATAAAGTTTCTTTTATGCAAGACAAGTAAGTTCCAGAGACCTAATATACACATTGTGATTATAGTAAACAATACTGTATTATATACTTGAAATTTGCTAACAGGGTAAATCTTAAGTGTTCTTACTACAAAAAAAAAAAAAAAATTAGAGAAGGAAAGAAAATGGTAACCATGTGAGGTGAAGGATATGTTAATTAGTTTGATCATGCTGATTATTTCGCAGTGTATACATATATCAAATTATCCAGTTGTACACTTTAAATATATACAATTTCCATTTGTCAATTATACCTCAATATAGAGCTGGTGGTAAAAGAGAGCACT
>NW_006494608.1:9163768-9176835 GCF_000325575.1 Pteropus alecto | reverse complement strand
GCGAATGGATGAGGGGGTTGAAGAGACTTGTCTAGAATAACATATGCACAGTCCTACCTTTAAACAAATGATTCTTTTAAATTCTTTGTCACCAAGATCCTCCTTGGGTAGATAAAATCTATTCTGAAGCCAGGGGCAGTTTTAGGCATTGTTTGACCACCTCACGAGACTATATATCATAATGAATGGAGTCAAGGCAAAGTTTCTTCTGCAAGAAACAGTCTCTCCTGAGCCCTGCTAGGGAAAACAAAACTCTGGACTCCAGGTTTTGGTTCCCATGATGAATTCTGCCACAAAGACCTTACTTACCAAGCACTATTATATTATTTAAACCTTTAAGTATCCAAACCATGAATCACCACTGCATAATCAATGCTAAATTATTAAACAAAAATAGCCATTTTTACTCCACACAGGCTTTGTGGATCTGAACACTGTGACAGCTGAAGGGGAGCTTGTGAGAAATGTGTTCTTAGATCAAAGCTCAGAAAGCCTAACTGGGTAAGGTTCCTAGATGGTAAAAATATACTGACACCTAGGGATGAGTGTCCCCTGACTGCACAGAGCTGAATTATGAAAGCTGGAGCCCAGTTTAGAAGATTGTTTTGCAGGCGTCTTATATGGCCATGAACGTTTGTCTTTGAACACATAATCAAACACACACAGAGTGTCGGGGGAAAGCATCGATGCATTTTCAAATGCCATTTAAAACATGTCTAAATATTTTCACTGCCTCATCACCTACTCCACATGGCGGCTGTCTACTCCACAGGGCAGATTTTTTTTTTATTGCTTTATTTATCACAAAGGTATCAGGAGGAGCTTTGGGTATATGTAGACCCAGGTTCAAATCCTGATTGTCATTTGTCATTTTTGTGATCTTAAGCAAGTTTCACATCATGAATAAAAAGAGAGGACTGTGGATTGTTAAAGAACAGTAAGGATGGGTGTAGTAGGCAGAATAATAAGCTCCAAAAATATCCACTGTTTAATTCTCAGAACCTGTGAATATAGTAGTCGACCCCCCTTATCCATGGTGGATACATTCCAAAGACCCCCAGCAGATAATATGGAATCCTAGATATATATTATGTTGTTTTCCCATACTTAAATATCTTTTCACTTAAAGGAAGCATTTTATGGCTACTTTTTGGCATATCTGAATTTCTACCATCACCACTCTTGCACTTTGTGGCCATTATGAGTAAAAAAAACACAAGCACTGAAATACCATGACAGTCGATCTGATAACCAAGACAGATCCTAAGTGACTAATGGGTGGGGAGTATATATAGCATGGATATATACATGGATATATAGCATGGACAAAGGGAAGATTCATGTCCCGAGTGGGATGGAGCTGGTGGGGTGAGATTTCATCACACTACTCAGAATGGTATGAAATTTAAAACTTATGAATTGTTTATTTCTGGAATTTTTCATTTAATATTTTCAGAACTTGATTGACCAGGAGTAGCTGAAAGAACAGAAAGCAAAACTGTGGATAAGGTTGGACTTCTGCATGTTAGTTTAAGTGGTAAAAGTAACGGTGCAGATGTGATTAAATTACAGACCTTGAGATGGAAAGATTATCCTAGATTGTTCAAGTGGACTCAATCTAATCACATGGATCCTTAAAATCAGAAAATCTCTTCTGATTCAGGTCAGAGTCAGAGAGATATATGACTGTGGAAGAATGGTCAGAGAAGTGTAACACTTCTGGCTTTAAAGATGGAGGAAATGTGCTACAAACCAGGAAATTCAGGTGGCCTCGACAAACTAGAAAAAGAATAAAAAATAAAAAAATAAAAATCCAGAATCTCCCTGAGGGCCTCCAAAAAGGAACACAGTCCTGCCAACACTTCGATTTAAGCCCAGTGAGACCTGTGTCAGACTTCTGACCTATGGAACTATAAGGTTATAAATTCGTGTTATAAGATCTCTGAGTTTGTGATAATTTGTAGAATAGGTATTCCCAGAGGAGGGAATGGCTTATCCAAAGCCAGAGTCAATTCAACCACTTAAAACAGCATGCTTTTATTGGATGCCCACTACTTACTAGCAAGGCCCTTTTCTACAAAGGTGAGGAGACGCTGCTGGTTGTGGCCTATATAAAAACAATTCCAGTAGGAAGAATACACAAAGTATCCCAAGCAGTAAACTAAATAAGGAGAAAGATTGCTTCTGGTTTGGGGACAACTTAATTTTTACATGATAACTTTAAAGAAGGAGTAGAAGTTTTCTAGGCAGTGATGTGTGGGAAGAATGTATTGGTGTGGGGGCATACAGCACATGGGCCAAGAGGTCCAAGTCAAGGAAGAAAGTAATGTAGTGAGGTCTGGTTGGCCTGGAAATGAGATCAGTGCTGGTCCATGATATATGCACCAGTGTTTTCTCAGAAATGAAGAAAACAAGGCAATATAATGAGTCCTTTTATAAAGTTAAATGCATTCCATTTAAATTCCTTTCCTTTATCTTAAGATTATCTTTCTTTCTATTTTTGATATTAAAATTCTGTTTAACAGAATGATAGTGGAGTGGTTGTTGCTATTATTGTTGTTGAAATGTTCTTACCTGGAAAAATGAAAAGTTAGCAAATCTATGTTTGTTTTCTTTGTATAGGTGTGCTGGAGTGGAGAGGGGTCTCTGATTCACAAAATGTGGAAATCTGGAAGGCAGAGTATTATGACAAAGAATGAATTGGGAGGAATAATAGGCAATAATGAGATGCAGCGGGAAAGTTAGGGGGATAGATTTATGCAATGTTGACTACCAGAGTAGAAGTTTGGGCTTTAATCTCTTGATAATAGAGAGTGGATGAGTATATCATTCAGTGACATTCAATGCTGTATTCTAGGCATTGTGTAAGGTATAGGTAAGCTATGTGGTGTGAGAAGAATGAGAATGTAATACACCTTACCTGGCTAGAGTGGTAATCTATGGAGGAAAGCAATCAAAAAACCATATTTTTAAGAATGGGAGGTGGTATTGAAAATGTGATTGGTGGAAGGACAAAAAATTCTAGAATGAATGTTCTAAACCACAGCTGATTCCACCCCCCACAGCCCAGGTTACAGGGATGTCTCACAATATCTGGAAACATTTTTGATAGTCATCACTGGGGTTGGAGTAGTGGTGGCATCTAGTGGGCAGAGGCCATCCCATGATGCAAAGGACAGCCCCACAACAAAAAATTATCAGTCAGTTATCAATTCTCTTACTTCTGTCCATCCCTACTGCCGCTATCTTAGTTAAAAGCCATCGTTATCTATTGCCTTGGTTACTGAATGTAACAACCTTCCACTGGCTTTCCTCTCATCCCTTTTCCTGACTATAGTCAAAGGGAGCTTTCTAAACAGTTCTTCTGACCTTACCACTTTCCTGCTTAAAACCTGTGGTGCACAGTTTCTCTACTTTACTTTGATTGTGCTTGTTTTCTTCATATCCACATTCTCCTCATCTCTCACACACACACAAATGCATGCATGCACGTGCACACACACACACCACACACTCTGGATAACTCTTGCTCCAATTCCTTCAGAACTCACTTTCAGAGGGAGAGCTTCTCTGATCTCTAAGGCTGATGTAAGTGCCCTTCCTATATGCTTCCATGGTTTCTGCGCGTATCTCATCAATGCTTTTACTAGCCTTTGTATTAGTGGTTCATTTATCTGTCTATGTCTTCCACTAAAATGAGAACAACATGAGAGCAAGGACCATATGATTCTAATATGTATGCTCAGCACTAGGCATACATAGGTGTCAGATAATACATGTTGAGCGAATGACCCCCCAACATTCTGTATGAGCATTAAGTTGGGTTCAGTATTCTTGAAACACAGGAGGGCCAGATTAAAGCCTGTTTCCTCCCCTTAGACCAGAGGTTCCCAGCCCCTGGGCTGTGGACCAGTACCTGTCCATGGCCTATTAGAAACCTGGCTACAGAGCAGAAAGAGCAGTTGGCCAGCAAGCAAAGCTTCATCTGTATTTACAGCTGCTCCCCAGTGCTAGCATCACTGCCTCAGCTCCACCTCAGATTGTCAGGCATTAGATTCTCATAGGAGTACCAGTCCCTGGTACCAAAAAAGTTGAGGACTGCTGCTCTAGACATAAGGTGATGAGGATCTGGAGTAAGGTTTTGACTATGAGGAAGGAAAGGAAAGATGTGAAATACACAAAAAAAACAAGTCTTTAACACTTGTTGATAGCAGTGTGAGAAGATGGAGAGAGATTATTGCAAAGGATTTGTAAGTGAGCAAGTGTGTAGGACCAGGATGCTAACATTGTCATAAATGATAATACAGAAGCATGATAATACAGAAGGAGGAGCCCAGTGCTAACATTGTCATAAATGATAATACAGAAGCATGCTTCTGTACTGAAAATTATCAGTAATTGTTGAGTGAATATTAAATGGTCATCTTTAAATTTGACAACCATTTAAAAAGAGCATAAAGATGGTATTTAAAACCATAGGAATAAATGGGATCCCCCAGGGAGATGCCTAACAAAGAAGAGAAAGGAACCTAAGACCAAGCCCAAAGAACACCAACAATTAGGTCGTTAAAGGAGGAGCCCAGGAAGAAGATGAAAAGGCAGATGCTAAAAGGTAAGAGAAAACTGGAAGAGCTAGAGTATGCTGCGAAAGCCATGCTGGGAATGTTTAAAGAAAGAAGTGGTCTTCTCAGTAGTGTGCTACTGAGAGCTTGAGTAAGATAGGGCAAGAAGTGACTGTTTCACAGAGCTTTCCTTCTTGGTGAGAAGAAGTACCAGGAGTCCTAGCAGACACTGAGGACAGAGATGACCACTAAGACAGCTTGGTGATTTGAGGTCCCAGTTCGGGCACCTGGTCAAACAGACCCAGCCTTAACCGTTTTCATTCCTTATATCACTTTGACTTTGTTACTCTAAGCAAGATAAGGCAATGCAACTAAGGAAGATTAAAGCCCTCCAGTGTCTGAGTGGTCTTAGGAAATAAGAATGGCTTATTCAATAACTTTAATGGATGAGCCAGTGGGAAGGGGCCCCATCTTCTGATGAACAGAAGTAGATATTGGGACTGCCACAAAAAACCCAGGACCTCATCACAGACCCAGCTTATTCCTATATAGAACATACTTTGATACATACCCAATGCTGTTGCTCCCTCTTCCCCCAAAAGAGACCCTGCCCAGATAAGTCATGGTCTTCAATAAGTCGTTACTCTTGCCTCCTCCTCAGACACACCCATCACAGGTGGGAGGCTGCTGGAACCATCCAGTGCATTGGGGGGAGGGAGGGGTGAAGAGACAATTGATGTTGCTTTTTTTTTCATCTATTTTACTCAGTGCAAGAGCCCTTTAAAGAAGACCTGTTATTAGGAGCTTTTCATTCAACACTCAAAAATGGGCAAGAAAAAACAGAATTATCTGATTTAAACTCTTCTAGCTAACCTAGGTGTCATTCGGGCAAATGGAAATAAATCAGTGTACTATAATTCACATGCTGACGGCTATAAAACATCACTAATAACTGGAATTGCAGTGTTTTCAAATGAATTTGAAGATCCCATTTTTAGAGAATGAAAGTATCTCAAATAGTAAACTCACATTTATAGATCTGGGGAACGTTAATATGGCTCCAAGGTCATCTCAGAATATAAGCTTACCATGTACACAAGTCACTTTGTGTAACAAGTGGTGATTAGGCAGGCAAGCACAAGGTTATAATTTGCTTTCACAAAGACAGAAATTTGAAACATTATAGGGTCAGATGCATTTTGATGGGACATCTGTTGTCTTCTCCCTCAGAAATATAACATTTTCTTTTCCCATTAACCCCAAGCCCTGAAGTCATTTATCTCTCAGTTCTTTCTAGGACAACCGGGAGTTTAGCTGAGAAATGATGGGAGAGGGCCATTTAGGGTCAGTAATGGGAGCTCTTGACAAAGACAAAAATAGTCCACTCAATAGATCAGTTCTCTTCCGCTCCATCCTTCACATTGCATCTCTATTTATCTGCAAAGATGATTTCTGAAGAAAAAAGTGTGTTTTATGTGGTAAATGGAAAATGATTTGGAATAAAGGAGTATGTGATTGTAAAACTTTAAAATAACAGGTCCTCTTCCTGTCCCTCACCAGAAGTAAAGCTGTTCTTATAAGGCAGGCTCTGGAGAAATGAAGAAGTATCTTTTTAGCCTTTTGAAAGGGTATTTGTCTTCATTTAGGACAACCTCATGTAAGCCTCAAATTAGGATTTCTGGATTAGGTGCATTAGATGTAACCTGATGGTTTTCCCACTGAAATTTATACCAAAATGGAGACTGCTTTATCTCATTTTTATTTCAAGCCTCTGTGTCCTCCTCATCCTCTGACCTAATAAGTTCTCAAATCATTTTTGCCATTGGAAGTTGTCCAGTTTTTTCTTTGGTTTGATTAGGGACAACTGAATAATACAAACATCATTCCCATTTACACCATTCCTGTGAAAACACATGCTTCCTTCTTATCCTCATCTTTCTCTGGCATTGTTATTTGTCACTAAAGAAAGCTTGAATACCAAATAAGTCTCACCAAATGTATCAGCCTGCTGAGCTCTAGGCTTTTTATCTCTGAATGGCCTGTTCTGAGACTCTTCTCCAATGTTCACCTCTGCTGATTCCCATCTCACAGAATCATTTTCTAGATTCTTGTACTTGTCTAGTACTGGCCTCCAGGGAATATCCAAACCTTGTTTCCAATCAACTCATCTGCATCTTTGCCTGCCCGCTGAGTATAAAGAGGGGTTCTAGTCTTCCAATGGCTTTCCTCAAGGTAAGTTTGATCTGGTGGCTCTGGTAGAATACTGTGTAAGCCCCCACCTCCCTTCCAATTATATGGACGGCCCATAAAGATGCTCCTGTGTCCAAGGGACTTAGTTTAGCCATTTGAACCCTTCCAACCAAGACCTTCTTTGTACCACAATCTAAAGGGTTCCATAATTTGAGCTTGCTGCTTAAGCAAATCTATTCAAAAAGTCTAAGAGCAAGGAAATTGCTCTGTCTTTCTGGCCCCCTGCCTCCACCAGGCCTGCTTCCACATGGGGATTGCAAACTGAAAAGTGCACAACAGCCAAGAACCTCTCTTCTACATGGGTCAGGCAAGCACTCCCCTTTCTTTCTCAGCTTGTGTGAAAATATTCAGACACTAAAATATAAAGGATCTTTGGTCGTCTCTGAACCCACTGTGAGCTAAAAATCTTACAAAGGAAACTAACACAAACATATAAAAATTACAAAGGAAGAAAATGTTGGCCTGGTATTAGCAAACTAAATTTTTGTTTCAGAGGCTCATTCAGAACTATCGAGACATGTTTATTTATATCATCGATATTTTAACTTTCTGGACCAGAATGCACCTAATGGATCTTTTAGTGGATGCACCCTGTTTGCAGCCTGACTTTGAAAGAAATATCCCAGGGAAATAACCATGGAATTTGATTTAACAGCTCATTGGTTATTTGTATTTAATTGTATATTTCTAGTGGAAATACATGAATCCACTACACAATATTTAATCTAGAACTTTTAGATCAGTAAACTAATTTATCTTTGAAATTCCCTTGATATGTTGCCAAGACTAATTGCCAGCTACTTATCAGCCACACATTGTATAATAGTTTATGAGGCACTAGATAACAAATGTAACTTTGTGGGGGGAAATGACAAAAGACACGCTAAAGAAAGTCAAATAATGAAACTTTTAATTGATGCGAAGACTGATCTCTTAACAAATGGACCCCTCACTGTAATGTAAGTGATAATGTAGATTTCTTTCATTGTAGAACAAATCATTACTGTTACTTAATGGCACATTGATTTAAGATTCACTGTAGCTACAGAAGATCATAAAGAGAGCTTATCACCTGCAATAAATTCTGAGGTCCTCGAGAGGCTACACACTGAGTTATGAAAGTTCTTGCTTTGGTTTTGGGGGCCTGGGTTCAGATCCTAGCGCCGTGGCCTACTCTCAAAAAGCTATGTGACCTTAGTCATTACTCTGAGCCTCAGTTTTCTCTTCTGTAAAATGAGGGTAATAACTTGTATATATCTTACAGGGTTGTTGAAAGGAGTAAATGAGACAATGTAAGGTTTCTGGCACATATGTTAACAAGATCTCAACAAATGGAGGCTTGAAATAAGTATTATACATGCCAGTTAATTTGCCTGCTTTCCAGTGGACTAATTTATTTAGCTGTCAGTGAAGATGGTTGCATTGGTTATTTCAATATACTCAAGGGATATAGTGCAGTTCTTTTTCAATAGTGTATTCCGGGGTTTGGAATCTGGGCTTGGGAACATGCAAATTATAACAGGTTTGAATAATCAATAGTGACATGGTTCTGGGGGGATCCTTCAAAATTGCCTCCTGAATATAAAAGCAGTTTATGTGCATATGTATCCTGTATAAATAAGTCATGATGGTGAGAGTTGACAGTATTCTCCAGCTATGCAGTGGGCATGCTATTCCTAGGGTTAGAAACCTTCCAGACAGCACATTGACCAACCAGTTCACTGGCCTTTCTCATAGCATAGGACATGAGAAATAGAGAATGAAATAGAGATTTGTACCCTTCTAAGGTCCAGGATACAGAAGGCTGTGGAAGGAATATTTAGGCCATCGCTCTTCAGTTTCTACTTATATCAAATGCATCTAATGAAAAGTAATATGACAACCAGTTAAACTTTCAAAATTTTAGGAAAAAAATCTTTTTATTTGCTCACACAGCAAAGATCAGTAAATATAAGCTAAATCCCAGCTATTCCAATTCTGGAAAAAAATAGTATGTTATAACATGATTTTTCAGAAATATAAAATGTACCTAGGCAACTATGACAATTAATTAATACTTAAAGATTAAAAACTTACTACATGTTTTAGAGTGTTATTTTATCCTAAGTAGTTTTTTTTTCCTATGTTTAAACTAAATAAGAACTCAAAATTCTGAAACCAGTATTCTTTTAACCATAAAATTTTCTTTCCATTAATTAATGCAGTTTTTCTCTCAGTCTTCATCTCTTGTTTCATTTTAAGCATGTTTTTCTCCAGTTGTTTTACGTGTATAAACATATAAATAGTGTTGTGTTAAATAAAACGAAAGTAAGAGATAAGAAAAGGAGCAAATGGAGAATTCAAGTAAACATAAATAGGTATACTCTACTTTTCCCAAGCCCAGATTCCAAATTGCTTTTTTTTTTTAACCTGATGATTTTTTGAATTAAGCATTCTATTTGTAACTATTTGCTGGAGAAAATTTTCTTCTTTAAGTGCTGCATTAGGAATTCCTGCCAAAGAGAGATATAGCTTGGCCATGCTTGTAGTGGTTAGCCAGACCAGGTAAGTGGTAGAAAGAAACAGGTACCCACACCCTTTTTCTGTGTCTTCCTGTGAGAGAGACACGAAGCAGCAGTGCCAATTGGAGCATAAGTCTACCAGCAGCAGACTGTGAACCAGCTCTGGGAGGAAATGACGCAGCTGCCGCTGGGATTGCCTTCTAGAACCCTGCAGTCTGGCTGCTTGCACAGAACCACTAGACAGTAGCTTAGTACATTTATTTCAAATGTTTGATAGAGTTATACAGTCCTTAAGGAATTTTTAGAGAAGAATTTTTGACTCAAGAAATATTTGGAAGAACTGGATTTTACTTCAAATTTGAAGAATCCAGTAGTTGGATTTGTGGAGAAAAAAAGACCTCTCTATAGGTTGAGATGGAAGTTAAGATATATATAGGGAATAATGGTGCATTGGTGGAAAAATTAGTAAATAACAAATATGATTTAAAAAGTAATGTGATAGTCCATACTTGATGTAATAATCAAGGTGGGCTGCTGAAGATCATGGATCAGGAAAGATACTTTCTCGTCCTTACTATATTGCAGACCCTGTTCTATGCGCACACACACCCACACACATTATATATAATTTAATCCTTGCTACAGTCCTATAAAGTAGATATTGCTAATCTCTATTTTACTAATAAAGATACTCAAACATAGTGAGGTTAAATAAACTGCCCTAGGTTGCATAGCTAACCTGTAATGGAGTTAGGATTCAAACCCAGGTAATCAGTTTCAGAGAGTACTTTCAACCACAACCTTATAGTGCTCTGAAAGGAAGTGCTGGAAGGAACATTAAGTATGATTTTTTTGTCATTGAACTCAGTTTAGCGTAAGTGAATGAGCAGGAAATTTGTCTAGGAAACCAGAGGAGTCTTGATAAAAGTAACCTTGTGCGAGTGAAATCTGTTTCCTGCCATGTAAAATGGTATAAAATGAAGGTAGAACTGTTTTTAACATTCTTCAGTGCTATGCACATAGAAACTATGCTGCTTGGCACAAATAATCAAAAATAATTAAAGTAAGGCTAGAGGAGTCACTAGCCTAGTACCTTTTCGGGATACACACTTTACAGTACCTTCTCCCCCGACACATACATGCTTATGTATACAATATGCATTTGGTATCCACTTCCTCTACCCAAATATGTGTTGGAGTCATGGGAACTCTCAAGGGACATTGGTGTTAGAGTTTTGTTCTTACAATTGACAGATAACGAGGAGAAAGAGATGAGATCAAGAAATAATTATTACAGCTTTAAATAATCTGAGAATGTCTTTACAGAACGAAGAAAATATTTTGCTTAACTTCTGTATTTCTGTATCTATTTGGAGACTTCGATTATTAATAATTCAATTTATTATGTACCAAGCAGTGTACTGAGTGAGCACTGCCCTCCTAGAATTTACTGTAGAGGAGAAGACAGAGATGTTAACCAATAAATATGCTCTGAGTGTTATATCATAGGCCTGTAAAATGTACAGTGGAGACCAATGAGAAGAAGCAATCATTTTTGCCCTGGAGAAAAGAATAAAGGATAGAGTAAGGCTGTCAGAGGGTGTGATTGGGGAAATAACAGTTCAAGGGTGAGGAAGAGTGAGAAAGGCAATGTGGGAAAGGACATTCTGTCCAAAGGCACAGAGTTACATCACGGGTGATTTGAAGGACCACAGAATGAGTGAGAGGAAAACCATATAAGAGGAAGTTGGAAACATAATCATTTGCCAAAAAACCAAAAGCCTTGATTGCATGGCAGAGGGGTTTTGGACTTCTCTCTTAGGCCATGAAGACTCATTGGGGTTTTAAGCAGTAAAATATCTTGGTCAGATGTGTGTTTTAGGAAGGTCACAATGACCTCTCCTCTCACAAAAGCAGCAAGATTACCAGCTCTATTTAAACCTATGAAAATGATTTAAGTTTCTTAGATAAAAGATAGGGTAATATAATATTATTTTATCTTTTAACAGTGAGAAATTATTCTAGATTTTTAAAGTAATTTGTATAAGAAGTTATAGTTGTTCTTGATATCTTTTTTTCAATTACACACTTCATAAAAAAGAACAAAATCCCTTCAAAAATATTTTTATCTTCCAAACAGTATGAAAGCCTCTCAAAAATTTCCAGAGCTCTTCTAGCTCTCTCTCACCAGGTTATATTTAGCTCAGCTATAGACCTTGACCTTTTCAATAGACTGCACAATATGATGCACTAATCAGAACATTCCTTACTAGACTTAAGTGGGGGTGACTCCAACCCCAGCCTTGTCCACACGCATACACACACAGGCACACACACAAACACACACATACACACGCTCATTCATGTATTGGAGTATTTTGTAAAACAGCTATTAAGTTGGTCCAGGAAAAGACAAATGTTTTGTAATTTTGCTAACAATATAGGTTTTAAATAGGCTTTATTTCTTTGAGCTTGGGGAAGCATAGAATTGCATTTCCTTTCTTTCTTAAGAAAATTGTCTTTCTGTTTGTATAATGTTAGCATATTTCTAGTTGCTATAAATCTTAACTTGAATAGCTTTCCCTTTGGTTCTATTTCTCAGGTATGGTTTGGTTTGCAAACAGGAACTATATGATTGACTTGCATGCAAGTGTATAGTGTTCTTCTTAAGAACGTGAGCCCTCCCCTCCTTTCTTTACTCACCCTCACCCACTTTGCTGTACCAGCTCCTGTGGATTGATTTTGCTCAGGGAGACCTCTGTCGTGTTGTCAAAGTACTTTTAATGCAGAATCAAGTTTCTTTACAAATGCCTCACCATATTGTTTATTGACGTAGTGTTAATACTAATTATAGTGTTGATGACAAAGTGGGAGACCACGCTGACCCTTGGCAACACAACTACTCAAAAATTAATCTAAACTATCCTATTCGCAATCCTATTCAAAATAAACGTGATTATCAGAAGTAAAAATAAAAGAAAACTGAATAATCAGAGGATATACTGAATAGTTCTCCCAGGGAGGAGTATGAGAACAGGAAGAAAGACTCCTTTTGAAGCACATCAATCTCCATACGGAGATTATAGCAGCTTGGCCAGCTGGCCATTCCCTTATTTCATGATGTGCTCTGCTCATCAGCCACCTTCTGCTCTCCAGAACACTAGTTTCACAGCCTAGAGACTCCTGCATGCTTCTTTGGAGTACTACCTACCTTAAGCTTTGTCACCCTTATTCAGGGAGGTGGTTGTATGTGGAGATTAAAAGTGTGGTCTCTGCCACTAGTCTGGCTGGGTTTGAATCCAGCTTCACCACTTACTAGCTATATGCCTTGGTACGTTACTTAACCTCCTTGTGCCGCAGTTTTCTAATTTATAAAGCCCAGCTTAGATAGGCCATAGGGCTTAAAGTAGTCCACAGCAACATTAGAGAGGTATCAGTCAGCAACCAGAGGAACAAGACATGAACCCAATAATCAAGATGAGGGAGAATAAACACTAGCAAGAATAGAGCATAGTAGCGAGGGTCAAACAGATAATCAGCACCACAAACAGCTGTAAGCGAGCAGGGCAGCATGACCTTTCCAATAAGGAATGGTTAGTTTTCTGACTTTGTACTGTAGCAATTGCCTCTTAATTAATTATGGCTCACCAGAGTGTCACCCTGTCCATGGTTGAGCTGTTTGAGATCTAACCTGACTGAGCTATTGCTGAAGGGACCTGTGAGGAGGATTTAGGTTTCCTAGCAGTAGAGCAGG
>NW_006494608.1:9082308-9163680 GCF_000325575.1 Pteropus alecto | reverse complement strand
ATCTTTCTCCCCTCAGAAAAATTATCTTTGAGACTCACTATTGCTTTTGAGTTAAGCAATAGTGGATCAGGGTTGGAATTTAAAAGGAATAAATTCAGTTCTTGGCTATTTCTAAGAAAGTGCATGTATTACCTATAATTAATTGATGTTTAAAATACATATATGTAGATTTTATAATTGAAATATTTTAAGTGTAACAGATTTTTAATTGTGCTGATTGTGATCTCATGACTCCAATGAAGAAAATTGCTATCTCCTAGTTTTCCTTCTTTTATCTAGATTTTTATGATCTGGAAATATAAGGTACGAATTAACCTGTGGGTTCATATCTTTGTTCTGCCTTTTATTAGCTGTGTGACTTGGGCATGCTATTTAACTCTCTCTGTATTCAGTGTTCCCTCTTTAAATGAGGATATGAATGGTGCACATTTTAATTATTATTTTGAAGATTGAATGGGTTAATCTCCATAAAGCACTTGGACTTCTGGCCTCATTAAATGTCGGTCTGTGTTATGATTTGGGTTATTTATATATTAGATTTCTTTATTGTAAGGTACTTCTCCACATTTCCAGCTCAGTTTGCTGCTTTCTAACATGTTATTTCAATCCTTACTCTAAAATAAGAATCCAGGTCTTGTTTTATAGATGTTTTTGCAACATTCTAGCCATGAGAAGCAATATTTCACATTCTTAGAGTTTACGCCTCCTGAATTGAAGCCAGAATTTGGCCTTCAGATTAATAACTCAGGGCAGAAGGCAGCCCACACAAACTGTGCTGTAAAACACAAAAACATGCTCTTCTGTGCTGCTTTGCCACCTTTCTATCTATTTTGATAACAAGTTATAAAGGACTCAACATTCTCAACATAGATAGACTTCAGTCCTTTGTTGTCCAAAATGAGAGAAAGGAATGATTTGAGACCATCTGCTACTTCCCTAATCTCTGAGCACCTTACAGAAAAATTTTAACCCTAACTCTCCTGGTTGGATAAGAAACTGCCTTTATGCCCAGTGAATTTAGGAATATGAATCTAAAATGCTAGTGGTTTAAAGTCACCTTGTTTCCATTTCTCCTTTTAGTTTAACTTTTCTTTTGCTGTGCCTTACTGATCTTCATCACATTTCTCATGAGCTTTAAGGCAATTTACAAATTAAAACCACAGAATATTAAGATCATTTCACACTGTACAAATAAGCAAGTCTCCTTTGTTGCCATATTAACATCTCAGCTGTTATTGATATTTTATAGTGAGAAGTAAACACTGAACTTAATTAGTCCAGGCTTGCAGAATCTTTTTTTCCCAATAACTAGTCTCTGGTCAGACTAGTGGCTCAAGTGTTGTCTGTGTGAATGTGAATTATTGTGGATCATGGATTTATTCTGTTTTATTCTGTCTCCCAGGATTTACCAGTGATGTCTCTGTCCCAGAGTTTTTTCTATATGATACCCAGGATTCCTCTTGATATTAATATTTCTGGCTGATGATAGTTCATCAGCAGCTACCATTTATTGGGTGATTATTATGATCCAAGCATTATACTAAACATTTCACATGCAATACCTTATTTGATGCTCTCAACAATGCTACAGTGTGGCTAGAGAGATTAAGTAACCTGGCCAAAGTTGCAGGATTTACACCTATGTTCGTCTTCCTTAAAACCTGTGACCATAACCCCTATGTCAAGGGATTTATTGTCTTTACTTTTACTGATTGAGGTTCAGAGGCCTAAGTTAGGGTCATAGATTCTCATCATATCCAAGGCTCAGTAATTCTTCATGTAGTGGTACCACTTTTAGAAAATCTTTCCCTGCATTATAAAATATGCCAGTAAAATAGGTTAAAAGCAAGCAGTAAGAACTGATGACAGTCAATTCTGTTTCATTCAACAAATATTTATTGAGGACCTATGTTGTGTTAGATATAAAGCTGGTTATTGCAAAGAATACAAAGATATTTAAATAATATAATGAACTCATCTAGATACCTCATAGAATCTCATCATCTATATAAAAGTTAAGTTTTTATATGAGAAAATTGCACATAGAGAAATGTGTTCTCCTGAATGTCTTTCCATAGGTTCTCTTCTTGTTAATGCCTCATGACCAAAGCAGTCAGATGTGAGTACTCAGTCCGCTTCAGAAGGTAGCTGAGGATAGGAAGGTTGTTCTTAAAATAACAGAACATTAATGGCCTCTCTGGTTCTGAAGCCTAGGAGGGCCATGCCATAATGCTCACTTTGACTCTGTGTAAGAGGAAAGTGTGCCTAGATTTCCATGGGGCTGAGACTGGGGAGGAGAGTGTCATCTTCCTTTCAGTGATGGAGTACAGGCTTGGGTGTTGGCTGTGTGAATTGCTCATGCTCATTGCTCCCATTAGCGATGACTCTCCACTAGTGATAATGAGGTATAAACCAAAGGAAGTCAGTGATGGAATCTTGTGGACCTGGAAAATTAAATAATATTGTGCAGCCTGCATTGATCTATAGTCATTTCGCAAATGGCTTAATTTATCAATAGAAAATACTATTAATGAGTTAAAATTATAGTTGACCAGTAGACTTTAGTAAAATAAAACTAAGTCTTTGAAATCACCTATGTGTTCAAATGTAAGAGACAGATTTATTGAAAACATTAAGTCATGTGGAGATAGCCTTATTCAATGCTGTGGCTCTAACAACAAAAAAATAAATGATCCAATCAAAAAATGGGCAGAGTACCTAAACAGACACTTCTCCTTAGAAGACATACAAATGGCCAACAAATATATGAAAGATGCTCAACATCGCTAGCTATTAGGGAAATGCAAATTAAAACCACAATGAGATATCATCTTACACCTGTTAGAATAGCTGTAATCAACAGGACAAGTAATAACAAATGTTGGAGAGGATGCAGAGAAAAAGGAACCCTCATATATTGCTGGTGGGGCTGCATATTGAAAACAGTATGGAGGTTACTCAAAAAACCTAAGAATTGATCTACCATATGATCCCACAATCCCTCTACTGGGTACTTACCCCAAAGACTTGAAAACCCATATCCAAAAAGATATTTGCACACCGATGTTCATAGCAGCATTATTCACAGTGGCCAGGACATGGAAGCAATCGAAGTGTCCTAGGATAGATGATTGGATAAAGAAGCTGTGGTACATATTGGAATATTATTCAGCCATAAGAAGAGATGAAATACTGCCATTTGCAACGACATGGATGGACCTTGAGATACTCATGCTAAACGAAATATGCCAGACAGGAAAAGTTGAAAATCACATGATATTGCTTATATGTGAGATATAAATCTAAAAGCAACAAATGAACAGGACAAACAGAGACTTGGGGACATGGACAATGGACTAGTGGTTACCAGACGGTAGGGGATGAGGGAAGAGGGGAGAGGTAGACAGGGTAAAGGGAATCAAATATAGGGGAGTAGGGGGAGGGTGAAGTAAGTAAAGTGGGTCGAATATATGTTAGCTGAAGGAAACTGGACTTTGGGTGGTAATCACACAATGGAATATATAGACGTCAAATGATAACATACACCTGAAAATTATATAATTGTATTAACCAATGTTACCCCAATAAACTTAATACAAAAAATGCTGTGGCTCATAGATATTTTGAAGGAAACTAAAGCCCTCCAGAAAATCATATTTTTAAGCCTACCTCCTGTTCAGAAAGCCCTATTTTAAATAATACATTTAAGAGACTAATGCATAAAATAACATGTTGTTGTTTACCTGGACACTCTTTAAAAAGCTGTATTTAAGAATAAGAACTAAATTGGCCTATTAGGTAAATTGGTCCAACTTGTCCAAAACAGGTTTGTTCAGTAGATTTGAGAGGGGAAGTAAAGAGAGGAGAGAGAAGGAACTGACAGAAAATAGAGGAGAAGTAAAAGTTGTCTGAATGTTTAAAATGGGAAAACACTAATTTAAAATACAGATTAGTTATTGCTTGGATCTTTAATGAAGGCCATTCAGAAAATGCATGTACTTTGTCTGTTGCATAACAGTTATCCTCTTTTTGTTTCTCAAATTTCTGTATACTTGCTAAGTGACACCACTCTTTATCTTCCTGGCTGTATATAATTCCCAACAATCTTGCCATATGACCTGTCACTCCAAAGGATCGATTCTGGGGCAAGTGTAGTCATGGATATGTCTCATTTTGCATCTCAATTCGTTAGAAAATATGACAATAAGTGACTTTTGTATATGAACTGGGTCCGTAGAGGTATGGGAGACTTTGTTTGTTTATTTTTTAATCTTCCTTTTTAGTAGCCTTTATATTATCAGCCTACAGATATTCTAGGCTCCCATTCTGAAGCAACCACTGATATGAGTGTGACTATTTGTGATCATTTGTGGCAGGGCCAATAAGCATGTTATACTATTAAGGCCCAGAGCCATCTATTCACCAGACAAAATAAGCATGTCACTCAAAGAGCCAAACAGATGTAGGAATTAGAAGGTCAGCTCTAATCAGTTTTGTGACTCAGAACCCACCTTCTCTCTACACTTATTGCTTACCCTCAGCTTTCATATCTGGAAATGCAAACACCCTGACTTCTCATGACAAGTCATGTTATGAAATCTTGTGAATCTATGGAATCATGTTTAGAAAGTGAGTTGTGAATAATAAATATTTATACAAGGGCTTCCAGGATTCCTTTTTAATATTTAGAAGGAAAAATGATGGGTTTTCAAGTAAGATCCAAAGATTACTCATATTATTAAATCTGAGATGTGTGGATAAGGCCACAACATGGGCCTCAAGCCTTGTTCTGATCTCTTTCCCAGTAGTCAGTTGATGGCTCTGGACGTACATCTTTCTTCCCCAGTAATGACACAGAGGCAGTTGTGAACCCTATTTTGTAAGAATTAATTACTATATTTTAAGATGAAAAATTTTGAGGAAATACTACATATGATTGAGCCAAGTCCTCTCTGTGCCATTTATTTCTTTGTTTATCCAAGCACCAAGGAAAAATTTTATTTTCTCTTACATGCAATTCTCTGTTTAATAACCGTGTTGCATGAGGTACTTCACAAGGAAAAAATGTTATATCCTTTCAATTGAAACTAAAAATTCTCCTTGACCTTTTTTTAGGGTTTCTCTTCTTCAAGTAAGGTGCTTGTAGTTTATCCCTCACACTCTTTTGTGCCAGTCTTCCCCAACAACTGTTGTAATTCTTGACAAACTTGGTTTTATTTTCATAGCTTCTTCCTAGACCATTATATACACATGCTCCTCAACTTACGATGGTGTTACATCATGATAAACCAATATGAATTGAAAATATCAGAACTTGAAAATGCATTTAATACACCTAACCTGCCAACCATCAAAGCTTAGCCTAGCTGGTTTATACTGAATGCACATCACTTTCATACCATCACAAAGTCAAAAGATCATTAAATCGATTGTTGTAAGTTGAGTACTATGTATCTTCTATATTTTAAATACAAAATAGATTCCACTTTATGTAAAACTAAGTTTTTAGGTGGCACAGTCTTTCACTTAACTTTCGTGAAGGCAGAGTTTCCAATGTGATTTCTAGTGATTGAGACTGCGCACATTTTAGAAGACTCTATTTCCTTTACCAATGAGTTGAACAACTTCTCAATAATTATATCCAAAAGAACACATGTGCAATAGAGCCGTGTTTAGTCATAGCAGCATTTTAGACCCTCAAAATAAATCAGTCCCTCTCAGGAGATGCCACTGAGTTGAGAAGCCTTCTTCAGGAGGGGCCAATGCTGCTTTCAATTGCCTTGGTTATACCCACATTGTGTCAGATGTGGGATTTTATATTCTTCTTTTTGAATGTATTGACATATCTAAAGCTGGTGTGTCAGCCCATCTGTGGAATCAAATGAGGACCTCGACAAGTTTCAGGGTCAAACCAACATTCAACTAGGACAAAATCATTCCTCCAGTCACAAAGCTATGTTTGTCTGTTCCTCTTTTGAGGAGGTTCTGGAATCCTTTTAAACAGTATAAGAAATCTGTTTTGTCAGAATGCAGTCCATAATGAAGAAAGTGACAAGAGGGGGCTTCTTTCTTTTTACTTCATGTTGTAAGGATGTCTCCAAAGACCCAGTGCAGCCTTCCTCATGCTCCTGTGGATCCCTGCCTCATTCTGTAAAGGAAATGCCTGCAGTACAGACAGAAGCCCTGCTGCTGAACTAATGGTCATGCCAGCTGTATTGTAGGTGGATCTTCCCACCTCTCCCAGACCTGAGATACTTTTCCTCCCATCTCTCTGAGCCATGGACCTAAATGCATGTCTGCTGCCTTCTCAGACATGTCTCTGGATACCAAAGATGTAGGTACTATAGGTTCTGTAGGTTTAAAGATGTTAGATATGGAAGAGACCTGAGTCTAATATCCTTGTTTAAATTACCCTTCTCGTCTACAGCTATGCCACCCTGAATAACCCTGATCCCGTCTGATCTCAGAAGCTAAGCAAGGTCAGGCCTGGTTAGTTCTTGGATGAGAGATCACCTAAGAAGACCAGGTGCTGTAGGTGTAAAAAATAAAAAATAAAAAAACATGGGATTGTAAATTGAAAAGGTCCTTGCAATCTGTGAGGTCAACCAAGGGTTGCCTCATCTAAAAAAAAAAAAAAAAATTAGTGTGGCTTTAGTGAGTAGATAGATAGATAGATAGATAGATAGATAGATAGATAGATAAATAGATAGATAGATAGATAGATAGATAGATAGATAGATAGATAGATAGATAAATAAATAAAATTATATTAAAAAATAATAATAAATTACCCTTCTCTTCAATCCCTACACCCCTTCTATGGGCCCTCAAGAACCCTGGAGACAAAGAGCTTCTAATAGAATTCTTAATAGATGTGTACTTGAGATTCACCTGGGGAGAATTTTCAAATTCAGACTCCTTAGAGAACAATCTGGTAGATGCAAGGTGGAACTTCCAAGGTGATTCTGACGTGCTGTTCGGGTTAAGCATCGAATGCCATGTGGCACTCTTCTTTTTGTGCTAAAGGTACTTGTGTTTTGCTCATCTCCCTCACCAAAGTGTGAGCTCCTTGAAAAGGACCATGTCCTATTCTTCTTTGAATCTTATTACTTATCTTATGGTAGATGCTCAGTATTTGTAGAAGAGACGAGAAGTTCTTAAGCCGAGAAAGCCAAACATGATTGCAGCTTATATTAGATCCTAAAAATCATACTGCTCATCTGGCAGCTTTTCTGTTCCTTACCAGTTGTCTTGGTCTTTTTATCACACGTGACATGGTGCAGATTCTTGCCTCAAAACAAAAAAGAAATCCACTAGTGGAACCCTTCCAGAGGCCAGAGAAATCAGAATTCACCTTCTAAAGCATTACAAATTAATGACTCAACTTTTCAATCAGTTCCTTAGATTGCTGCTAAATTTCCCATGACTCTGTTCTTTGGTATATAAAATAACATGATGTTACTAAAAATCTAGTGGGCTTTTTTTTATTTATGTGAATTAATGGGGAAAGAAGTTTTATAATGGCTGAATATTGAAGCATATATTGAGCATATGGGAAAGTGACAGGCTAACAAATGTATTTTAACAAAAAATAATCCCCCTAAGAATTAATAGATTTGGCGATTAGTCTTCATTAGAGGATTCAAGGCTTCCACTGACATATTTTTATTAAATTATGTTTTTCAACTTGTCTTTTGTGTTGTGTTTCTGGATAGATGACCACCTATAGACAAAATAGTAATTGAAGTACAGAGAATCAGAGGATGAAGTTTCCCTGTGTCCTCGCCTACCTCCCTTGGGCCATGGTATCTCTTATATTAATTTCTAGTGTAGCACCTATGACATTGTACTACAAGTATTTGTTTTTTATGAATGTTTCTTCTACTAGACTTCAGGCAACGTAAGGGCAGAGAAATGTCTTATCTATCTTTGTATCACCAGCATCTAGCCAACACTTAATAAACACATTTATATGAATGAATAACATTCAACCTGCAAAATTAAAAAGTCTTACATTTATGGAAAAGATAGAAAAAAGTTGCACATGACTATTCGTAATTTCTCATTCAGTGACCTCTTAATAGCAACAATTGTAAATACAGTATTCATAAAGATAACTAATATTTATTGCAAATTTATTACGTGCTAGGAACATACTTAGTTTCAGGTATTATGTCATTTAATTCTGACAGCAAGCCCTATAAGGTATATGCTATTGTTTCCGGTGTGTCCATGATACAAAGCAGGCTTAGTAAAGTTGAATAACTTGCCCCAGGTCACATCGCCTATAAACAATGAAAATAAGATTCAAACCCAACTCTGTTTGATGCTAGAGACTTTCTTCTCAACCACTGTGCTATACTGTCCTTCCACCCCCACTGCTTCTCAATTTTACTAATTATCTTAAAGGACAGTCTTAAGACAAACACATGAGAATCATAAATATTTGCTATAACAGAGACGTGCCTCATTGTGTTTTGGAGCACCAGAGTCTTATATGATGTTAATTTCTCCAAAATCTGTTTTCTCTTACATGTTTAAAGTGCTGTCTGAAATTAAATTAGAATATTTCTTTGTTGTAAAAGCTGTACGTTCCAACGGCCATTGAAAAATTGTGGGATGGGTAAAATTTATTATTACAGAGTAAACACAATCAATTTTGATTGATTGATCGATCGATCGATTGAAACCTTCCTATTTCCACATTTTGCCTGTTCTTGTCAGTCCTACCATGTGCTCATCAGCATTGGTCATCAGCATTGCTTACACCCATCATGTGCACCACACTTTGGATAAAGACAGCTAATGCATCAACCTTTCCTTGGGTGACTTCCATATGCAACAATGTTTCTCTCAAAAGGATGACTGTAATTTCAAGAGCTCAAATGGCTATGTTCTCAGTGACACTACTGTCTACTCAGCCAATGTTAGGTAGACCAGGATTCAAATCAGAACTTGGACTAGTGACATAACACAAGCCAAAAAAAAAAAAAAAAAAAGGAGCAGTTTTCTTGAACTTCAGTCTCCTTGATAGCAAGGAGCAAATTTATTTCTACTACCTGGCCTTGTTTATCTTAGAATGGATGCCTAACAGTGGCATTGTTTCTATAATCATCAGTTTTCACCAATAGAAGTATTTCTAATAAGCTCTATGCTAGTTTCTTAAGAACTCATATATGTAAATATACGCTATACCTAGATAATCTCACTTTTCCTCCTAATAATTATTCTGGAATACTAGCTGTTCTTATCTTGTAAAGAATCAGACATTTTCACATTGCTCACACTTCCTGCCGTTAGTGTTCACCTGATAAAACCAGCTCTTTTGGAGAACCCAGCATATGTGAATAAGAGTAGCATCTGAATTAAAATGTTAATTTGATTTTATTTTACACTCTGCTTAAATTTATGTTGCCTAAGTATTAAAAAGCCGCTTACAAACTCTTTCAGCAACTTCACCCTAAAGTTTATGATGTCCATAACTCATTCTTCTCAGTTTTACATGATGCCCTGAAGTGTCTTCTTTAGACTGTATAATAAAAAGGCTATGAAAAAGTTCAGAATTTGTCATTTTATCCAGTCAAGAGACCATAAATGATTCTCCATTAAACCAGACTCTTTCCTCTGTTTTTCAGTCTTCAGTCAATGGCAAAAGGTGAAGTGTGGAATGAAGTTCTGTTTCAGCACAAATCAGAGAATCTTCCATTTAGACAAAGCCTTCAAGCTCTTCCATTCTCCATCCTTTGCCTCCTTACAGTGCAGCCATCTCATCTCTGAAGCCTCTCAAGCATTTTCTTGAGCACATTTAGTGAAAAGGAGCTCACTTCTTTGAAGAAAGCCAAATCCACTGATGAGTGGCTCAAGTTATAAGAAAAATGCTCCGTGAATAGAGACAAAAATCTGCTTCCCTGTTATTTCCACCAATTAACCTGAATTCTGCCTTCAGAAGAAACACCACATGAATTTCATCTTTTTTCCCCTCTGGCAACCCAGTAGGCATTTGCAGACAACCAAATCTCCTCCAGGCTAAACATTCTCCCACTCTCATTCCTCCCTCAGAAGAATGGTATTCAGTATATTCATCACCCTGATAAGTCTCTAGATGCACTATATGTTGGTAAAAATATTTTTTAAATCACACTTTTTTCTTATTTAAAGAATCTAACAATATACAATATGTAAAGTAGAATATAAAAACCTTCAGAAATCTTAACACTCCCTTCCCAGCGCATAACCCTGAGACTTTTTTTTTTTTTTTTGGATATCTTTCTGGCTGTCAGTCTGTCTTAAACTACAAATTTTAACTGAGTAATTCTGTTTCCTTCAAGAGATGTACCATTTGACTTTTTAAAAAACAAATTTTCCAAATCAGAAAGTATGGTGGTATTTTTAAAGATTTTCCTCACAGATTTGAACCTATATTTTGTTACAAAAAAAAAGAAGTTTAAAAAATAACATACAACCATAGGCTCATCTATGGTTCACCTTTTGGAAATATGGCTTTGGAAGCAAGGGAGAAATGTGGGTGTAGGTTTGGTGAATGATCAAGTCTTTTTAGTTCAAAAGAAGTAATATTCATCTGGAGAAGGGGAAGAATTCTATAGCTTTATTAATGTAATTGGGGTGCGAAAATCAAGCTGTTTGCGGAGATTTCCTTTTCTTCAAACATGGAATATTTATGAATATTTATGATATTGTCCAACAATTTATATACCCCAGTGTCATAGAACTACATATTTTTTCTCTCCTTGTAAAATGTTATCTACTGTGTTTTATTTCTGCTTGATAATTTTTTTTCAAAAGAGCAGAAATGATTCTTAGTACTCTACTAATTAGCTACCTCATAATAACACGAATTTCCTAATAGTGCTCTGCTTTTTAGGGTTAATCCTGTATAGGGATTAAAGTAGATCAGTGTTTTCCTAAGTCTGGAACCTTACCACTGGTGTTACAGCAGGTGATTTTAGGTGTTCGGGACCACACAGAATAACACAGATCATAAATGATAAAGGTATTTCTTCTTCAATTATCTTTCGGTTCTGTTAATTAAAAGAACTAAGTCTCGTGTTGGTCTCTAACATTAACCAGTTTCCTTTTAAGTAGAAAGAGTAGGTCTTTTCAGGCACAGCTTTTGGCTGACCATAAGATTTAGCTAGAATTAGATAGTTGTTTTTTTTTTCATTGTATTTTCATTAACAATTACCTTACTTATAGCAATTGATATTTGTTTTCTTTTAAAAGTAGTATAAGAAGTTTCCTTTAAATCAATTGATTTAGGGAGGAAAAGTGAATTCATTTAAAGAAAAATATTAAGAAATAATGTGCAGGTGGTGTTTGGCTATTAAATGTTATATGGATGAATTTAGGAAACTGAGATGTAAAGGAAATACCAACTAGTATGAGATGATTTTCCATGTAGGTGTTTGCTCCCTTTGGAATTTTTCATCCCTCCTGTTCTCAGCTACAGTTATACTTATATCAGTCACTGAGTGGCTCTTTCCTCCTAACAGCAAGAATCCTAGATATAGGCTGGGAGGAGCATATTACTGTTTTAGTCGTTTTTCAATAAGTTCTTTTCAGTGGCCCTTCCTGATAAAAAGGTGATTAGTGGGTAACATTCTTCTTCTCTCTCAATACCATCATTTATTCTGGTCACAGTACTTTGCATTGCACAACTGCATGCTGCATGTTCCTCTTCCCTTTAAAGTCCCCCTATCTAAGCTTTCTCCTTTGTCTTCGTTAAAATGGAATAATATTCCACTTTAATTTCTGTGTCAGTATGAATGACATCCATCCACAAAGGAGCATAAATTTGAAGAGGCAGGGAATGGAATGATTGCAATTTGGAATAAAAGATCGTTGTATCGCAGCTTGAAAATATTTACTGCTAATTCGGATATCTTGTGTCCAAAGCAATACAAGTGGACTCAAAAAATAGATGACTATGAAAAACCCCAGCAAAATTAAGAAATTGTAGAAGTTCTAAATAATCTAAAAATCATACTAAATGAGTTTTCCAATTATATTCACCACTAAAGATTGTCGACCAAGGAAAAGTCCAACTAAGAGAAATGTCTTAATTATCTACTCAGAAAACCATTGCTTCATCTGAAAAGAAACATGTCATATCGGTCCATTACCATGCATTCTCATACACCAAGTTTCATTAGGGAGCAGAGACAAGGACAGGAACAAGCTGTGCCGGATAAGGAACACAAAAGTCCTACAATATCGTTAATGGATTATTAACTTTCACAAAATTAGAATGGCATAAAGTACACTTAACATACAATTATACTGAAAACATAACTATCATCTTTCTATTAAGAAAAATCCCTTAAAGGACTTTACATTTTTAAAGTAGTGCTTTGACAAATTCTAAACTTATGAAAAACGGCTCAAAGCACATAGCAGCTTTCAGAGTTCCTAATTTTTTTAGAGTCTTTTAGTGGGGAAGGAAGAAGAACTAGCAAGATGTCCTCTAGAAAATAAAATGAAAAAAGTGCTGTGAGAATTCGAGGGTGGTAAACACAGGTATTGTCAAAAATCCATCTATATTACACATTTTCGTGATAAATAGAAATCTAACTACCTATTCTGAAGTGATATATGATAAAGGATCTTTTTTTTTTTTTTTACTTTGGAAAGCTTACTTTCAGACTTTATTTATGTTTATTTAAGATTTTTTCCCCCAGTCTCGCATAATTTTAGAGTTTTGCATATATTACTCTTCTAGAGAAAGAGAAGGCAGTTTTGGAGTTCAAGAAGAGCAGCAATAGAATGCTCTATGCTCACAGGTCCTGGGAAAAGGATGAGAAAGGGCACCCAGTACATTTTAACCCCAATGTAATCTGTGAGAGTTTTACTAGAAAACGGTCAGTGCTTTTGATAATAAATATTAACTATTTAATCATTATACATGTCCAATGAAAGTAATAAATTAATTCTTGTACATTCGTTTCTGAGAGAATGAAAATGGAACACATACAGCAAAAGACTTCTTTTTAAGAAGTGGCTAAGAATATTTTGCATATTACTAATTCTTTAAACTTGAGAATTGGAAGCAGCCTTAGAGGGAATCCAATTTCCCCAGTTTGGCAAATCAGAAAACTGAAACCGAGAGAAATTATGCCTGACTCAATTAACCATGGAACCAAAACTAGATATCAAGACTCCTGCCTCTCCAACTATTCCACTACACCATTATCCTTCCCCCTGGCTTTTAAGAATTCTCTGTAAGGGTTTGCATGAGGACTATGACATGCCCCTAATTATGTTGAAAAGAACCAACCTTGAAAAGAAATTTGGAGATAAGTTTATTTAAACAAAATAATAGAAATTGAGTATGGCTAGCTAGACAATTCTGACTGTAAATTTCACTGAAAGTGTTATGTACATTTTAATGTTATTGACCAAAAAAAGTCTATTTTTAACATGTGAAAAGTGGGTGATAAGATATCAGATAATGCCTCCAGTTGGAGCTAGCACCTGCCCAAAAAGTCCCCATGGTCGGCTCATTCACTTTACTCTTCAGAAATGAGGAGGGAACCTGTTTCCCCTACCCTAGACTGGTGTTCTTGAAAGCAGTGTCTCCAGAACCTCCATGTTTAGGGGGCAATCTCTTTGGAACAGGTGGTTAAGGAATTTATCTTGTAGACGAGAGTGCAGACATGCTGTTTATATTTAGACTGTTCATTTTCAATAGTTTGGGGAAGGGAACAAATGGAGATTATAAGTGGACTCAAGTACCTACAACATCCTTCCAGTGCTAGGCATTGGCATTGGTTCTTAACCTTTAAGACTGCCGTCCTGTCTAAACAAAGAATAAATTTGCCTACCCCACAACCATAGTGAACATAAGTCTTTCTCCCAGGGCAGACATACTGATCCTCTGTGTTACAGGAGAGAGTTGCTGTCCTTTTGCCATGACTTACACTGTTTTATGGACCATTCATTTCCCAGTGCCCTTCAGTCAACAATCTTATACCTTGACCTCCAGATCCTTTGAGAAACAAACAAATTATGGTTATAACATCATAGCTAAGGCTTACACGAGAAAGTGATTAGTGCCAAATTTCCAAAAGTCATCAGTCTTATCTGCCATCACTTCCTGAGGATCCTTATTCTATAAATGTCTTTGTCTCTCCGATAGTCTCTCACTGGGTTCTTGCCCACAGTGAATCTGTCCCCAAAGGTTCTCTTCTTACCTTCCTTGAATTTTAAACTCTAGCTCAAACCTCTGTTTAATCATTTGTCTTCCGATGACTCTTACCCTTATGAAGCACTTCAAAATCAACTGAATCCATATGGCCTCAAGTTTCCTGTTTTCCATGAAAATGATACAGCATTTCATTGATTTATTCATTCAGTACACATTTATTAAACATCGAACATGAATCAATAACTGCAATTCTAAGGATATAAACACTCAGTTCTTGTCCTCAGGAAAGTGATATATTATGCAGATGGGACATATTAAATAGATAGTTAAAGACGATGTGCTCTAGGAGAAGCTATGGGAATGTGTAGAGAAGCAGGTGGGAGTGAAGATGTCAGGGAGAGTTTCCTGGAAGAAGTCACTCCTACCCTGAATCTTAAAGGATAAATAGGCATAAAAATGATTAAAGAGAGAAAGGTATCCAGGCAGAAAGAACATAAACAAAAGCCTGGATGAAAGAATCAGCACAGAGTATATAGAGAATTTCAAATAGTTCATTTGAGAGCATAAAGTATTAAGAGGAAGTGAGTGGCTAGGCAGTCATTGGAGAGTTTAAAGCATGGGAGTAATGCCAAATTTATAGTCTAAAAAGATCACTCTCACTAAAGAATAAAGAATGAATTTAAATGTGCAAAGCTAGAGGAAGGGGGATAAGTGAAGAGGCTGAGCGTATAATCTATAAAAAAAAATTATAAGGATCTGAACTAAACCAGGTAGAAGAAAAATTTGAGAGCTACATAAGAATCAAAATATGCAAGACTTTGTGAATAATTAGTCTTGGGCTATATGAGAAAGAAGCAGGAGTAAAATTAGGACTCAGTTCTAACATAATGATTGGGTGGATGATGACATCTCCAACTAGGGCAGACAATAAAGGAGGGAGAGCTGAGTTAGAGGAGGGACAGTGAGTTTGGTTTTGACTGTGTAGGTTTGAAGAGACCATCAGATATTCAATATGGAAGTGGAGCACACAACTTGAAATATAGGAAAGTTAAGTACTAGTTAAAACCATTCAAGTGGATGAGATCACTTAGGGAGATTTTATAGAGTGATAAAAAGAGTAAAAGGAGAAAGAAACTCTGGGGAAAATCCCCTTTTCAAGAGCAAGCAGAAAAAGAAGGTCCAGAAAAACAGATGTGGAAAAATAATGGTTAGAAAGGAGTGAGGAGAACCAAGAGCCCATGGCACTGTGAAGTCCAAGGAAGTAGAGAATTTCAAGAAGGAAAACATTAACATTAGTATGAAAGTTCAGCAAGGAGATTCAGTATTTTAAGGACTGAAGATGTCTGTTAGATTTTGCAAGCCAATGCAGGATGATTATTAGTATAGGTAGAGATGGGAGTGATGAATGCCGGCTTGCAATGGACATATATATGAATGGATGGAAAGAAGAAGTAAGGATGCATTTGAGAGTTTTGATGAAAAAGGAAGAGAAAGATGAATCATAACTAGAAGGAAACAACTAGTAGAAGGAAAAGCATCAAAAGAGTGGTAATGATTGAAGATATGGGGAAGGGATAGGGAATGGTGGATAAAATGCGGTTCTAGAGTTTACTGGAGAAGGTATGATCAAGGGCACAGATAGAGTATTGGGCTTGACCCACTTTATCCTCTGAAACTTGAGTATGCATACAAAGATGGGTTGAATGTAGGTAAATTTGAGGGAAATTTTAGGGGAGCCTGAAACAGGAAGTTGCATGAGAACATGCCCAATGTCCCCTTGTGAGATGAGTCTGAGAGTCTAACTGAGGGAAAAGGGAGAAGGAGCTGGCTGAAGGCAAGTAAAGAGGTTGATGGGAGATACTTGCATGAGCATTTTTGGACACTTAGAAGGCAGGGACATTGATGCTGGGCCCAATTAGCAAATAAAGGGGCCTGAGGAGTTGTCTTAATTTCAAACCTATCCAAGTAGATGGTGGTAGTATAGAAGCTGTTATGGGGTTGGGGCAGGGGTGGGGAGCAGGTGCTGGGATGAAGAAGGAAAGAGAGAATCACTCTCCTTTTTCTCTAAAAGTGATAATGCTCCAGGAGAAGATAAAATAGTTGAAGCTGGTGATGGGCAGATCAGACTTATTTTTATGTTCATGTTTTCAAAGATCTACTCTCAGTGGTCAGCGGTCAGTAGTCAGCGGTGTGTGTGTCTGCATTAATGAAGAGTCAACAGTTGAGTTAAATAACCTAGCCTTCTTGTTCTCCTCTCTTTATTCAGACATCTTCTCCTTTACCTGGCTTCTCCTAAGTTTCCCTCTCCTGTATCTAAATTTGTTCTGTGAGTCTTAATTCCCAGCAATGTGAAAATAAGAGCTTAAACCATTTTTATTCTAATGCTAACTATATTTTAACTGATGTTAGAGAAAAGTATTTGACATCAAAGAAAGTGTTTGAACTCAGTTAAAATTCAGACATCGGTCTTCAGATGGCTGCTGACTTGGAGCAGTATCTAGTATCTCAGAGACACTTTTTACTTAATTGGGTCAGATTCCATCACAGAAAGAACAAATGAGACTATTTGAATAGTTCTCCCTTCTGAGAATATTTGAAAAATATGGAGTGACCAGTCCTATTAATTTTATAGTTTACACATTGGTCAAGACCAAGGATAACTATCACTGTAGTCAAGTCATTTTAACTCTTCAAATCAATTAAAATGTTTTATCAGCCATATTGACTCAAAAACCTCTGGAACTAAGAGACAAGAGTGGGAACTCCACGGAAGTCTTTGGGAGAACATTTCGCCTTTGGAATTCATGATCTGGAAACTTCCCACACATTTAGACTTATTTCTTTTTGTTAATTATATGAGCTCCTCCTTGAAACACTCTCTTTGAAAAATCTATTGGTTCTATTCTTCGACAATTTTTATAGATACCTACCATGTTCCAGACCATGTGCTGGGGCAAGGGATGCAAAGATGAGCAAGTCATGAAGTGTGCCTTCAAAGAGACAGAGATGCACCTTCATCATGTCATTGTGTGGTAACAGCAAGATGCTTCCAGGCATCTAAATCGGACTGGGTCAGTAAAGAGGAGGTGACAGTGCCACCATCAGATTTGTTTTGGAAAGCTAATTCTTGTTTAGAGGTTTAAACAGTCCAAAGCCAAGACTTATAAACACTTCGTTGATATTATTCAAGAACGATTAGTACGGTCTCCCGACCAGAAACAGCAATGAGGAAAAATTAAAGAGTCCAAGCTCCCCCTGGCAGTGTAGTAAGAGAACTGCTTCTATGGATGAGACTTACATTATTTCAGCTGATTGGATACCCTCAGAACTGGAAGTTAGAACTAAATCTTTATCATCAGCACATCATTGAGTCTAGCTTTCGAATCAATCATGTAATAGTCCCCCTGTGCCTCAGTTTCTCTATCATGTAAACATGAAGTGGCAATGGAACTACTGCTTTCAAGTCTTAAATAAAATCCTCTCCCTGCCTTTCTTTTTCATGGCATCAGGTTACATGTGGCCAGCCTACACACGATAAATTCCCTTCACCTTGTCTCTTAATTCGGTTGCCTTGTGTTAATCACTTGCTGCTGACTTTCTTTGAATTCATGCCAAGCTTTCTTTTTACCTCCTTTGACATTGAATGCTCCATATTCTACTTCGAGTTATCTTGATGTATGTGAGGCAAATAATCATATCCTTCTACTATGTACTCGAACCTTTGTGTTTACAGAGTCTTAAAATTTCAGCCACTGCATTTCATAATAGGGCCACATGTAATTTATTTTCTGTCAATGCTCTCAAATATTTTAATTTTTCCTAAAGATTTTCTTTCTATTCAGTGTCTGCAGATTGATCTAGTTCCTCCTGCCTTATAAACTAGCTCCTCACAAGTGTCATTAAGCTCCTGTTGGATGATAAACTATCAAAATTTAAGTTAAGGGATTTTATTCCTTTGGCTATGTCAGAGAAATTTACTTTTGCATTCTTAAACTATGTTGTTTTATTAGTGAAAATCTACTCTCCACTCTTAATAGATTGTGAGTAGTAATAGGCAATTAAGGTACTTTCCACGTGAAAGTATCCTAATGAAGTGCTTAAAAGAGTGGAAAAAAAGGCTGTCATATCATAGAAACAACAGAGGGCCCCAGTAGGGAGAGATTTGGTGGTCAGCAATTAAATTATGTTGTTCTAGTTTAAACCCAGTTCTTGTTATTAGCTAAGTAGCATTCACTTAAAATCATAACCATTTTTTTTTTTAATGCAATAGATCGATTTTCAAGGAAACTACAATTATTATCAATGGCAGAGTATTTAATAAGAGGCTTTCCCACAAATATGAATGACAAAAGCCATCGTTGGGGGATGTGAAGATCTGTCGTTAGAGTTTCATCCGAGGGTAGAGGAGTCAGGAGTGCCTGGCAACTCAGTAATGGATCACCTCATGATTTCATTTAAAAGAATTTAAATGATTTCATTTTAAAGAATCAACTTTAGGTGCTGGAAGAGGCTTAAGAGCTCTCTTAGTTCAGTTTCTTCCTTTTATAGATGAGGAGCCTGAGCTGTAGCTCTCAGCCCAGGTCTGAAGGTTGTCTAGCTTTCAGCCCAAACTACAACCTAATCTTGAATTCCATACTGTTTAGAATAGTCTTACAAAACATCATCCATGTAGCATTGTGGTACTCTATGCAGGTATAAGAACCAAGACCATAGTATCATCATCCTGAACCAAGGGAGGTATTTTGTCTATTTCAACTATACCACTTGACATTTCAAATTCCTATTTGATAACTTTAGAAGGATCTACTTACTTTTGTTTACTTATTCAGCAAATATTCACTGAAGACTTACTCTGGGTCAGGCATTGTGTTTGGTACCTTATTTATTTTCACTAAATAATAACAAAATATACCTTAAATTTAATTGATGGTTTAATTTGGCATCTTATTTAAAAAAGAGCTAATAACAGTTTGCATAAAACCTTTTATATATTTATCATTGAAGGTATTTGGAGATTAATTACACAAATCTCTTTTGAGTGCGTATCATTTACTGTGGGATTTAAAGACATCGGAGGAGAATGCTTTTTACTCTGTACATCTCAGAGAATTGCCAGTCAGTGAGTGTGTTCCCCTGTGTGACCAGAGGTGTAATTAGCCCATACTTTTTGTCAGTAGCTCACCCAACCGAAGTCGGGAGCTCAGTGCAGTGTGGAGGCTCGCTCATTCACTCATTTATTACAAATATTATTATGATGAGGATTTTTTAAAAAACAGCTGCAACGTAATTAAAAGTGAAAAATAAAACAGGATAAGGCTAGCTGCTGTTACAAACTTAACTATGTTTTCTAAAAACAGGCAGAATACCAGTTAAACATAGCAGTTCCTCCTGTAACTCCAATAAGATGAAAATGCAGGAATAAAATAGTATAATTCCCACCTACTGACCTCACCCCCAAAATGTAGAAAGACTAGTTTAATAGGTCAAATACTTTACCAGAGGAGACTCAGGAGTGGCAACTGACGCTGCAGAGCCAAGGCAGCAATAATTTAAGTGCCTATAGAAGGGCTACTAACGATCATAATATTAAACTGTATTTCTAGAGGCAACTACAGTTATGCAGATGGAATTTTTATAACTTCTTAGAGGGTCTTTCTAACATCTTCTGGGAAAAATTCTCCAGGCCAAGGTTGGGGGCTGCAGTTTAAGTAGTATACAGGCAAAGTAGCTACATGCTTCCTCTTGGGTTTACACTCAAAAGATTTCAATCCAGTGTAAATCTGATTTGTGCTATCTTACCTTTAAATATAGCTTTTAAAAATTGTTCAAAATTTTATTTAAGTTGGTATATTTTTTTAAAATCTAGTCAATAATACTTTATGTTTTAAAACATGATGTTCCATACTTGGGGGGAAGGGCTAAGTGAATTAAATTCCAGCAGTATATAAATATAACTATGACTGTGTATATGCTGTATATTTATAAATGTGTGTGTATTCCCCTTGAGCAAAATGAATACTTATTTCATATAATGTTTCTTAAACCTATATATGGCTTCCCCTAGTGTTCCTCTGATATTCATTGTTTTTCTGGAAGTTCTCTGGTTTCATAAACTATGCCTTCTGTAAATGCTAATGGATAAGCAGAAGATGGAGTTTATTGTTTATAATGTGAGGCATATTGAGCTGTGGTTTCTGTGAGTGGTCACTCTCATTATCACCTTGTATTTTCCAGAAAACCATCACTGTGCCCATTCTGCCCCAAGGCTTCTAATGTGTTCTGACATCTTTAATAAATGCTTAAAGCATTTCCACAATAATACAAACTCTTTTTCTCTCCTTAACCATGGGGAAGAGAGAAAAATACATTTGGCTCTGTTTCTCTATGGAAGAATAAAAAAGAAATTCTGAAAGGAAATTTTGTCAGTTTATCATCTTTTATTGTGACATATGTAGAATGTCCAGGAGAATGGTAGCTCAGATAAAGAAATGCAGTAGGGGACAATTATTTAAGGCATTTTTCTAAGTCGCTTAATATCGGTTGTTTGAGTCCCAAGTGTCAGAAACAAGTTATAGGCAGTTAGTTTTTCCAGGAAAGAGGTTTTAGAAAGCCACTGTGATTTATGTTTTAAGAGTCACAATATTATAGACTTGTTTTGAAAAGGTTTCCTCCAGGCATATGTAACTCTTGGCGATCCCCTTGCCGGGGAAGCTCGGCAGAGCTGCCCTGTGATGAGCCTGCTTCAGTCATAATCTTTGTCACTTTCCATCCCACTTCATGAGACATTCGAACACGGAGATTGCCCATCCATGATAATAAATTCTGCCCTTAGCTGCCATATCCACACTCCCCTTCTTTAGCCAGAGGTACCCCGCTGCCTTCACTTGTGGATTCTAGGCCTCAAGGCAGCCAGGCAAAAACATTCTGAGGATCAAATAGGACATCTGAAAATACTTTAAACCCTTAAAAGTTTTTGTATTATATTTTATTATATCACATTATGTCAAATCAAATCATATTATATTATAAGCTCCCATTTTGCACTACTAATCTTGCTTCAGCTTTTCTGGTGTTCATTGTTCAGCATTGCGCTCCCATCCTAGCTAGGCAGGATGGATGCTACTTCACAGTACCCACCCACCAGAAGGAACCACTCTGCACTTTGTCCTTCTCAGTCTACATTCTAGATATTGCCCTGAAAATAGTTAGAACAGATAGATGAACACATCAGCAGATAAAGTCAACTGAAAAACAACTAAGAGTGGTCAGTTGAAAACCTTGCTTGGCTGCTCCAAAGCTTAGAGTTATATTGTAAGTCTCTTAATTTGATTTTAGGGCCCTACCCACCAGTTTCCTAGAACTTCCTCTTTATTTGACCAACTGTTTGAGGAAGCTTACTAATGTATTTTGGAAGCATTCATGCTGGGCTAAACTACATTGCCTGATCTTAGCTTAGATTATCACTTCCACATTTCTGAAGGCCCAAATAAATCAGCCAGTGAGTCAACATTGGCTGTTGTTATTGTTATTCTAAATAAACACTTACTTTGTATTTTATAGTTACCTAACTTTCTCCATTCAGAGGTAAACTATAGAAACCAGATTAAAACTCTAGTGAGAAAACTGAGCCCAAGCCATAATACAATAAATGTTTACTGAGTATTTGCTATGTGCACGGAACTATGCTAGCATCAAGGGACACAGTAGTGAGTTAAGACAGAGTTTTCATCCTCTTGGAGCTTACTATGTAGCTTGCATGTTATAGCTCTAGGAGTTGAGAGTTATGTCTCTTTACTAGTTGATAGCAAGATTTACAACTCAAAACTCAGCTTTTTGTAATGAAATACTTACTTAAATTGTTGATTATTGATGGTAGATTCTGTGCTATAAATATGACTTTTCAATGTTCGATCCTAAATTGAAAAAATGAGATGCCCAGGGATGAACTTGCAAAGACTCTCAGGAGATTTACAGAAATTAAATCACTCACTCATCTATAGTCAAAATAGGTTCTGAGAATGTTTTCATGCTTAATAAATTTCTTTCAGCTGACTAGTCAGGTTCCCTCTGAAGTGCTGATGTATGCAAATAATTGGCGACTATTTGTGAAGGTGCAGGAGTGCAGTCTGTCAAAGATGACAACTGCAGTACATGTTATCTTTTCCTTTTCCCAAACATTTTGTTGTGAAAATTGTCAAGCATAAGAAAAATTGAAAAACTGCAGTGATCACCCATGTCTCTGCCACCTAGATTTTAGAATTGTTAATAAGTTTTTGCTTTATCATATATGTTTCCATCTCTCTATCCATTGATCCATCTTTTTGTATATTTCAAGATGAGTTGCAGGCATCAATGACCTCAATACCTAAGCACTTCAGCATGAATATCATTAACTAGAGTTCGATATTTCATTATAGTGTGAAATACAATTCTTAAGTATACAATTTAGTAAATTTTGGCAAATGCATAAGATGCATATACCCCTGTAACTCACACATCTATAAAGATACAGAACATTCCTATTCCTCCAGTAAATTCACCCATACTCTTCCCAGTCAATCCCCACTCCTACTCTCAGAGGCTGTTCTGATATTTTTCACCATAGATCAGTTTTGCCTGTTCTAAACTTCATATAAATTGAATAAGCTCTTTTGTGCAAGGCTTTTTTCACTCAGCGTGATGTGTTTGAGGTCCATTCATGTCGTTGTATCTATCCTAATTCTTTTTGTCATTGTCTAGTACTCCCATGTGTGAATGCCTCGAGTTCGTTCATCTACTCTCCTGCCAATAGACACTGAGGTCATTTCCAGTTAATGAATATTATGAATAAAGCTGTGATGGACATTCTTATTCAAGTCTTTTTTTGTGGACATGTTTCATTTCTCTTGGATAACAAGCTAAGAATGAAATTACTAGGTCATAAGGTGAGTGTATATTTCATTTTATAGGAAATATAAAAATTCTGTTCATCTGTCAAATGCTTTCCTCAGTGGTTGAACCATTGCATACTCCTATCAGCAAAGTATGAAAGCTCCAGTTGCTCTACATCATTACCAACATTTTATGTTGTCAGTCTTTTTAGTTTTAGCCATTCTGATAGATGTGTAATAATATCTTACTGTAGTTCATTTTGGAAATCCCTAAAGGCTAATGACTTTGAACACTTTTTCATGTGCTTATTGGCCATTCATTTATCTTCTTTTGTGAAGTGTTTGTTTAAATATTTTTTCCATTTCTATTGATTTGTTTGTCATTTATTATTGAGTAGCAAGTTTTTTAGTATTCTGGATATAAGTTCTTTGTCAGACATACATTTTGTACATATTTTCTACCGTCGTGTGACTGGCCTCTTCATTTTCTTAATAGTGCCTTTTGATGAACAGAACTTTTTAATTTTGATGAAGACTAATTTATCAGTTTTTTTGTTTTATGCATGTTTGCTGTGTCCTGTCTTAGAAACCTTTCCTACTCACAGTTTGTGAAGATCTTCTCCTACATCTCCTTCTAGAAGCTTTATAGTTTTAGCTTCTATATTAGTGTCTATGATCCATCTCAAATTAATTTTTGTATAAGATGAAATTCACTTTTTCCATATAGATAGCCAGATGCTGCAGTACCATTTATTGAAGACTTTTTCTTCCCCATTGAATTATCTTGGCACATCTATCAAAAAGCGAATAACTATATAGTATGGGTCTATATCTGGGCTCTCAATTTTGTTGCATTGATCTGTTTGTCTGTTATGTCAGTACCACACCATGTTGATTAATGTAGCTTGATAGTAGACTTTAAAGTAAAGTATTAAAGTCCTTTAACTTTGCTCCTCTTTTTCAGATTGCTTTGGATGTTTTAGATAGTTTTCATTTCCATATAAAATTTTAAATCAGTTTGTTAATTTTTACCAAATAAAGCATTGATGCGATTATCAGAATAGCATTGAATCTATGACCATTTTCAGGAAAATTGATATGTTAACCCACTGAGTCTTCCAATCCACACACATCTATCTCCCATTTATTTAGTCTTCTTTAATTTCTCTCAGCAATATTTTGTAGTTTTCATATGAAAAGTTTGTACATTATTTAAGAATGTATTCCTCTTTTAAATCTCTTTAAAATTTATTTTGTTTTTGACACTGTTTAATTTCATTTTTCATTGCTAATGTATAGAAATGTTATTGATGTGGACTTTGTATTTTGCCAAATTACTAAGTTTTAATTATTAATTCTAATAATTATCCCTTATTTTATTTTTTCTACTTAATTATGCCATTTGTAAATAAAAGCATTTTTCCCTTTTCTTCTGCCTATTATTCTTTTTTCAAATTAAATTTATTGGGGTGACATTGGCTAATAAAATTATATAGGTTTCAAGTATATAATTCAATAATACATCATCTGTATGTTGTATTATGTGTTCGCCACCAAAAGTCAAATCTCTTTCCGTCACTAAATATTTGATGCCCTTTACCCTTAACTACCTCTACCCTCCCCACTTCCCTCTGGTAACCACTAAACTGTGTCTATGAGTTTTAGTTTGTTTGTTTGTTTTTTTTGTCTTGTTCATTTGTTGCTTTCAGTTTTATATCCCACATTTGAATGAAATTATATGGTTCTCAACTTTTTCTGTCTGACTTACTTCACTTAACATGATAGTCTCAAGACCCCATCTATGTCGTTGCAAATGGCAGTATTTCATTTTTTCTCATGGCTGAGTAATAGTGCATTGTATATCTATATCACATCTTTTTCCAATCATCTATTGAAGGACACTTCAGTTGTTTCCATGTCTTGGCCACCATGAATAATGATGCAATGAGCATCAGGGTGCATATATCTTTACAGATAAAAGTTTTCAAATTTTGGGGGTAGATACCCAGAAGAGGGATTGCTGGGTCATAATGTAATTCTATTCTTAATTTTCTGCTAAACCTTCATACTGTTTTTCATAGTGGCTGTACCAACTTGCATTCCCACTAGCAAGCAGTGTATGAGGGTTCCTTTACCCCCACAACCTCTCAAAAACTTGTTATTACTTGTCTTGTTGAAAAATAGCCATTCTTACAGGTGTGAGGTAATATCTCATTGTGGCTTTGATTTGCGTTTTTCTAATAGCTAGTGAAGTTGAGCACCTTTCCATATGTCTGTTGGCTGTTTTTATGTCTTCTTGGGAGAAGTGACTGTTCAGGTCCTCTGCCCATTTTTTAAATTATATTTTTCATTTGTTTGTTGTTGAATTGTATGAGTTCTTTATGTATTTTGGATGTTAGTCCCTTATTGGAAGTGTCGTTTGCAAATATCTTCTGCCATTCAATTGATTGCCTCTTTGCTTTGTTGATGGTTTCTTGAGCTGTGCAGAAGCTGTTTAGTTTAATATAGTCCCATTCATTTATTTTTGCTTTTATTTCTTTTGCCTTTGAGTTCAAATTCATAAAATCTTTTCTAAGACCAAGGTCCCTGAGTTTAGTATTTACGTTTTCTTCTAAGCAGTTTATGGTTTCAGGTCTTATATTTAGGTCTTTTATCCATTTCAAGTTAATTTTGGTGTATGGTGACAGATAGAAGTCTAGTTTCATTCTTTTGCAGGTGGCTTTCCAATTTTCCCAGCACCACTTGTTGAAGAGGCTTTCTTTTTTCCACTTTATGTTTTTGGCTCCAATTATTTGCCCATATATATGGGTTTATTTCTGGGCTCTCAGTTACGTTTCATTGGTCTATGTGTCTGTTTTTCTGCCAATACCATGCCGTTTTGATTTTTGTCACTTTGAAATATAATTTGAAGTCAGGCAGTGTGATACCTCTGGACTTCTTTTTTCTCAGGATGGCTTTGGCTATTGGGGTCTTTTGTGATTCCATTCAAATCTGATGATTTTTTTTGTTCTATTTCTTTAAAAAATGCCATCAGTATTTTGATGGGGATTGCATTAAATCTGTATATTGCTTTGTTTTTTCTTTATTTTCAATCTGCAGGCCTTTTATTTATTTATTTTGCTTACCTTATTGCACTAACTAGGATCTCCAGAACAATATTAAATATAAGTGGTAAAAATGGATATCCTTGCTTTTTTTCCTGATCTTAAGAGAAAGTAGTCAACATTTCATCATTAAATATAATATTAGCTATAGGTTTTCTATAGCTACTCTTTACTGGATTGAGAAGTTCTCTTCTATTTCTATTTTGCTAGTATTTATTATGAATGGGTATTAAATTTTGTCAAGTGCTTTTTCTGTCTCTATTGAGATTATTGTATTTTTTTGGTATGTTAATATGGTGAATTACACTGATTGATTATTTTGCTAAGGAATATATATATATTATCTGGATAATATATACAAACACACACGCATGTGTGTGTGTGTGTGTGTGTGTGTGTGTGTGTGTGTGTGTGTGTGTGTGTGTAAAATCTCCAGATAAAAACTTAAACTTATTAGTTGCTAGTCTGGCACTTCTGGAGCCATATCAGAGAGTATCTGGATATGTGAGGTTTTAAACTACTGCCAAAATAGGCTTCTCCAAATCAAAACATTGCAAACATTCATTTCCTCCCAGTGGTCAAGCAGTTAAGTAGAAAAGAGAGATCATTTACTTCATTTTCATTAATCAATTTTTGACATGATTGCATTTTGTTCTCTATCAATTAATAAAATATCATCTAAATGTAAACCAACCGGTAGCCATTATCCAGTAGTAGAGTTCAGTTGTTATATATTAAATTAAGAGACTAACCAAGGTAAGAAAGTCTCACTGAGTTTTTAGAGTGGAATCTTGAATGTTTAGAAAGAATGCATTTTCTTAAGGAAATATGTTTATATTACCACTTGCAAGAAACAGTAAAACTCAGAAGTCATCTAAATAAGAAAGAATCACAAGATGGTAGAAAAGATCACTGGTCATAGTGATCCGCAGAACAAACTTCTAAAAGTCAGCACAGTAGTTCGATGAACTCAACTAACCTAAATCAACTAGGAAACGTTAAATAAGGGGCTTCTGTAGAATTATTTTTGGTTTTATGTTTTTATATGTTTTATGTTTCCACTAAAGCCTTATGCACCTGCATGAGGGTAGCCATTCTATCACGTTGTAGTCGCTCAGTGGCACCTGAGCCTCAAGGGTCTCTGCCATAATCGGCACTTCTCTCTACTCCCAACACTCTTGTATAGTCTTCTACCTGTCCTCCCTTTCTTCCTTTTACTATCTGCCCTCTGTCTTCCCTGTGCCATGAGCCTGCCACAACTTCTTGTGGTACCTGGGGCTATATTGCCTTGGGAGATGCCTACGACTAAAAGAACTCTACCCAAGAAAACCTTTTAACCAACTCTTTGTTTCTCTAAAGGAAGATATTGACATATACCATGAACAAGTTTAACTTTTGTCAAGATTAGCACAGAGCTCTGCAGCATTCTCCATTGTCCTCCTCATTACTTTAATCTACAGCCACTTTATTTGAATATGATGAAGCTTATGATGGCAGTGGAATACAGCACTGGGAAAAACAACACACGCACACACACACACGCACACACACCATAGCTTCGTTCATGATAAGTGTTTAAGAGAACAGAAGCCTCTGCATGATGAAAGTTTTGGCAGGTTGTGTTGTTCTACAGCTTATCAGCTGATGACTTTTGCTGCCTCCAAGTCGCTGCATTTTCCCAAGTGAAGAACCTTTGGCTTAGTGCTAGAAATATACACGCTCCACAGAAATGAAAAGTTATTAAATTTTGAGGGATGCTCTGTTTGTAATTCTGGGGAAACAGTTCAGAACACATTTTTTACAACTTAACGAAATTGCTTGAAATCTTGTAGGGGAACACCAGCCTTTTAAAAATCTGGTCCCCAAGGATTTCATTCATCTTTTAGATCTAGTTGCTGCAAAACACTGATAATATACAAAATCTACTAGGTGTTAAATCTGCATCTACCAGTGACTTGCTGAATTAATAAAATTACCTTAAAGTTAATGCAGTCAGTGAGAAGAGTTTAATGATATTCGAAACCTTCATGGTAATAATTACAGATGAAGAGGGTCAGTCAGTTGAGAATTAACATGGAAAGTGAATAGAATGAAAATCTGAATTAGGATATCAGAACCTGCATAAATTGTGGGGAAGGTGAACCATGAAAATAAAATTCATTTATGTTCATTTGTAAGGAAAAAAATAAAAGAAGGTGTGCTAGAATTTGAACCTAGGGAAATTTTAAGGATTTGGACAGTTTTAATGAGGAAAGAGAAAGAGGTGTTAAGGATGGTTAGGAAAGCAAGTTAGAGAAGATGGAACATTATTTTTTCCTACATCTGCTTCTTTCATTTTTTTTAGAGTGCCAAAACAGCTATTATAATTTTTCTACCACTCCCGCTCACAAGTTTCTTCTCCCTGATGTCATCTGTACACACACCTTTTATTTCTCCACTATATTTTTAAGGAGAGAGGTAACATGGTATATAAATTATCCTTCTCACTCAAAAAATAATTGACTGTACAAAGCATTACAATGTACAAAATGGAGATGAGTTAAATTATATTTTTTTCTAATTCATCTTACCCAGATCCTCTTTCTTTTGGAAAGTTATTATTTTATTAATGGCATTTACTTTAAATTTTATTTTAAGATTTCTTAAATATTTTAGAATTAGTGTTGTCTACTCATTGCATTTTCATAGAAGGCAGTCACAACAGACGGTGTGTTAACTTTTAAAAATATGATTGGCTTACTAAACAGATGCAGGTCTTCTATGTCAGTCATATGTTTTATTTAAAAAAAAAAACAAACCCTCTAGCAGAGCACATTAACCCAATCTATAGGACCCTAACAAGTCAACTGAAGAACTCTGGGAGAAGTCAGTAGGTGTTTCTGGGAGCATGTAAAATGTTGAAAAGGCCCTTCTTTCAAGTGTATCCTGTTGAAAGATCATATCCATGTTCTTCTCCAGTTCAGAGGCATAAAATTAAGAGTTTAGTATGCATGAGTGTGAAAAAAAAAGGCAGAACTTGTCTCTGTGTGATTTCAAAAATAATAAAGAGGGAAATATTCACTGAATTGTTCATTTACGTATTCTGTTTTTACTGAGCATTTGCCATGTTACAGACATTGTGATATGCTTTTGAGATACAGAAATGAATATGAAAGTATGGTCCTTGACATCAGGGGAGCCCCTCCCTGGAATGAAGAGATAGCTATGTAAACCAACAAATGTAACAACGTATTTTGAGTGTCATGATAGAAAGATATATAAGGGCATATAGAGAAATGAGGTCAAAGACAGTCTCAGAGTTGAGTCTTACAACTGAGTGAATGTCCAACTAGTTGGCAAAAGGAAGAAGGCAAAAGAGACAGGTACAAGAGCCACCATGAAATAGCCCAGTGGTGGAAATTAAAAGTAGCTAAGTTTAGCCAAAGAGTCACATCACTAGGGGGATGACAAGTTGGAGAAATAGGTAGGTTCCAAATTACAAAAACTCTCTTAAACTCTATCAAAGATGTGGATGTTATCTATGAGGTATTTGAGAGTCCTGAAGGTTTTAATCAGGAGTAATAAAATTATATTTGACAGTTACAAAGATTACTCTGGTGGTGGGAAGCAAGACTTAAATATAAGGGAAAATGTTTTAAGATATTTTATTTTTTACTAGAAATTAAACATTCAGCAATTATATCATGAAAGTAATCTGAGTGACGCGCAGGGTGGGTCACACCGCCACAAACTGCAGAAGCCATTCTTCCGGTTGGTTCTGTTGTTTCCATCTACTAGCTTAGAGGCTGCCTCCATTCTTATTGCTTCTCCGCCACTCTGATGAACAAATGCATTCATTTATTCAGTGAGCGCACGTGTGCCAAGTCCTGTGTTGGGCTCTTAAGATTGTGTGACAAAAGTAACTCATGGTCCCTGCTCTCAAAGTATTCACTGGGCCATCCCCAACTGTCTTTCTGGAGCCAGACATGCTTCTTCAAGAGTCCTAGTCTCATTCCTTCTCATGCAGCCACATCTGACTTTTCTCTCCCCCTTCTCAAAGTCAAACTCATTTGTTGCTCTCACCATCTTCATGTGCCAACTGCAGAGTGAGAAGATACACTAGGAATAGCAACAGTTCCATTTTGAGAATTGCCATGAAGGGAAGAGTGGGAGAGTTGAGTAAGAGGATTCCTAATGGTCCACTGCTGAATCAGAGCCTCATCTACTAGTTTAAATATTTAACGAGGGGACTCTGCATTTCACAAGGTTGCTGTATGAGAACTTGCTAAAAGTTCTTTATATTACTCTGTCACTGAAGGAATCAAAAACTTCAAATGCCCATTATAAACTTTTAGGTTAATATATTAATTATTATTTTGATAACTAGAAAAACCACCCCCTCAAGCAAATCTCAGAGCACAGACTTTATTAACCATAATTTTAGACTGTTGTTGGACCTGTTATCTGCACCGCATATGTCTAAATTAACACTACTTCCCCTTGTATGTTCTCAGTTTGTGGAGAACACCTTCAGAAATCCCTTGCCAGCTTCCTGAGTCAAGTTGTTCCAGTGGCATGAATTTCTTGGAAATTGATTCTTAACAGTGTGAACATTTCCTGAGAGATTTCAATGCTGCCCTTCATAATAAATTGAAAGTATTCTTTGATGATGCTGTAGACCTCATAGCATAGCTTTCAGTAACAAAACTTTTATTCATAACCTTGAAGGCTTCATGCTAACCTTGTCAGCTTTGGCAAAGGGCTAAAAGCACATGCTGTTCCATCATTACTTAAACAAATGTTTATTTGAGAGCCTACTGTGTGACAGGCACTGTTTCAAGTGCTGTTTTCGGTACCCTGCTTCTATGTAGTCATTCTCCAGGTCTCTGCCTAAACATCAAGGATGATTTCCCTCAGTCCTCTCAAACAGGTTAGGGCCCAAAAATTCTAGGGAACTGACCCAATTCCAACATGTATGTGGAGGCTTTCCCACACCAACAAGCAATTGTCAGATGCCAGCAAGATGCTGAGACTTCAACTCAATTCTGGCACTTTCTACCCAGAGTTAGAATCAGATTCCACAGGTAAAGGGCTCAGCCCATAAACCCACCCTCTACTTCATACACCAGTCACAAGCCCAAGTTGTTACCTGCACTTCTGACAGACTGGCTGTAAATCAGAGGTCCCCATGACCCCCCTTCTTGAGTTTGATTAATTTGCTCACGGAACTCAGGAAAACATGTTTACTCACTAGATTACCAATTTATTACAAAGAATACTAAAGGGTATAAATCAATAGCCAGATGAAGAAATACAGAGGGCAAAGCCCCAAACAAAAGAGTTTCTGGCCTTGTGGGGCTTGGGTTCCAGCACAGTGGCACGTGGAAGCATTCTGGCTCCTCAGTGTGGAAGCTCTCTGATAAAAGGGCTGGGGAGCTGTCCTTCAGGGTTTTATGCAGACTTCATTACACAGTCATGATTGACTAAGTCATTGGCCATTGGCATTTAATTCAACCTCAAGCCTCACTTCCTCCCTCAGAAATCTAGGGATGGACTGAAAGTTCCAGTCCTCTAAGGAGATAGTTAGCTCCTACAGGTAACCAGGCCCTACCCTTGGGTGGGGTCTGGTAGTCACCTCATCATAATAAGAGAAATTCCAAGGAGTTTTAGAGCTGTGAGCCAAGAGCTGTGGATGAAGACCAAATATATATATTTCTTGACCATAATATTGGATCCCTGACAGATGTTCTCATAACCCTGCACAACTCTCCTTAGAGACATTTAGCACTGTTAAAATTTTGTAATTACTTCCATAATTTAAAGGGTGAGAAAAAGCCCAACCTCTTTCACCAGACTATAATCTTTGTGTTGATGGGAATCATTTCTTTTTTTATAGTTACTAATACAGGAACTAGTTAGGACATAAGTAGGAATAAAGAAGTGTAAAAAGTGAAAATGAAACTATATTTTGCAGTTAAATGGTATTTATAATATTATAATTACAATATTCCAAATAATAATATTATAAGTAGCAGAGATTCCTGAGGCATGTCATATGACTGTATATTGTGTAAACAATCAAGATTGCTAAATCCCAGGTAAGATGAACTACATTGATAGAACCTGGCATTTTCTAATTGTTTTTGAATGAAGTACTCCCCCCAAATGCCTCTTCCTCTTGCAGAATCTGCTTCAAACATCCATTGCAAACATACATGAAGTTAAGTTCAAACCATGAGGACACTTGTTTATCCAATGGTTCTGCAGATGGTCTGGAGCAAGCCTTTCCTAGGCTCCCCTGCTATTGTAGGCATGAGCTCTAGTCAGTTGCTGTAGCAGTGTCCATACTTCAAATAATTCCTTTAGTTTTATCACATGGGATGCATTCTCCCTAAGACCTTCTCAGAGCTCATAAAGGTGTGTTTAGTTGAGAGGTGCCATTTAATCCAAGGTAAACCCACGATGTATTTAAATGCATAAAATTGATTTGTTGAGACAAATCACACAAATCTTCAGGAACAGCAACATCTTCATGAAGTAGTTTCCTCTATTTATGCTTTAAATCTCAATATGATTGATGGATAGCAACAAGACTGAGTGAGGACTTTTCAGCTTTCTTTGTCCAACGTGAAGTAGAGATAATAGTAATTCTACATCTTTTTTGGATCTTATCAAAGGTTAGAAAATTAAAATCACTTTGTTCAGATTTGTTTGTTTGTTTCAAGATAGAATAATGGCATATGAATAACAAAATATAACTAGTGACAGAAAGCTCTTCAGTGTGCTTCATATCTGCCTCAGTAACCATAGGATCTACTTACTGTTGAAGGGTGAAGGTTGCATCGAAATACCTAATAATGCAACTGAACTTTTACTCTCTTATTTTTAGCCAGCTTTCCTTCTATTAGCATCTGACGTTCATTGCCAGAAGATGAATGGCTAGACCTTTTTGCTCTTTATTGAAGTTACTAATGAACTCTAAATTATTATCTTTGTACATGTCTGTCTTCCTCAAGTAACCATGAGCTCATTGAGGGAATTAGTGACCTTGTCTTGTTCATCTACTTTATCTCCAAACATCGTTCACAACATCTAACACCAATCTGGGTGCTGAATAAATGTTTGTTGAACAACAGGAACTCACAAACACAACTTCTGTTCTTCTCCACTGAAAGCAGCTATAGTCATCTTCCCTCCAAATAAATTTATGCTGTATCTCTAAGTTACATAGCTATGGGATGATAAATGGATGTATAAGATGCCAAAACGATAGTACTTTGCCTAATGGAAGTAACGTTCTTTTATCAATTTGTATATATAGCATGATAAGGCATTTTTTCTTCCTACTTAAAGTTCTTTTGGGATAATTGTGCTTTCTTGTCTTTTGCATACTACTTAATTCAATTCAGTCATTCTTTCTGCTGAATATTCATTAAAGTTGCCTTGAGAGCTAACTATAAAATAAAGTTTTCGTTTCCACTCCTTGCATTTCAAGCTTCGATACAACTGAATCATTAAACAATTTAGTTAAGACTTGCCGATGCATCTTTAAATCGATCCCCCTTGATTAAAGCTAGTTTGCAGGCATCTGATAATACAGTCATACCAGAAGGAATTAAATGCTTATTATTCTCATTAGATTGTTCAAGTCTACTTTACTTTACTCTACTATATAAATAGACAAATAGAACCTGCCTCAATTGAGATATGTGGTTTAAAAAAAAATGTGGTTACTTATTGCATCAATTCAGAGGAAATATAATCTTAAAGTCTGAATAAACTGCACTTTTAAGGAACTAGAATTATCTTTGCCAAAATTCTGACTAGAATTATTCAATCTCAATCAATATATAAAATTGCTTTGTATATTGATAATATTGGCTTCTTATCTTAAATAGGTAAACATTCTCCCAACTGTATCTATTTATTATTTTTAAGGATAATAAAAAGAAAATTTTATCGTGGCTCCCATTTGAATTATCACAAGTTGAGAATTAGTGACCCAATAAATGAGAGTTATTCCTGTAGCTTTCTACTAGTTTATGTGATTTTAAAACTCATATATATAGAATGAGTATTATCACCATTGATAGTCTGTCTCTATCACAGAACTGTTTTATATTTACTTTCTTTTCATTTTTGTTGGAATTAAACTTAGATTTCAAGTTCCATTTTGGAACTAAATTTTTCTTGTAACCAGCTTCTTGAACTGGCTGTATGGAAGGTAGAAGTAATAGGACAGAGTAATGATATTAGGTGGTCCTTGATTGGTCAACAAATCTTCTGTCCTCTCTTTATTGGTAGAGCAGCATTAGACTTTGAGAGTGAAAGAACCTATCATATGTTTTATACGTTCCTTTCCTCTTTCATTCAACCCATATAGCACCCTTTTTATGCCAGGGACTGTGCACAGCATTGGTGATATGAGGATGAGCTAAACACATACCACTGTCTAATGAGGGAGACATCAGAAATTTAACACCTAGATACAATAAGGAAAGTCCGTGATGCGGACATGCACCAGAGTTAGGGAAACATCACAGAGGGACCTAAATTCATGGCAGCAATGGTGAGAAGGGGACCAGAGACCTGCTTTCTTTCATTTTCCCATCCAATCAACCAAAGTGCCTCTACCAGCCAAATGCCAGCAATGGTTGATGCGAGGCCATTCAATAACCAAGGTCTGGCTAGGCACTAGCTTAAAAGTTTGTAAAAGCCCTAGACCTCTTAAACCCAGGCACCGCCCAGATCATCCCTGACCCTACAACTGCAGGCACTAGGGAGCATTTTGGCCCTTTAGTTTCACCTGACCAGGCCTGTTGACTCCAGCCCTAGGCCAGGAGTCTCCTGTAAGGACTTAGACTTCTTGCCCTGGGCCAGATGTCTGTGTATGGTAATGCACCTGGCCTTCCTCACCACTCTTTAATGTTGTGTTTAACCCTTAGCACTGTAACCTGGAACACTCCTGACTCGTAGGTAATATTGGGGAGTGAGGGATAGGAAAATCATCTGAACTCATAATAGAAGCATTGCTAAGTAAATTTTATCATCATAACATGACTTCACTATTGAATACTGTCTGTTTACTTTTTGAAAATAAATCCTTCATTCTTTTTATTTGACAAATATTTATTGAAGTATTAGACTCTGTTCTGTGGAAAATATAAACCCTCAGGAGCATAAGGAACTGGCATTAATTCTATATACTTTCTCTATCACCAAGCTGATCTATGACTGAAAGATTTTTGTCATACAGGTTCTAATAGGACCTTCACTATTCAAGTGAGCTGTTACCAAAGTCATTAGAGCCATCATTTTGCCGTTGATGGTGATGACAAAAAGCTTGTTTCATAATGCTTTCCACTTTTATAAAACATTTTCCAAACTATTGTCTCATTTTATCTTCACAGTGAAGAAGTAGATAATGCTGATAAAATCTTCTTTTTTACTGATAAAAATTTAGACGCTGACCTAAGAATGACTTAGTCACTTAGCTTATGGTGAAGCCAAGAATTGAGAGTCCCATGCTTGAATGATACTCCGTAACTCATAAGTGGCAGTACTGTTTTTTTGTGTTCATTCTTCAGTGTCCCTATGAGTTAGAGTCCCCACTCTTTTACAGATATGGAAACTTAGGTACATAGAGGTGATATAGCCACCCAACGTCATGCATATTCACATCAAGCTAAGAGGTATTAGCAGCTACTTTGGATCAGGCACTGTGCTGAATACATTCACATATAATGTCTTATCTCATCTCCTTACAGCCTGTAAGGTAAGTATCATTATCCATATATGACACAAGTGTAAACTAATTAATCATCCAAGTCTCCATTTACTGGTAGTGGAGTCACTTCCTAAACTCTTTTCTAATGTTGTTTCCATTAAACCAGAGGTTCTCAGCCTTTTTCCCATCTCTAATTCATTTATAAGTAGAGTGCATGCTCATTGATACTGTCTCATCTTACACAACAGAGATTTTTCATAAAGGATTTGTTCCCATAGGAGATATATCAGAATCTGCTGGGAGGAAAAGGAGGTATAAAGAGGGGCACTCAGTAGAGAGGGTAATCTAAATTAACATTCTTCTTCCCTATTGGTGACTAACCTATATCTCTTAACTCTTATAACAATGTTTTTTTAAAAATCCAAATTTATCTCTGTTTTATCCTTTTAACAAAAGGATATTGAGTACCTACATGTGCCACGTATATTCTAGGTATTGAAGATATAGCAGTGAACAAAATCAATGAGGTTCCTACACTCATGAAGCACAAATTCCAGACAGCGACAAGTTCTCTGAATGAAATTAAACTGGATGATGAGATAGACATAGGAGAGAGGGGCTGCTGGATAGGATGGTCAAGGAAGTCCTCTCTAAAGAGTGGCACTTAGGCCAAACTTGAATGGCAAAAAGCAGGCGGCCATGCAAAGAGCTGGAGTCAGGTCTTGGATATTTTCTTGCCCACAGCAAGCACTGGTACTGCTCTTCCATATTCCACAAAGGCACCCAGCATAAACTCCACCTCATGGACTCCCAACTCAAGCCAGAATGCTGAAAGCACCAGCCAGGCCTGATCTTTAGCAATCTTTCTCTATACCAAAGCCTGGAGCTGGGTCTGGTCCACATGACCTGGAATCACAGACTGTTCCATAGCTCCCAAGTCCATAGGAGTACTCATTCCATCTTCAGCGAAGGTAGAGACCTTCATAGAGACAGCTCCTGACTCACATGATAGTTGAATTTCAAAATATTTGTTATTTCAAAACTGAAAAACATTCACATCAGTTGTTTATTTTTCTATAAGTCTTTGTTAAGGATCTAGATTCTTTTCTTTTCATGTCCTCTGTAAGGAACTCAACATACAAGCAGGAAGCAAGGCAACTAGTGGAACAGGTGGGAACTAGAAGATTCTGGAAAGCACCTTGGCTCATGGTTTCTTGTTTGCCATGTTTATACCCCATGTCCTATAATTTTTATATATAAAATGACTGGCAACTAGGTTTCTATTCAGTATTGATTACATTGGGAAGCTAAGTGGTCAAGTTCCCCATAATTAAACCTCAAGGACACAGAATCAAAGGTGTCTTCAGTATTGTCAGTAGAAGCGTTTCATACAAATTGATCACTGAAATAGATCAGTCTAGGACTTACACTGAATGGGAATCAACTTTCTATTTATAGAAAAGTAAATAATAAACTTTAAAACCTAACCTTAAAGGTTAATTGTGGGATAAAGGAGGCATATGATCCCTGGGAAGATTTTTCAAATTAACATTTCTTTTGCCCCTTCAAAAAATTCTGGAGATATACCCTTTTTGGCAATAGTCATTATACTCAGGTCTGCTACTCTTGGTGTCTGTTGGAAGAAAGAAATTTCTGCAATCTACTGGAAGAGAATTTTTCACAGAGCCAGCCTCTAAATAAATTATAACTTTTAGAAGCTATCAGTGCAGGGTCAAGATTTGCACAACCTTTGCTGATGACCCCAAGTTGGAATTAACATACTCCCACCTTCTACAATACTTGGCATGTCTATAATGGCACCTCTGTATTATATTGCACTTACCTGTAATTTGTGCAGTCTCTCATCTCTGTGTGAAGACAGACACCTTTGTAGTCTCACAGTGGTGTGTACATAGATGCTGAATCTTTGTTGAAAAAAAAAAGGTTGTATTCAAACACTTAGATATTTCCTAATATTTTGCATTGATGCATTTGGACAAAATCCTGAATTTCTAAAATAAGCTTCTCAAGTAGGATTTAGACTATAAATCAGTTTATTTATTCTTTCTGCAAGTACTCATTCATGTGTACTCTGTTGATCAGCTTACCCCTCACAGATTTTAAAATACATACATAAAAATAAGTTATCACTTTTGAAATCTATACACATTCTGATGATTTAATTTTGAGATTTCTGCAACTTGCAGTGCTTAAATATCTCATTTCAATCCACCTAAGATGGCAGAAACTCTGAAATAAGCTTTTCCTGGATAACAGAATAACTGTGTCTGTCACTATGATATGATTTTTTTTTTAACTTTTGGGGAAAGCAAACAGCAGGAAGATCACATTCCTCCAATAATGGATTTTTCCACTCAATTATTCAGCTGTCGAAACTCCTGGGCCATGCAGAACTAGTTTCAAGACCACTCTACTGACAGATGAAGCTATTAGGATTGCCAGCCTTCAGGGAGCCTGGGAATTGTTTCAGAATGGCCACAAAGGACCATCAGAATTAAATGTACTTTATTGGGGAAAAATTGTTATTTTCCTACTAGAATTTACCAGCTATCTCCTTCATCCTTTAAGGTTCTAAAATGACTCTCAATAAACACAATTCTGTTAATTTCAGCTGTCTATACAAGATATCTATAACTAAATATTCAAATAACCTAGGTTTTGATAGTGTAAATACAACTAACTTTTTTAATCCATAAGAAAAATTCTACACTATCAAAGAAGGTTCTTAAAACTTTGATAGTTCTCATCCGAAATAATGGCTTTTGCTTTGTTTCATAAAGACTATTCCTTAACCTACCTTGCCTTTCTAATAGCATGCCTTTCCAAAGAATTATCTTCCTACTGATGGAATAAAATAAATGAAAAGTTTCCTCCTATTAAAGCAATTGAGGAAAATGCCCAATTCCCCTGATTTCCAGTGACAGTGATAGGCATGCATATTAATTTTCTTAATGGCTATCTTAGTTGCCTTTGAATTAGTCTTTCAAAATTGCACTCACTCATATTATAATGCTGCAGTAGTACAGACTTATAAGGTAAGAATGCTTGCCAAGAGTAATGAATGAAAAAATACTTTATTAATATTACACACAGACACATACACACACACAGATATACACACAAAAATTCAAAAGTGTACTCTGATTTGAACAAGCTGACTGTGAAATTATAAATTCACAAACATCAGTAAGTGATAGTGCTTATAAAAGCAATCTTTAATAACATTTTTGGTGATTCAGTTTACAGATAACTTTCAAGAACATTCCTGCAATGTTTAGCACATTGCAGTTGACACAACTACAGAAAAAATACCAGACTTACTTCCATATTAAGAGGGCAGAAAATCCAAGTCCTTTTTAAAGTTGGTCAGAACCAAAATGACAGTTTGTAAAAAAGAAACATCTTTAAAAATATTGAAAAGTTACCACAGATTTTGACAGGCTCTTGCTTTAAAATATAAAGATCATGGTTAGAGTTAACCAAGACAACACATTTATATGACAGAATTTGAAAGCTGATGGGACTGGAAACTTGCAATATCAACCACACCCTATCACCATTATCAATGTTTATTGATTGGATCACTTCAGTATGCCTGGCTCTTGGTGAGACAATAATGAGTGAGATTTGGAAAGAGAAAAACAGACAGAGATTTTGGAAGGCACTATTGCTTTTACTTTTTTTTTTTTCTTTTTTGGCAAATTCATCATTTGGCCATGTCTACAGACAACTCGTTTTGTTGTTTTGAACAGCCTGACAGGTGTCCAGGGCTGATTTGCTTTGACTCTGTATTTGAAATGCTTCATCTTTTGTGAGCTTGGCAAATCACTTATCTTCTTTGAACTTCAGATTTCTATAAAAATGTAAAAAGTGGAAATAATGATAACACCACTCTTGCCTGCTTCAAAGGGTTGGGAGGAAGATCTAGTGAGATCCTATACGATAAGGGCTTTGAAAACCACAAAGCAGTGCACAAATGTACGGTGTCATTCTTACTGTCTCAGAGGAGTTGCCTGCAATCCTGAAACTGTAACAATGTGCAGAAGTGCGTGTTCAGGTCAGAGTCACTGGTCTGTCTGCAAAAGGCTTTCAAAACTTCCTGTGCGATGTTCCCTCTATAACCATCATCATGAATAGGTCCAGCAAGAATGAAGATTCAGGGCTTGTTGCAGAAGGTCAGCACCCACCAGGTGCCAAGCCCGACACCAAAGGCACCACGCCCGGCATTTAGAACACCCTCATTTCCTTGAAGTGAGAACCAGTTGTAAAAGATACTGATGCTGTTCTAGACTTTGTGTCAGTACCCTAGGCAGTTCGGATGACACTGGCAGAAATCTAACCTTTCAGCAAATGGGTCCAAATCTAGACATGGTGATTAAGTCAATGCAGTACAGAGATTAAAAAGTGAATTCTGCTTGATCCACCTATGTTTGCCTCGGTCTTATCATCTGTAAAATGTGGAGATAGTAATAATGCGTATCTAGAGGGGTTGTTTAAAGGATTAAATTAGGTAATCAAGCACTTAGAACAGCGCCTTTAACATAGTAAGCTCTCAATAGAAATTTGCTAGTTTTAAGTTTATTATCTTAATTATGATTGAAACTCCTATACCTCCATTTATAATATAAACACAAGCAAGACCCATCTCATGGAAGTAGAGAATTTTTTTTTTCCAGTAATTGAGATAAGTCTTGAGATACATAACTGTTTTTTATTTTGAAGTAAATAATGTTTAAACAGAATATTCTCATTGGTTTAAGAAGTTGGACACAATAAGGGGTCTTAGCTTAAATGAATAGGAAGAGGTACAGAATCACTAGTAATGAAAATGGCAAAGAATATAAATACCCAGGAGAACAGTAAAGTAGAGTTAAAATGACAATATTGGTATTACACAGTGCCCATAAAACAGCTAAGCATGCAGTTCTTGCCAAGCTTGTTTGCCATCACTTCCTAAATTTGGCTGGTGAGCAAGAAAGACATCTGGAAAAAATAGTTAAAACAAAACAGTGTCTAATTAGTTTTTAAATATTTTAGTTAAAAAGTACACAGTAATTAAATAATGCAATTCTGAGGGGATAAAAGGAAGTGACTATTCCGGGAAGACACAGTATTACATTCTCAGACATTGCCAGTGGAGATATTTGGGGCTTGTGAGGAAAGCATAATTATTTCTTCTTTAATTTTTCATAAAACTATTCAAACCAACAAAAATACCAAAAATAATATGAGACACCTTTTTCCCACCACTAAGGTTAAATACACATCAACATTTTGCCTTAGTCTTTTCACAGAGTTATTACTAAAAACCAAAATTATATCTAATTATTGTGTTATCCGTTCCCCCATTCTGGTGTTGATTATAGCTGGCTATGTTTCTATTTTCTGTGACTACAGATACAATACAATAAATTGAAATTTGGGACTTTGGATTCTGAGTTGTTAAAAAATCCTCCCTATATCTTGGATCTTCTGAGAGACTCACTGGGAATCTCTGATTGAATTAGTCAGGTTTTTTTTAATAGATTAAAGCAAGGCCAATCCTCTACATTAGGTGGTATGATTTAAAGCAGCAGTCCCTAACCTTTTTGGTATCAGGGACTGGTTCTCCTATGAGAATATAATGCCTGATGATTGGAAGTGGAGGCGGTGATGCTAGCACTGGGGAGCGGCTGCAAATACAGATGAAGCTTCACTCATTGACCTTGCGCTCACCTCCTGCTATGCAGCCCATTTTCTAACAAGCCACAGACCAGTACCGGTCCAGGGCCTGGGGATTGGGGACCCCTGATTTAAATCACCTTAGATATCCTACATATTTAAAAATGTTTTTCCCGTCAACTTGCCAATTCCTCTATTGGTCAATTGAATTATAATCACAACTCACTCCTATAGGGTCCGTATTAGTTTGGATTCTCCAGAGAGATAGAATCTATGTATGTGTATACCTACATACCTACATACAGAGATTTACTATAAGGAATTCACCACTGTCCTTCAGGGATGTTCCAGAAATGGGCTATAGTGCTGTAGGTGTCTCTTTTCAGATGACACCTGCCTATCAATGAAGAGCCATCTCTAAACCAGGTCTAACTCTTCTGTTCCTCTGTCACCTGATCATAGGGAACCTTTCATGAGGTCATAGGTGCAGGCTGGGACAAAGAAGGCAGTGAAGCAGGTATGGGTACCATGCATATTTGGGCCATTTCATGTAATTGACTTGTGCTTTCAGGGCCTGCTCAAACCTAATCACATATATGCCACTTACATTTGATGATGGAGTGCTGCTGTGCATGCCAAAATTTATGACTTGGTGAATCAGATAACACCCAATTCATGATGAGCAGCTCAGGCTGCATGGTGACATGGTGACCCGTGGTTCAGCCTCTACTAGGCCCAATAGTCAGCCATGAGCTGTTACTGAAAAGAGTAGTTATCTGTGGAGAATGATAGGGTTTCACTTCAAAATCCTAAGGCCCTGCTCTATAGTTCTCCTGTAGGAGCCTGCTAAAAGATCCAAATAGTATCTCTCTCTGCCAGACACTTCAAGCACCATTGGATCTTCTGGATCATATAATGGGAAAGCAGCTTGCACGGCAGCCTGGACCTGTTGCAGAGCCTTCTTTTGTTCTCAGCCCCATTCAAAACAAGCAGTTTTTCGGGTCACTCAGTAAATGAGCTATAGTTGACCTAAATGAGGAATATGTTGCTTCAGTTATAGAGGAGGCCAAATACAGCAACTTATCCTTTACCTTGAAAGGTGAAAGGACACCCAAGCATGCCTGTTTTCATTGGACTCCTAGAAATCTCGCTAAGGTAGATAGAAGGCCTCTAAATTTTTGTCAGATTTCTTTCTCACCTTCTGACATACAAAGGTCTTAGTAATAAGTCTAGAGTGGTTTGTACCTCTTGCTCACTACATCCAAGCAGCATAATTTCATCAATGTAATGGACCAATGTGCTACCTCATGGAAGAAAAAGGCAATTAGAACCCCAGAAACTAAATTATGAAATAGGGCTGGAGAGGTGATATACATCTGAAGTAGGACAGTGACGGTTTATTGCTGGCCTTGCCAGGTGAAAGCAAACTGCTTTTGGTGGTCTTTACTAACAGATATCAGGGGGGAAAAAAGCATTTGCCATATCAAGATTTTCATACCAGGTCCCAGGGAATGTGTTAATTTATTCAAGCAATGAAACCAAATGTGGTACAGCAACTGTGGTTGGAGTCACCACGTGGTTAAGTTTACAATAATCCAATGCCATTCTCCAAGGTCCTTCTGTCTTCTGCACAGGCCATATAGGCCAGTTGACTAGGGATGTGACGGAAATCACCACCCCTTCATCTTTCAAATCTTTGATGGTGGCACTAATCCTTCAGTACCTCAAAAAATTCAATGTTGCTTTTGGTTTACTATTTTCCTAGGTAGAGGCAGTACTAGTGGCTTTCACTTAGCCTTTTCCACCATCATATCCCTAATTCCACTAGTCAGGAAATCAATGTGGGGATTCTGCCAGTTGCTGAGTATATCTATTCCAATTATGCGTCTGGAACTGGGGAAATAACCACAGGATGGAACTGGGGACCCACTGGCTCCATGTGAGACAATCCTGAGTTAAGAACCCATTGATCACCTGATTGCCATAAGCTCCTACTCTGACGTATGGACCACAATGACATTTCGGAGCTTCTAAAATTAGTGTCAGTTCTGAACCAGTGTCTAGTAGCCCCTGGAAAGATTGTCCTCTCCCCCCGCCAATGCACAGCTACTCTGGTAAGAGGCCGTAGGTCCCTTTGGGGAAGGCTGAAAAAAAGATTTATAATATAGATTTCTGGCAGTGTACCAGGGTACTTACTCAAGGGGCCCAGCCTCCCCTTCATTTAAGAGGTTCTGACTCTGTTAACCAGCTCAAATCTGGGAACTGATTGAGATGCCATCATTCTATTTTTATGATTTAAGTTGGATTTTTGTTCATTTGACCTAGAACTTTTCTGCTTATACAGATCAAGGATTTAGTAGGCTTCCTATCTATTTCACTTCTAAGAACTACCTCTGCAGTTAGGTTCAATTCAGTGACTGCAGTCCCCACTGTAATGTGTGGCCTACATGGAAGAGCAATCACAAGACTCTTCAAGGATGCTGGGGCTCCCCCTCACAAATTTATTTCTCACAGTAGTAGTGAAAGATATGTCTTCTGGACCCTCCCAGGGTGGGTGAGTAAGTCTTAAATGACAGTAGGTCTTAAATGACAGCTGTGGGTGGGGGAGGCTGTTTTCACTGGGGTAGAGAGGCCTCTTTCACTGCCAAAGAAGACACATCAGAATTTAGGGGCCCAATGTCCCCAGCTTCATCAGAGTCTTCCCAAACATTCTCATTCCAACTTACAGAATCCTATTCTCTCCCAGTCAATGCCCTCATTTTTTATATTAGGTTGGGAGTTCAACTTGCATTGTAATTCAGCCAATTGAAGAAGGAGATTCTGCATTTGATTTTCAGCAATCTCAGCCCTGGGGATACAGGAGAAAAGGGTCCCCTTTGGGGCACCCATAAAGCTTCCAGTCATTCATGTAGCACTTGAGCTGAGAATTTGAATTCTTGAGTTCATCTTTTTCTCACACAACTTTGTCAAGAGACATTAGGAGCAACCTCATCCTTGTTAGATTTCTAAAATTATTCAGAGCTATCACATACAGAATTACTTAACTTCTTCTTCTAAGTGGTTTGACTAGGGGTACTAATGGAGATATTTTGCAGACTCCTGTTGTCAGATCATACCATGGACTATCAGTACTTTCTTTACTACTAGAATATTTATTAACATCTTTAAATCTAATCAGCTTAAGGAGCTAATTCCAGAAACCCCTGAAGAATTTTAAAAAACATCCTTAAAAATCTATTCTCTAGAGAAACAGAACTAATAATGTATGTGTATATAGCTCTACATTATTATATATATAGTTTATTATGATAAACTATATATATATTATATATGTATAGTTTATTATAAGGAACTAGCTCACACAATTATGGAGGCTGAGAAGTATAAGATCTGCAGTTGGCAAGCTGGTGGCTCAGAAGAGTCGATGATATAGTTCCAGTCCAAGGAACTATAGAACCAAGGGCCTGAGATGCAGAAGAGCCAATGATGTAAGTTCCAGTCTGAGTCTAAGTTCCAAAGCAGGAGACGGCTGATGTTCCAGCTCAGAGACAGTCAGACCAAGAGAGAATTATTTTATTCAGTCTTTTATTTTACAAGGGCTTTCAATGATTGGATGAAACCCATTCATATTGAAGAAGACAATCTGCTTCATTCAGTTTACCAATTCAAATGTTAATCTCATCCAGAAACACCATTACAAACATACCTAGAACTAATGTTTAACCAAATAGTTGGGCACCACATGACCCAGTCAAGTTGACAGGTAAAATTAACCATCACAAGGTGGACGAGAAAAAGTAAAGCAGCTTTCTCAAACACAAACTCAGCTTAAATACCCAGCTTCTGGTTGTGTGGAACAATCTACTAACCATCTTTTTATTTGAGCAGTAGCATAAATCAGTTGAGTCCTGTGAAGAAATGAGATGCTGGACTGATAATTTTAAAATGCAGTGAGACAGGAAGGTTGAAAAAACAAAGCAGCTCTGAGACATCTGGACCAGGAAAGGCAGATGTAGACTGATAAGGACGTTGGGATAGAGTTAGGATGGGGATGATAAGTGGTGGTGGTGGTGGTGGTGGTAGTGGCGATGAGAGCAGATAAAATTTATTATTAAACAATCATAATGAATTAAGCAGGTACCATGAAAACACTAACTTTATTTAATCATCAGAGCAACCATATGAGGCATGCACTGTTATTATCCCCAGTTTACAAATAAGACAACTGAGACTTCTGGAGTTTATATCCAAAGTCACAGGTTAATGCTCAGATACAGAGCTGGAATTACAACCCACTATGTGAAACTACTGGGAGGGGATCCCAATGTTATGCAATAAAGACTGCATGGGGAGAGGTCAAGGCAAGAAATACACCATGGCACACATCATGCACTGCATAGTTTTGCCTTAGCTAATTAGAGGATGTGTTTATCAGAATACTTGAAAGCGTCTAAATCAAAGGGTAAACAAGGCAGACTAATCTCCGATGTTTAGCTCAACTCAGAGAAGTTGGCAATAAGGATAGTTGACGCAGCAAAAAAAGAAAAGGGAAAGGCAAAAAAAGAAATAGACTCATCTTTGCTCCATCTTTTCATTCCCAAAGTTGTAATTAATTATAGCGGAGAAAAAAAGAAACATGGCATCAAAAATTAGTTGATTAAAAGGCAGAAAATATTAAAAGAAATTCAGTTGGATTATGTAGGAAGAACAATAGAGTAAAGGTAGTTACAAATATAACAATTAAATCCCAGTTTAGGTTATTTGAAAAAAAGAAGATAGTATAGAGGTACTGTGCTTTGTATAATAGATAATGCAATCCTGGGCTGCCTTATACACTTGAGGCTGATGTGTAGGCTCTTAGGAAGCCTATCACCCACTTCTGACATCTAGCTTCTGACACAGAAATTTGCCCAGAGTAAAATTAATCAATAAAACATTGTCATTCTCCAACATTGAATTGTATGTTTATCACAACTACTTTTCCATTGATAGACAACAGTCTAATTTTTTTCTTCCTTTGGAGTTATGTGGTATGTGAAACATTAGGGAGCTTAATTGCTTAAGTATGTTTGAAAATTTGAGACCAGAGTTTAAGAATATAGACTGCTTAGTATACTGGATTTTCAATCTCAACTTCTCTACCTATAAGCTCTAGGACTTTAAACATGTTATTTAAACCCTCTGACCCTCAGTTTCCACTTTCATAAACTCATGCTGATTATAGTCACCTCCCAGCTTGTTGAGGACCTGTATTATCCTGAGTCCAGTATTATCCTGATGCCTCAATAAAAAGTGATAATGGATGGATGGATGGATGGATGGATGGATGGATGGATGGATGGATGGATGGCCAAGAAGCAAAACAAAACAGTGAATACCTCAAAAAGAAATGTGGACTTACAAACACCCAAAGTTTAGAATAGAGAGTCCTGTGAATTTTTAGAGGGTACCACCACCTCTCTAATAACTGTGAGTAGTTTTAGAAGGATTCGAATGATTTGTTTGGGCTCCTAAAATTTGACTATGGATTAAAAATCTTAAAATGAGCTCTTGAAACCTCTATGGGAACCTGTGCTGAGGTCTAAACCTTCACACCTCTCAATTGATTAATCATGTAATTGTGGGCCGTTACAGGAAAGTGGAGTGCTGTGAAGGATGATGGCACTGCTTTGCTTGGAGAGATTGACATTTCATTTTCCTAACTGCCTTTCCAAATGATTCTCTTCCTCCTCCTCCACAGACTATCTGAGAATCCAAATGTTGTGAATTAAACTGTGGCATTAATCATAGCTTCCTCGTTCCAGAATTTTTCATATCAGTGTTTCCCCATATTACACTCAGCTCTCATGCTTATGACTGAGAGGTGGAATTGGAGTAATTCACTTGGAAACAAATATGCAGAGAAATGTATTTAATAATCACCGCACTTGTAATAAAGGCTACTCAATTACATGTGGAATCTAAAATAGTCAAACTCGTGACAGAGTAGAATGGTGTTTACCAGGGGCTGGGGGATGGGGAAGTGGGGACATGTTTGTCAAAGGGTACAAACTTTTAGTTATAAGATGAATTGTTCTGGAGGCCTAATGTACAAAGTGATGACGATAGTTAATGACAATGTATCACATACTTAAAATATGCTAAGCGTTCTCACCACACACAATAAAAAAGTAATGGTGAGATGGTGGATATGTTAATTATCTTGATAGTGGTAATCATTTTACAATGTGTATGTATATGAAAACATTATGCTTTACACCTTAAATATATACAATTTATATTTGTCAATCATACGTCAGTAAAGTGGGAGTGAGTGGGGGGGAGGGATTAAATGATGCCAGAGCCCCAGACATTTTTAAAGCTCAATGCCCAGATGGAGACTCCACAGATCAGCTTAGGGCAAATCTGCTTTTAAACCAACTTGAGCTGTTAAGAATTTTAAGAACAAGAACTCTATTGCCTTGAATCCTAAAACTTCTTTCCTGTGTAATAGTACTCAATGCCTTTTAATTGCTGCTGTCAAAGAAAGAAATCAAGGGTTTAGAAAATAATCATGCTGTTGGAATTACCTCTTCAGAACCAGTAGGATAATGAAAGGATGATGAAAGGTGGTGATAAAGAACAGTCTTTCCCTTCTTACCTTGTATAACACCAACCCACCCACCTTCCATTCAGCCTCAGGTCATTTGCCTAAACAACTCCAACTTTTGGACAGTGACTTAATCATTACTTTCTCTGTGAAGTGTCCCCAACCACTCTACCCGCAAACTTAGATTAGAGTTGCCAAAGAAAAGTTGTACCAGGCAAGTAAAACAGGCAAGGAAAGCTTTATTTGAGACTATTACAGTGGAGGGAGAGATTAAACTAACTCTGTTGAAGGGAAAGGCCAGAGAGCTTTTAAACCCTGGGGTGAACGAGTGGAAAAGTACTGGAGGACATTAGAGGGGAGGTTGGTCAATGAAATTAGGCCATCTGTGTTTGCTAATTAGCACCTAAATTAAGCTCCTACACCCCCCACACCCCAGCCTGGCTGATAAGGGCACTATCTTTCCTGATAATTATACATCAAAAGATGGCTCCCGGGTCTTTGAAAAAGACATTTCTGAGACATTTCTTCTACCAGAAAGACTTTTCTGGCACAAGGCTGGGAGAAGATTTATATCTCAAAAGGGCAAAGAAAATTTACAATTCCAAGTTTTCTAATGTAAATGCTCTAAGAAAAGGGAGAGCAGGGGTCTACAATCAGAAAGCAGCCTTTCTAAAGTGCAGTCAAGTTGGGGGGAAACTTTAAAGACATCTTGGTCAGGGCCTTCCTGCCTATTATATGCTTTCATAATAGTTGTTCCAATTATAATTATTTGTTTGGGCTCTGAAGGTTAGACTGTGAATTTACTAGCTTAGCAAGAACTCTTGATGAGAGCCCCAAAGGCATTTGTGTTGAGTGTAACTGATTTGTTTAATATCTGTTCGTTTGGGCAGGGACAATGTCTCTGTATTGTTTACCGCTATGTCCCTAGTACACAGTACCTGGCACTTAGTAGACTCTAATTAAATATTTGAGGGAAAAGTTCTGAAATAACCCAGTTCCTTCATCCTAAGTTATGGTTGCCTGCTCTTTTTTTTTTTTCATAAGGTTAAAGATTCCTTTTGATATTGGGGAAATGGAGGACTCTATTCACCAAGTTATAAATATTTATTACCATGAGCACAGCACTGTCCTTCCCAAAGACCATGCCTTTTAGCTGATTGCTCCTTGATAAGTAAACACAATATACCAAAAGTACACACGGGATCTACAAAATATTTGTTTTTATGAGCTGACTCAAACTAATTAACTCTAAAAAATGTGGAAAAAATTTTTGTATACCCTCTTCAACTTTACAAAGATGCTTTAAAGAAGATAAATGGCATATGTCTCTTTAAAGGGTTATTTGGAAACATTTGTACTAATGTCATTTTTCTTCTCTCAAAAATACTTCCCCATAGCAAGGAAAAGCATTTACAGTCACCCCATTGATCATTCTTTTTCAGAAAGTCATTGTAGTTTTACAAACATTTTAAATCATTGCTCAAGTCTAGCCTTGGACTAGAATAATGAATTCCAATAGAAGAATTAAAGTACTTATAGAATCTGGAACACAAGCTCCTCCATAAGGATAGTTTCCTTAAATTTAGTGATTCAGCTACCTTCTAAATAAAATAAAGATGATTGTTAACTGAATGTGAAGCCCCATGAAACAGACTTTATTAACAGTGAATCTAGAATTTTAAAACTTTCTTCAGCCACCAAGAATCACTCAGGGTTTTTCATGCATGACATGGAACAGCATTCTTAAATCATAACACAAATTAAAGACTTTCATTTCTGCCAGAACCATCTTGTAGTTGCACTGTAAAGACAAGAAAAGCTAACTTATTCCTTTACATATTTAATTGGTTCTTGCCAAAGTTTTAGAGTTGAAAGAGTTTTAATAATGGCATCAACATTTTTTTTTTGGTTTTCCCTAGATATAATTCATGTTTTCATAGTGCTAAAATATCTGGATATGAGGAGGAAAATCTAATTAATAGCCTTCTGTTTTTTTCTAGATGATATCTAATGTCCAGATATTTCCAGATGCCTTAATCACAGAGACACATAGTTGTGAACAAATAATCAGATGAAAGTTCTAACTTCATCCAAATATTCTAACTTCAAGTAGCCCCAAAGCTCACTTCACTATTATTGGCTTCGATAATGATTTCAAGCTGAGACTGTAGATTTTTAGAGTTTTCCTTAACATATTTATGACATTAGTAATTCCATAGTTTGTTGAAGACAAAATCTAAGCCAATGTCTGTGTATTTAGGAGAAATTTGCAATCTGTGCACACTAAATCAACTATATTGCTTGCAGCTGACAAGTAACAGAAAATAAACTCAAACATCTTAGGCCTTAAGCTTCAACAATAAGGAATCAAATTATCTCACCGAACAAGAACTCACTGGTGAGGCAGTTCCAGACTAATTGAATCTGCAGCTTACCAATATCATCACTGTTCTTCGTTCCTGTCCTAGTCAGTCTTCCAGGTGTCTTCCTTGTCCTCAGAACCAGATATTGTGTATTACAGAGAAAGGAAACTTGTCCTACAGGTCTGTTTTTATCAGCCAAGGAACAGACCTTTCCCAGCAATTTTCATGTTGCATATTATTATTTAATCATCTGGACAGGCCTAAACCAGCCACTGGCAAGAAGAATGAGATCATAAAAGACAGAATAATCAAGATTTCCCCAAATCATATGCCCAAAAGAAACCAGGTTCTACCAGTAAGGACAGAGGGAATGCCTTTGCCTAGGCAACTTGCAGGGTATTCTGAAATCTTTAGAGCTCATCCAGTCATTTTTTCATAAGCAGCTATTTTCTGAATGCCTACTTTAGACCCTAGGGATAAAGCAATAAGGAAAACAGATTAAGCCCTACTCATATTAAGCAAGTGGTCTAGAGATAGAAGATATTTAAAACAAAAAGAAACAAAACCAAAAAGCAAATAGACAAGGAGATGAATGCTATGGAGAGGGAAAAGGAAGGTAAAGGGGCAAGGGGGTTACAGCTTCTGAGGGCTGGGAGTGTATATGTGTGTGTCAGAGGCGTGGGATGGGGGATATTATATGGGGCATTTCAGGGAGACCTCACTGATAAGGTGTCATTTGAACAGAAACTTGGGATGTAATGCTGAGTGAAATGAGAAGACATTGGAGGGTTTGAACAGAGGAGTGATGTGATTTGACTTACATTTTTAGAAAATAGACACTAGGTGGGCAAGGACTGCCACAGGAATACCGTGAGGTAGGAATACCAATGCCATATTCCAGATGACAGATAATGAAGGCCTGGCCCAGGATATTAGTGAAGGAGGTGATGAGTGGTAGCATTCTGGATACATTTTTAAGATAGTACAAATAGGATTTGCTGATAGAGACTTGGACATGGTATGAGAGGCTTTGAGCCACTCAACCAGGACAGAATCACCATTGACTGAGATGAAGAAGGTTGGCCAGGGATCAGCCTTGGGAATAAGGGCAGGTTTGCAATGACCACTGGATTTAGCAACATGGATGGAGCTCATTGGTGACCTTGACAAGGAGTAGAGTCTTTTTTAGTAGAATGATGGAAAAGGATATCTAATCAGAGTACCTGCCTATTCTTAAGGAATGGGACTTTGACAATGGCAACTTTTATGTTATGAAGACTTACATGGTGATAAGACAAGCCCTTCAATAAACACTATGCCCAGAAATGTGTGTAGATAAAAATCATGTCTGTCCTGTCAAAATAGTTGATGTATGCAGAGACTGACACAAGCAGGCTTGCATCACTGTTCAGTGGTTTAGTAGTGGTGGTGGTTGCTGCTTTAACAGAGGTTCCATTTTCCCAACACCTTTCCCCCAACATCATGAACAATCCCAAAAGTCATTATTTTCTTAAGAGTTACCCATTTTATTCACCTCTGTATCCCAGCATCTAAAAGAATGCCTAGCACAAAGTAGGATTTCAATAGGTATTTGTTGATCGAATCCATGCTTATTTGACAACAGGACTTTAGTCCTTGGTTGTTGATTTTTTCCTGTAATCTCTTTCCATACTAGCTCCATAAAACAACTATTCCTTTTTTTTTTTTTAATAGCCAGAGACTTTTTTTCACCCTGGCTGCTTATTAAAATGTACAATACCCACTACTATAGAGAGTGTGTTTTATAACCATGAAAAAAAGTAAGAATAAATTCTATAATGAAGAAAATAGTATCATCAAGGCTTGAATAAACAGATGCTTGATTATCAATAACCTTACTTAATGCTTACTACAGGCGTTACAATACCTATTCATACAATCCTTATCCCAGCTCTATGGAGAGGTACTATTATTATAGCCCCCATTTTACAGATGAGAAGATTGAGGCATAAAGAGGTTAGTGTCTTGCCCAAAGTTTCATAGTTGGTAAGTGCCAGAACCAGGATTCGAACCCAGGGAGTCTGGCTCTGCAATCCATGTTCTTAAAGATCATGCTCTGCTGCCACTATTTACCTAATTTTAAAGACCATACCTCTTCCAATTTATTGTATAGCGGGTCCCTCTTATCCACGGTTTTGCTTTCCACAGATTCACTTACCCATGGTAAACCATGGTGTGAAAATATTAAATGGAAAATTCTAGAAATAAATTATTCATAAATTTGATTGCACACCATTTTGAGGCACATGATGAAACCTCGAGCTGTCCTGCTCCGTCTTGCCGGGAACATGAATCATCCCTATGTACAGCATCTCCACACTGTGCATGCTCCCCACCATTAATCACTTAGTAGCCATCTTGGTTATCAAATTAATTGCCATTGTATCACAGTGCTTGTGTTCAGGTAACCCTTATTTTACTTAATAATGGCTCCCGAACTCAAGAATAGTGAATTTGACATTCTAAAGAGGAGCTGTAAAGTGCTTCCTTTAAGTGAAAAGATATGTACATATTGTAAAAAACATAGCATGCACAGGGCTTGGTACCTTCCACGGTTTCAGGCATCCATCCGCTGGGGGTTTTGGAATGTATCCCCTGCTAATAAGGAGGGCACTACTGTACATTGTTGTTTGATCACCTTAGCTTTACATGTCATTTCTTAATGAAAAACTTACATGGGCTATGTCATAGGCCTAAATAACCTAAAGAAACATATACACATATAAAATATATAAATATATATTAAATGGTTCTTGTTTTCAGAGAGAGAAACTCTGTACTAAGATTCTGAAAGGGAAGAGTAATGGAAAAATTACTAGACTGAGATTATTTGGTCCCAATGGGAAACTGTAAGATCCAGAAAGGCCACATGACTTAGCCAGTCTCACAGCCCCATAATTGTAGAGCTGGAGTTAGTATACATATTATCTTGCCAGCTACTTAGCTGAGTTTGGAGGTGATATCTTAATCAAGTTCAGAATGACATGTAATACCCTTTGCATGAGCAAAGTAGATCACCAGAATGCAGGACAGTTGAAAAAACAAGCCTTTTTGTAGCTTCTCAATTCATCTCTCACCTTGTAATTTCTCAGTCAGTGATCAAGTAAAATCATTAGTTGTGATTGTATCAGGAGCATTTCTCAGACTTAACACCCTCTCCTTGGACTCCTTGAGAAATGAGACAGCATGCCCTGTGTACTGTGGAGTGTGGGAAACTGGGAAAGCTCTTTAAAACTGTACAAATTGATTCTTTTAGATATAAATGACTTTAGTAAGAATAATATACATTTTCTCATATTGTTTCTCATGATATTTATTTCTAATACTATTTTTAGAGCACAATACGGAAAATATCCTACCATTAATTCCATTGCTTTTCTTTATTCTTCCTCTGTACATCTGTTATTTTTCACATATTCCTTTTATCATGACTTGTTTTAAAATGTCTAATATAATGCCAATAGTATTTTATTGTTACATAACAGCTGTAATTATAATCTCTTTTTCTTGTTTGAGAATTTTCTTTGCCAGTGCTCGTTACATTTCTTTTATGAAATTCAATTGAATTTTTTATTAATTTGAATGATTTAGATGAGAGATATTCTGGTTTAATAGAATGTTAAATATTTATTCGTTAGAAGAATATTATATATTTATTAAATCAATATGCTGATATATCAATTTTCAAATAACTCATATTAAACATACTTAACTTCATGCTCATTAATTTATTCTTTAAATCAGAAAGCATTTATTACCTGAATCAAGCAGTATTCTAGATACTGGGAACATAACATTGTCATATCTTTGTTCCCCAAGGAGTTTATGGTCTATTTGGGGAGCTAGACAATAATCATATAGTATGGCAAGTGTTATATAATGAGGGTAAGAACAAAGCATTTAGTGGACCTTTAGATAAGCCCGTGACTCAGCCTTAGGGAATTAGAGACTCAGGCTAATCTTGTTTACTATAATTTGGTCTTGGACAATTCAGAGGACACTTTGAGGTCTACTAATGCTTTAGATTTGTTATTGAAGCAGTTATCGCTCTACTGTAGATTTATAAAGGTTTTTGTCAAAAGTTTTAGGTGGAACAATGATGAACAAACCCTATAAAAATATAGAGAGATTGTATTATATATTTTTTGCTTCTACCTCACCTTTGCTTCATTGTCATATTGTACATTTGCTTCCATTTTGACCATTTATCACTGACTACATGACAGCCTTTGCTTTCTTCCTCCAACTCTGTGATTATATGAATACTTTTGTAAAACAAAATTCATTACATTTCTGCAGGTACTTCTTATCAGTGTTAACTTCTTGCCTAAGCTTCCAGAGTGGCCACGCGGCAACTCTAGCCAAATAGAAATACTTTTTATCCTTAGTGTAACACTCCCCCTTGCACCCACCCCGACCCCCGCCCCAGTGATTTCCCGCTCTAGGTACATAATGGCCCAGAGCTCTCTAACTCATCACTGAGAATCTTGAAATGGCAATAATTCTCATGTATAGAAGCCCAGTTTGAGGGTTAACAATGAACAAGAAGGCTAAATGAAGTACTCGACTACTTTTTAGGTAGCCAGAGTACTGCCGCAGATAAAGATATCATGAGGTCATGACTTAGGCTGACCTTCAGTGACCTAAGATTGGGGAACTGTCTCATTTTCCTCCTTACAGAGAAAGCTTTTTCCTCAACCTTTTACTGCATAAATCTCTACTCCCTTTACGAAAACCTCCATTTTCTGTTTCCAGAAGTTGGCTTTGTTCAGGCATTTGTCTTGTCCATCTCCTCTTACATAGGCAATCTATGGGGAAAAATTAGGACTCCTAAACTATCCTCATTTTTTTTGCGATTCTTTTCTTTTTGCTGTCCCGATTGGGTGTTTTATGCTACCTTATCTCCCAGATCGCTAATTCAATCCTCTGCTTCATCTAATCTACTGTTGATTCCTTCTAATGTATTCATTTCAGACTGGTTCTTTTTTATGTTTTCTATTTCCATTTTTATGTTTCCTATCTCTTTGTTGAAGTTCTCACTGAGATAATCGAGCATCTAGTAGATTGCTTGTCTCAATTTTAGTTCTTTTTCTGGAGCTTTGTTCTGTTCTTTATTTGGGATATGTTTCTTTGTCTCCTCATGTTGGCTGCTTCCCTGTGTTTGTTTCTATGTATTAGGTAGAGCTGCTATGTCTCCTGGTTTTATAAGAAAGGCCATAATAGTAGGTATCCTATGGGGACCAGTGACACAGTCTCCCTGGTCACCTGAGCTGCGTGCTCTAAGTGCATCCTTTGTGTGGGTTGTAAGTACTCTACCGTTGTAGTTGAGCCTTGGTTGCTGTTTGCACATCAATGGGAAGAATTGACCTTCAGGCTGATTGGTCGTGAGGACTGGCCAGTGACTACAGTGGAAGAGATGTTGTGCAGGGGCGGTCAGGCCCTATGTAGCAGGATTCGCTTTAACAGGGCTCTGGTGTATGCCTAGTCTGCCCTTTGTGTCAGTCATTTGTGGAGGTGGTTGTGTGGTTCTCTGATGTGGTCTGAAGCCAGCCACTATTGTTTATGGGGCATCTTGGGAGGGTCTCTTGCTGGTGAAAGTCAGCTACTGACTGTGTCCCTGCCAGGGACTACTTGGTTAAAGCTAAAAAGTGATCTGCAGATGGTTGCCACTTGTGCTGGGCTTGGAGCTGCTTAGCAAGAGGTACAGGGCATGCCAAGTCCAGATGCTGCTTGTTTGGTGTTTGTGAACCTTTGAGTGATTTTAGGAAAGTCCTCAGCATGAGCCAAGATGGATCATTTATAAGGAAAAGCCACTGGAAGAGGCTTAGGTGGGCCCATAAGTTAGGCAGGGCAGAGTCTTGGAGAATCACCAGCATGGGACAAATGATGTTAGCCAGGTTGATGGAGACTCAGATATGGATGGCACCCTGCCTGTGTCTGCATGCTGGGTATGGGGAGGGCTCAACAAAGGAACAATAGCTTATGCCCACACTTCTGTCTGAGAGACAGCTGCCCTTGCCCTGAAGCCCTTGCCCTGAAGCCAGACAGTTCAATTCCTCCCCTTATGTCCCTGGTGCCTTTTGAGCTGCTTCCCTCTTGCTGGAGCTCAGAGTGATTGAGTTCATCAGTGAATAAGTTTGCGTGTGGGCCCTTTAAGAGGAACGCCTGGGTTTCCAGCAGCCTTTCGTCTCACTCAGCCACAATCTCCACTGATTTTCATAGCCAAAAGTTATGGGAACTTCTCTTCTTGGCCCTGGAGCCCTGGACTGGGGGTCCTGGTATTGGGCTGGGACCCCTCGCTCCTCAGAGGTGACCTCCACAACCAAGATATCGTCCCAATGTTTAGCTGCCACACATGGGTTTGGGACCAGCCCATTCACATCTCTACCTCTTCTGTCAGTCTTAAAGTGGCTTCTTAGGCAATTCTCAGTGAAGGTTGTTCTGTAATTTAGTTCTAATTCTGATGTGGTCACAGTAGGAGTCAAACACAGTGTTTACCTACTCGGCCTTATTGACCCGACTTCAGTCAGGTTTTTTCACTCTTGATGGATTAGTAGAAAACTCTAATATTTTATGTGAGAGTTTGCATTGAAAGTTTCCCACTCCAGAAACAAGCGTGCTCATATTTTTGTGTGTGACCTTTCCTAAAAGCCCAATGCTAATATGTAACCTCCCAGAGTTAACACATTTGCAAACTGAATTATTGCCCATGCCAGCAAACACATACGGAAAGAAGCAGCTGCTACCAAGAATGAATAACAGAAACCACTGAAGAGTGAGCTGAGCAAGTGGGGGGCCCAGAACTTCCAAACAGAGGTGCTGACATTGATACCTTTCCCTCCATGGAGCTGGCAGATCATTTTATCTTATTGTCATCTGTAAAGATAATGACATACTAAGGAATTGTTATCTCTCTCACAAGGAGGTCGTAACTGGCTTTTTAATTGCATTTGTAAATAGGAAAAAGATGGCAGCATGTGCATTAGGACTTCAGTCTTCTCATTTTATCATAGAATTGTTGAAAGTAGGGAGGGCAGGAAGAACCCCTACATTAATAAATAGAGCTTACAAAACTTTATAGCAACTTTGAGTTCTAGGTTTCCAAAATTTTTTTTTAAAAAGATAGGCCTCTTATGCCCAATCTTCTGGTCTTTTAGTAACCCACATTGACACAAAAAACATTATTTTCTACTCACCAAAAAAAAATACTCTTTTTCACCCCAGAAAACAAAGCATATGTGTTCATTAAATTCCCTTGATTTCTACTTATTGTAGAAACAGTGAATCCTTCTGGGTGTGGTAGACTGTGTTTCCAAAAATGGCTGCAACAACATCTCCCTCCCATCACAGCTTTATGGAGATGTAATTCACATAACATTAAATCCACCTGTCTAAAGTGCACAGTCCAATGGTTTTTAGTTACTCACAAGTTGTACAACCATCAACGACAATTGATTTTAGAACATTTTCATTACCTTTCCCAAAAACCTCCTGCCCATTAGCAATCGCTCTCCCTTTCCCTTCCACCCTTTCTACCCCACAGCCCTAGGCAACCATTAATTTCCTTTTCATCTCTATAAATTTTCCTATTCTGGACATTTCATATAAATGGAATCATACAGTATATGATCTTTAGTGACTGACTTCTTCACATAATGTTTTCAAAGATCATCTATGTCATTGCATACATCAGTACTTTATTCTTTTTTATTGCCAAATAATATTCCATTGAATGAACATATCACCTTTTATGAATGGTCATGGACATTTGGGTAGTTTCCACTTTTTTTGCTATTATGAATAATGCTACTTTGAATAGTCATTGACAAGTTTTTATGCAGACATATGTTTTCATTTCTCTTTAGCATATACATAGGAGTGGAATTGCTGGACTAAATGGTTACTCTTATGTGTAACCGTTGGAGAAATGACCAGACTGTTTACAGAGCAAGTATGCTATTTTACATTCCCACTAGCAGTGAATGAGGGTTCCAATATTTCCACATCCTCGCCACTTGTTATTTGTCTATTTTATTATAATCATCCTAGCGGGTGTGAGGTATTCTCTCATTGCAGTTTGTATTTGCATTTCCTTGATGGCTAGTGATGCTGAGCTTCTTTCCATGTGTTTATTGGCTCTTTATACATGTTCTTTGGAGAAATGCCTATTTAAATTCTTTGCTCATTTTTTAATTGGGTTATTTGTTTTTTTGTTATTAAGTAGTAAGAATTCTTTATACATTCTAGATATGAATCAGATATATGCCTAGCAAATATTTTCTCCTCCCACATGCTCTTTTGCAATGTGATTTTGGCCCAGACTCAGTTGCAGGAGTGACTCTGAGTAACTTCTGAGTCTGTATCTTAAGAGATTTTCAGATTATGCCTTTAAGTTTAGAAAAATTTCTTCTTGGACCTAGCTGCCATGCTGTGAGAAAGCCCAAATAGCCATGTGGAGAGCTCCACATGAAGGGGAACTGAAGCCCCAGCCAGGCCAACAGCTCTAAACTGAGCTCCCAGCCAAAGCCAGCATGAACTGCCAGCCTTGTGAATGTGGACCTTCCAGGTATTCCAGTACCCCCAGTCAATGCCACATGAAGCAGAACATCACAGATGTGCCCTGCATCAATTTCTGATCAGAATCATGAGAAAATAAAATGGCATTGTTTCAGCCACTAAGTTCTCAGTTAGTTTGTTTCACAAAATTAGGTAACTGAAACACTGGGAAAGTGACTATTTTTGTCTAGTTCAGAAATTAAAGGTTATATCTACTGAAGAAACTTGCTATAGAAAAGATGATGTTTTTTGGTGTTATAATTGGAATCCTAAGTCTTGAATATTGTGGATGTTGGGAGATTTTTCAGTCATTTAGGCAGTAGTGACCTCTCAACTGCTACATCACTTCAAATTTAAACCAAATATCCAGAGATGTTTACACACATCTAAAAGTAGAACACCCACCTTTAAAAACAATTCAGGGTAGAGTTCGTGGAGCTGCAGCTATGCCCAACCACCCAGCTTCTAGCTAAGAAGCCAATATTGGGAATCAGAGACCTCCTGTAATTAATTCCTGTAGCGTGTAGATATAGGAGGACCTGCTGAAAACCAGGAACTCCTTTGGAATTTCAACTATTCTAATAGTCACTCAGAGACAAGGCACTTCATCTTCTTAGAATCATCTTCCTCCAAAGATCCAGAATCCCATAGAGGATTCAGTGGGGAAGAAGGGTGAGAAAGGATGATGAGGCCAGTGAATGGGCCTCCTCATCACCATCTCTTCAGCCGAAGCAGCTTTGCTCTTTTGTGACTTAAATATTGGAATTTTGAATTATAATAATTATTATTATGAAGAAAAAGAGAGATGGGTTAATGGATGGAAGGAAGGAGAAAGAATAATATTCTTTGAGAGACCATTTAGCAGTATCTCTTCAACTCAAAAAAATTGAAGCATTGAAAAAAGTGGCAGGTTGAGATTTATGAAAAGTGTGCTTTTCTTCTTTCTTGCTTTAGTGGAAAAAAACTGATTGTATCTTTGGTTTATCACATACGAGAGATATTTATCTCCAGAGAATTCAATAAGGAGAAAAAGAAGAAGAAATCTGGGTTCAAGTATAAAAAAGACTTCCTAGTCATATGGGATATTAATTGTTGAGGTGGTTTATAGATAACAAGCATTGTGTTTCACCTCATTAAAGACTATGAGGAGTTAAAAAGTCATCTTCATTCTTCCCACAATTGTTTAGGTGACACCTACCTGTAAATTATATGGAGAGAGCCCTTCTTCTATTTTTTTTAAAACATCTTCACAAATCACATATAGCCAGATGACTCTTCACTAAAACGGTCCTTGCATCTTACTAACATGGAGAGTGTTAACACTCTGGAGAAAGTTAAGTATCATGCAGTTATTTAAAAATACTAATTACATTGAATACATTGTCCTCCTTCACCAAGCAAAATGCGTGAAAAGAAGGCGACCATTCTGTATTAATTATGACATCTATTTGAAAACAATGCCTGTAATTTAGCATTTTGGAGCCTATCACAGAAAACAGTCAGCTTAAACAACAAACTTACAATTTTGCCTTTTTGTTCTATGAGCAAAGTGCTGCTCATCTCAGTTCCATGGTATGTGAGACCCAAATCCTCCCATTCATGAGCAAAAGCCAGGCAGCAGTAATAAGCATGGCATTCTAGCCAAGAGCGAAGTAACACTTGGCATTTTCTGTCTTCAAAGTGTCTAGTACATGTCCTTTAATTATTTACCCCTATTATCTCATCCATAAAGGAAGGATAAGATCATATTATCCTTTTTATCACTGGTCTCTCTGTTGATACTGACATCACCAATCATTGTTATGTGAACATTAGCCTCCCTTGCTCATTGGCTGTCCTCTACTTCCAAATTACAAACAACTTGCAGTCTTTAAGTGGTCTCTAGCCCATCTAAACTTGGACTTCAAGAGGAAATTTTTACCAATTTGCAACTCTACCCTGGAATCTTTCATGAACCAAATGTGACTTTACCAACCAAATACAATCACAGTTACCCACACAAAGATGTCAGTGTTTAAATGTTTTCATGATACTCACATCAGGAAACTTTATCAAAATTTCCAAAATAATACCAATACCCTGGCCAGCCAGCTGTCATCTTCCCTCCATGGCCCTGCAGAGCCAATTTGTTTGACAGGCCTTAATAACTCCACTCTCACACTTGGCATATATTCAATGAGAATAAACAGCACAATGTACTGTAGTCATTCCTTTAATATAAATAAGACAGTAACATTATAGGAAAAACACCCGCCAAGTCCATGTAATTTTTTCCTTTAATCACAGTATGCACTATCTCCAGCGCCTCACATTTTAAATATGAGTGCCTGCTCCTCGCACAACTGCTTTCCAGAGTGGGTGGTGTGTGTGACTCATTATCAATCCCAAAGGCACTTAGAGCTCTGGTTATCAGACTTCCTACCTCTAGAGTCCAACTGTTCACAGTACCAGTGTTAATATCAGAGGCAGAAGGTTTTAGACTTGCATTCTATTTTTTTAGTTTCCCAAATAGAAATCTACAATAAGCTGAATCGCTTATTGGTTTTCATAATATCCTTTCTTTGTTCTCTCATTTAAGCACTATAAAATACTTACCTCCCTTCCATCCTTCACTTCTATGGCCCCCTTTGTAATGACCTATTGTCTCCAATCTAGTATACAAATCTGTGTAATTTAGGATTTTTGACACATGGATGCTGGGCATTGTGAGAATACAAAAGGATTTTAGATATTATGAAGTACTGGTATGCTTTGGCTGAGAACATCCAGAAACTAAATTATTTAATTGACGGAACACCCTTCCTGCTGTTTTTGTAACCAAATTATGGGGTGTGTGCTGTTCTGGTGATGGAAGGAACATCTTCAGAAGGAACTAGAAGAAGACATATTTGGGGTGATCAGGCTTATCCACAAAATTAGGTCTCTTCCTGGGTGGTTCTTCCAATGCAAAAACCCTCTGACTTTTGCTAGGCCCTCATGAAGATACCATCCCTTTCATTATTTGTACTGAATGATCTTTTGAATAACAAGCAAGGAAGAGTTTAGCACCTAAGACAGTTCCTTGCATAGTATAACTGCTTTGTGTTGAGAATGAGATTAGAACTCCGAATTTCTAAAATTTGATCTATGATTAAACTGCCAGATTATACTGCCCCTAAGGCAGAATCCAAAGAAAGCGCTTTTGATTCATTATGTGGTATTATACAGAGTTATTGAAAAATCTCATAGTCTCCTCTGCATTTGACGGCTGCTTTTGCAATAAAGGATATTGGGAAATAACTGTAACCATGAATTATCCAAACCAGGTGTCTATAATCCATTAAAGGTACTACATTTATGACCCTTTTCATCCCGAATCATCAGGGTAATCAGGGTTTCTAACATTCCTATGGAGTCAAGGGTGCTGTGCCCACAAGTAACTCTTGAATGCCTTCGATGGCAGGGCATAAAGAGCAGACAGAGGGAAGCACAAGTTTGAGGTGTATGACAGTACTACCTGTGACAGTAATAGCTGTTGTTCTTTGTCCGTTGACAATCATACACATGGCCCACTCCTGTTTTACATCAATGTTGGTAATTGTGCATGAGTGTGGAATCTCACTGGAGGTAATGTATTAGGTACATTACCAAGCAAGTCTGAAATAGAACTGTACTTAATTGCTGAAGCTACTACCCTAGACTGAGCCTTCCCTGAAACACTGCCGTATTCAGCTAAGATAAAGCACTAGAAATCAAAACACAGTACTTCCTTGGCATACATAATCCCCAAAAACTGACAAATCAAGCTGTAGAATTTGACAAGCAACAAAAATCAAATGCTCAATGATTTTTTAAATCTGATGATTTACCAATGAGCCTTTTATATTTACAACATATCTCTTGGGGAGATATCAGTGATGACATAAATAATATTTACTTTGAGCCTGCCTGTGTTGTTGGAATACTAAATTTGGTTAATAAATCTTCCCTAGTGTTCCTATCGGGTGAAAATTGCCAAGGATCTCACTGCATGTGCAGAAGTACTAAATTATTACAACTAGAAGCAGTGTTTTCTGATCATTGGAAATAAGTGGCAGTGTGTATATGTGGGGAGGGCAGGAGGGAGGGAGGGAGGGAGAGAGGGAGGGAGGGAGAGAGAGAGGGAGGGAGAGAATAAGAATAAGAAAAAATATGAATTGATCTCACCGTCAGAGAGAGAGAGAGAGAGAGAGAGAGATTGATTCATATTACTGAGACTCCCTAGAGGTAAATTTGGCTTTTCCAGTTAAAATTAAATGTACCATTTTTATAGGATTTTTCTATGTAATGTTAACTAAAGTTTAGTTCTTTTTAAGAACTGACCCCAATTCTAGACTCATTGATAAATAGTGGTGCCTTTGGACATTTAGGTCATAATTTTGGGAAGCTACACCTTAAGTGGGAATGTTTCTTGGTATGAGATATGAAACAGGCTTCTCAAATCCAGAGGGTTGATGACTATCCTCAGCACTGGTCATATCAACATTAGCTTAAGTATTTTGGAAACGTTCTTTGCCTAAGTATCTAAGGATATCATTAAATAAAATACTCTCTTGTCTTCTGTCAAATAAGTTTTGTTTGGGTTTTATTTCTTTTGTGTTTCATTGTAATACTACCACCAAAAATATCTTACATGTTTTACCAGCTGATGACCAGAAACATCCTCTCCTTTAGTCTCATTGTTCTTTCTTATGACATAGTAGACCTGTCTCACTTGCTGCCCTTTGTATTATTCATAGAAAGATGCTGCTGACATCACTGATGCTCATGTGATTTTGCATGGTGATAAAGACTGATGAGGGATCATCAGCTCCCTACTCATTTCACATTATCTAGAAAGTGAGCTGCTGGCTTAGTCACTGTTCACAGATCTGCTTTGTTACTCCCTAAAATTTGTATTCCCACAGGTCAAAAAAATTTACTTTGTCTCTGAGGGCCACAAGCCAAGTTGATTAGTTTGCTGCTTCTGCAGTATTTATAGTGTAGGTAGCAGCACCTTAGGCCTTCCTCAAGAAATCTTCACCATGTTTATTTTGCCTGCCCTTCCCATCTCACATGGAAGCTGGTTAGTAGACCTTCTGTTATCTATCATTTGTACATTTCCAAACCTACACAGCTGATACACTCTAAGCCTGGCTTTAGTGCTGATGGGGTGGCTGTGTTCCAGCTCACTTCTCGTGACTCACACTTGCCAATTGGCGCATAAAAGGTATTGAGCAAACTATTTAAAAAGCTACTTATAGTAGCTATAGCCAGTCTGTATCCCAGCCAAACTAGCCTTTAAATATCGTCCCTGCTCTGTAATCATTAGCAGTCTCTTAAGCTTGACACAGTATTGATGCACATTAGATGGGGTTCACTTCTGACCACAACTCTTAAGTAGAAAATGTATAAACTGGACTCTGTGCATTTTTTAATGTCACTTATGCCTCAAAGGTATGGATACTTCTTTGTGCATTTTTCTTTTTCTGCAGGAGTTGTCAGCATATTATTTGTCAAAGAACTGACAAAGACTGAAGGTTCTAACTGTCCCTAGTCATTCAGTTAGCTCAGATTAAGTAAGAAGGCTCCAGTGAGCATGGTACTAGATCCCTCAAGGAAGACATACAGAAAAGGGAAGACAAAGTCTCTGTTTTGGTGGAGTTTGTAATTTACTGTCAGAATCACAACAGACTTACAAAAGAGATTTTAAACATTTAAAATGTGTATTTTATATTGCACATGTACACCAAGGCCACAGAGGTACCAAGGGCAGATGCAGGACAAATGAGCAAATAGTATGTGATAAAGTTCATTTAGAAAGATTTTGTTAGAGGAATTGAATGGTAAGCCAAGTTATAAGGCGATAGGATTGATTCAGAGGAGGAAAACAAGCATTCAAGAAAGAACTAATCACATGCAAAAAAAGGCATAGATGGTCATGAGAATACAGGTCATCTTGTGTAAGATAGCATGCAGATTTGTCTAGATTAAAGAGTGCTGGCAGGAGGAAGATGAAAACTGAGCTTTCTAAGATGGCAGAGCAAGATGTAGACTATCATTGGGAAGCCAAGAACACCATGCACAGGAGCTTAATCTAGTAACTCATCACCAGATGATTCAAGGCAAGGGACAGCTCTACTGTTTTGTTTTACATTTGCCAGGTGTCATGGAGTTATTTACTTACTTGATCTTTACAAGTTGGAACCAGGTTTTTCTCATGGCCCTTGTATACAGTCAAGGTCCGATTATGAGAGAAAAAACACATAGTAACTCAAACTGGAAAAGTTAAATATAAAGAATTAATATTTATAACAGGAGAACGGAACAACAAGAGATTTATTAGTGAAAAAAAGTAAAGAGCTTGAAAGAGGATAAGAAAATCAGATATAGAGTAGCCACTACCTTTAGAGCTTAGAGTATCCAAGGAAAAGCCTCCCTCCCCCTCCCTCCCACCTCAGGACTGAGATCCAGAACTTACTGGAGAAGAAAGAACTGTAACTCACTGAATGGAGGAAAAGTAATTGTGGTGCTGCAATGGTGGAACTTGCTGGAAATCTGCCCTCGGGTGCCAGGAAGTGTCTCATCTCCTACAATACCTCTGAAACACCCTTTACTGACAAAGCTTAACATCATACTAGCTGACAAAGAAAAAGTATTTAAAAGGCTCAGCTCAATTTTTGCAGAGCAGATGATAAAGTATGATTTGCACCTGAGGTAATAAATTAATAACTGAAATACTCTTAACTTCTCATTTCAAATATAAAACCATGTTGAATATTCTTTTAAAACTAGTCACCTGTGTCCCACCTACCCACCCAACTCTACTTTTTCCAGAGATCGCAATTGGTCCTTGGAGGGAGCATGACCCATGACTGAGAATCAGTGGTCTAAACTAACATGATTATATTCATTGAGTAGGGCTACCAATCGCCTCTACATGCAAAGGATGGAGGAAGAATGGTTTCATCAGTCTTTGTGAAAAAGTCCTGGGTTGGGAAGTAGGGGGCAGGGCAAGGGGGTAGTTTGTTGTAAATACACTATGGGCTCACAATTTGATATGGTCTCTAAAAAAATAAAAATAAAAAAACACACAAATATAATCTTAAGATGCACTAATGGAGTTCAGAACAAGAGATATACTGGCCTAGTTTTTATCTGCAGAGCTTTTGCTATGGCCTAAATATTGCTTTCAATCTAGGCACCTTCTTTTAAAGATAATGAAGACCTATAGCACTTTCAAAACAGTGTGATGAAGAAGCTGAGGATGGTGAAAGAACCTGAGGATATTAGCCTAGGAAAAAGAAGTCATAGGCAAGACATGGTTACAACTTTTATAAGTACTTTCATAACAGAAGACAATTTTAACTTATTCATCATCATGCCAGAAAGCAGAAGAATCATCAGGAATATACTATGGGATGGAACTTGAGATTCAATCTAGGAAGGACTTTCTCAACATTAGCACTATTGAGAAAGTCAGGGATGCTTTCAGAGGTAATGAGTCACTTCTCTTTGGATAGAGGTAGGACTAATTTCTTTGGGTTTCCTTCTTTCTCTGGTCCTTTATAAAATTCTATGAACTGGCCAAGGCAGTCCTACTTATCCTAATATTCCTTCAAAAAGACAGGTTCAACCCTCATGTTTAACACATCCACTAAGTTGAGATGTGATAAAGTCACATCTCTTTGAGGAAGAAAATAATGAAGAGACCTCTAAACTCAGGTATTCATATATTGGCAGCAATAAGACTTGAATCATCCCAGGCCTAGAGACCCAAGTAATTAAATTCCTGCACATAATTAAGTTGCATAGTACCATTACTAATACTACTGTTTGACTGTACTTTTCAGGGTGTAGTCATTATTATTATTATAATAAATAAAAAGGATTTGATGGTTCATTTTAAACTGTTATATAAATTCTTAGTGTAAAGATTATTACAGTCCTATAACATGAAGCAATTTCTAATATATAATTATTATGCAATAACCTGATTGCATTTTAAGAGGTGAACAATGACTATCTTATAATAGTTCCTTAGAAACTTGATAAATCTCCCTAGCTTTCCATACAGATAAACTTTTTAAATTGTCAGGATTGTATACATTCAGGGCATTGGGTTAGGTGATAAATGATAAAGGTATAGATATGGAAACTATGACTATTATGCAAGTAATTAGATAGTCTTGATAATGCTTTGAGCACCTCAGATAAATGTTGTCTCAATAAGTACCAAGGATGAAGATGATGATAACAATGATGCTAATGTAGTCTAGAGACCAGTTTTAGTGCTGAGAGACTTCTGAAACATTCCCAACCCTGGCTAAGGCTTCTGTTTTGGTCATCTGCAAGTCATTCAGTTTTTCAATGTAAGATACTCTCTGGAAAACATCAGTCAATCTTGAGTGATAGTTAAATATTTGGAAGCAAAATTTAGTGATTTGTCTTCCATTTTGAGTTTCTAGATTATATTCAACATATATAAATTTCAAGGGAAAGAACATTCATTCTAGTCCGCAAATGATAACTGAGCACCTGCCTTGGGACAGGCATTTTGTTTGTTTCTACTCAAGTGGCTGGAAAAACCACTGGTAAACTACAGGCAACCATAACTTAAGACTAAACGAGTCTACCTGTGGCCTTCTCATAGAGTGATGACTATAAGTGGCCTCTGTCCCCGATCGATTTGGCTCAATGTATAGCCATAATGAACCAGGAATGTTTTTGTTTCTATAAGGATAGAAACCACCTAAGATCGCCATCTTTTAGACCTTTCTTCCTAAAGCTTGCTATTAGACAGAATGGCCACTTGTTCATTATAATACAGTAATAAGGGATCATTTTCTCAACATGTACAATGTGTTATTATGTTGCATAATTACATTAGTGGAGGCTATTTATCTTTTTAATCTGTCCTGGATGTAAAAGTTCTCACTTGGGAAGAATTTGCCATCTGTAAATATTCACCTTTATTAAAGTAACTACTAAGGTTGCCTCCATTTAGCTGATTTATTTCAATATAAGGTATCCATTTTTTTCTGCCTAACAATCATCCATCCATTTTTCTGGCACCAACCTCGTGGGCCCACTCGCTTATGAAACACAGCAGCTGGTGTTGAATATAAAGATTACTTTGGTAGTGTCAATCACTCCTCACTATTCATCTACACAGTTCAGTGATTCTAATACAGCACTGGTTAAGTACCACTATTATCCTAAACTTTCATAAGAATATACAACAAATATCTTTGTTTCCTCACTGATGTCTTTTTTATTTTCTGCAGCAGTTATGTAAAGTCCAGTGACTAATAAACATTTTTTCAAAAAATATATGGTCAACTATGTGTATTATTAGTCAGCTTGAGCTTCCATAACATACCATTGATTAGATGGCCTAAACAACAGAAATTTATTTTCTCAGTTCTGGAGGCTGGAAGTCTGAGATCAGGGTGCCAGCATGGTTGGATTTGGCTCCTGACCAGGGTTCTCTTCCTGAATTATAGATAGGCCTTACAGCTGTGTCCTCACACGGTGGGGATAGAGAGCTCTAATGTCTTTCCTCTTCTTATAAGCTCACCAGCCTTATTGGATTAAGGCCCCACCCTTATGACCTCGTTTAACTTTTTTCACCTCTTCAGAGTCCCTATCACCATATATGGTCACATTGGGGTCTAAGACTTCAACATATGAACAGTGGGAGGGACATGATTCAGTACATAGCACTATGTCTTCAGGATTTCTAAACTATTAGCTAGAGTGCCAGGGACTATGCTAAAAACTTTACACATATTCATTTAATCTTTACTACAATTTTTAGTAGTAATATAGCAAATTTAAGGTCAAAGAGGTTAAGCAAATTTCCAAGATGAGAAAACTATAAAAACTCAGAACTCAGATTTAAACCCAGGCCCTTCTAACTTCAGAGCCTAGGCTCTTTCCTATTATACCATATTGCCTTAGAAAATATTTTACCAGTATTTTGTCAGTTCATATATCATGAGCAAAAAACTTGTTAGACTAACATTTTATTCAATAAGTTGAACAGCTATTTTGACACCTGGATACAGAATATTTGAGGAAGTGTATGCTCTTGTCTTTATTCTATAACTTATGATACTTCGCTGACAACAGAGAGAACAAAAGCAAAAGTACAAACTTTCTCTTGAATTAAACAAAGATATATATCATCCCAAATTACAATATGTGAAAAGAGAAAGCAAGTAGAAGAATGGTAAATGACTTATCCAAAAAGACTAAAAATAATCCTATGTACCACGGCCAAGGGAAGAAGGGAGATGACAAGCAAGTCCAAGTTCTCTTCTGTGGGGCCCTTAAAAAGTCTTAGAAATTGGAGAGATTGAGCAGCACAGGAGGAGGAAGGCTATGGCTAAAAAGAGGGAAAAGTATTTGAAAGACTATATAAGGAGTAAATAGAATCCCTCAGAATTTTACCTCCACTCCGTGTAATCTTGAGACAGATCTTCCCCCTACCTTCGTGTAAAATAGTGGTTTATGCCCTGAAAAAAGTGAATCAGGTAAGTTCTGGACTGAAGGACACCAGGCGCCAAGGAGGAAAGTGTATTAGACTCTAAATGGAGGGACTAAATCTAAGTCTGACCCTTTCCCTGCTCTAGTATGCTAGAGATCAAATCTTCTAAGCAAAAGATTGTAGTATCCTTCTCTGAAGAAACTGAACCACACCAAAGAACTACAGATCCTGACATTCAAATATTCTTCCCAAAATGACAGCTGGCCATCCAGTTGCCCTACAGTAAAGGCCTTTAGTATACCAGGTCTGCCTCTACACAGGACTTCCAATCATCTTTTTGACGTCTCACTTGGATAAATAAATGGGCAGAAAAGGATCAGGTGACATTTGAATAAAGTCTTCAAGATGAAATACAAAATTAAAACAAATAAACAGAAAAACTGAGCCCCGGGGGGAAAAATAGTACAGAAGGGAACAGAGTCAAATGTCAAAGAAACTATAATCAAAATGCATGGAAAGCTAAGAGAAGAAAAACAAAACAAGAATAAGATACTATGTAAAAAAAAAAATGGAATAATTAAATACTGAGGAAGAACAGTTGCAAATTTTAAATAGTGTAGCCAAATAATTTTTTTCAATGGAAGCCTCTCCAAGAATGTAGAACAAAAAAGAGACAGAAAATATGGGGGTTAGGTGAGGTAAAAAAAATTGAGTATTAATCCAGAACACCCAACATCTAATTAAGAGGAGTTATAGAAAGAGAGAACTTAAAAGACAGTGAGGAAGAAAGGGCGATATTAATTTCTAGTTTGAAAAGACTACCAAGTACCCAGATAATGAATGAAGACAAGTATACTGGTATACTCCAAGGTACATCATAATGAAATTTCAGAATGGGGAGAAAGAGAAGATGTGAAAAAGCTTCTGAAGAAGACAAATGGACAAAATGTAAAGGAAGTGGAATAAAAAAGTTTTGGAATTCTCAGGAGAAATATCGGAAGACAATAGAGCAATGACTTGAAGATATTGAAAGAAAATGATCTTTAACCAGGAATGCTATGTCCAGCCAGACTATCATGTAAATACGAAAGTAAAAAGAAGACATTTTCAGTCATGCAAGCACATGAAAAATTTTTCTCTTTGCACCATTACTCAAGAAATTACTGAAGAATGTGTTCCGCAGAACCAAAGAGAGTGACCTAAGAAAGAGGAAGGAAAGTAGAAATCCAATACAGGAAAGAAACAAAGGAAGCCTCTGATATGAGAGTGAAAGGAAGTCCCAGCATGACAGCTCTGCTCTAGAGCACAGTCAGTCAAGATGGTAGCAGAAAAATAAGGATCTAATAGGTATGTCTTCAAGAGAGAAATGGAACAATGTGTTAAATGACAAATTCAATCATGTAGAAAATCATACTGAGACGCATTTTATAGAGCTGTTAGAGGTTAGCTGTTAATCAAGTTCCACTGAAGATGGAGGAGTGGGTAAATGCTGTGCTTGCCTCCTCTCACAACCACAGCAAAATTACAACTAAACTACAGAATAACAATCATTGGGAGTCGCCTGAAGTCTAGCTGGACAGAAGTCCAACAGTGGACACACAAAAGAGTCCACATCGAGACTAGTAGGAGGACTGGAGACAAAACGGGCTGGTCCCACACTTATGTGTGGCTTTTGAGAATTGGGAGAAAAATCTCGGCTGTGGTGGTCCCCCCAGAAGAGCTGGGAAAAGAAGTCCCCACAACTTCTGGCTGTGAAAACAAGCAGAGATTGTGGTTGAGTGAGATAGAGGGCTGAAGGAATTGCAGGCTTTCCTCTTAAGGGGACCATGTGTGGACTTACTTGGTGATGGACTCTCTCATTCTGAGCTCCAGCTCCAGAGCAGCAGCTCAAAAGGCACCAGAGACATACAGGGAGAAACTGAATTGTCTGGCTTCAGGGTGAGGACTAGAGGGACGGCTTTCTCCCAGACAGAAGTGCTGGCAGAGGGCGTTGTTCCTTTGTTGAGCCCTCCTCCACCCAGCTTGCAGACATAGGCAGGCACCATATCTGAGTCTCCATCAACATAGCTAATACTAGTCGCCCTACCCTGAGTGATTCCCTGAGACCTGCCCCTCCCAATATGCGGGCCCACCCAACCAGCTTCCAGTGGATCTCCCATACAAGAGGCCGATCTTAGCTCATGCTGTGGACTTTCCTAAAATCTCTCAAAGGTTTACAAAACCTAAACAAGCAGCATCTGGCCTCGGTGTGTGGTGTGCCTCATATCTCTTGCTGAGCAGCCCCAAACCCAACTCTAGTGACAGCTTGCCTCAGTTTGAGGCTTGGCCTCTCAAGGCACTTCTAAGCCCAGCCTGGGTGGTGGCCATCGGCAGATTGCTTGGTAGCTCATGCCAGGTGATCTGGGGAAGGGCACAGGCTGCATCTGAACTTGGCCTGCAGCAGGGCCCCTCCTAAGAGGCCCTGGCCTGCACACCCACCAGGAAAGACTGTGCCACTGGGACTCACAACACATCTACTACATACTCTACTCTAAGACTGGGACACATAGCAGTCCTACCTAACACATAGAAACAAACAAAAGTAGGCAGCCAAAATAGGAAGACAAAAAAATATGTCCCAAATGAAAGAACAGTACAAAGCTTCAGAAAAAGAAACCGAATGGAGACAAGCAATCTACCAGATGCAGAGTTCGAAACACTTGTTATAAAGATGCTCAAAGAAGTGAGAACTTTAACAAAGAGATAGAAAATATAAAAGTGGAAATAAATAGAATACATGAAAAAAAAGAACCAGTCAGAAATGAAGAATACAATAACTGAAATGAAAAATACCTTAGGAGGAATTAACAGTAGATTAGATGAAGTGGAGGATCAAATCAGCAATTTAGAAGATAAGGTAGCAGAAAACACCCAATCAGAACAGCAACAAGAAAAAAGAATACATCTAACCAATGTACTGTATACTTGAAACTTATAATAAAATAAAGTAAAATGCTTTAAAAGAGAGAGAGAAAGAAAAGAAAAAAGAATCCAATAAAAAGGAGGCTAGTTTAAGGGGCCTCTGGGACAAAATTAAGCATACCAACATTCATATCACAGGGATACCAGAAGGAGAAGAGAGAGAATTGAAAAGCTATTCCAAGAAATAATAACTGAAAACATGCCTAATCTGGTGAAGGAAATAGATATATAAGCCCAGGAAATAAGAGAGTCCTAAACAAGATGAACCTAAAGAGGTCCACACCAACACACATCATAATTAAAATGTCAAAGGTTAAAGACAAAAAGAGAATCTTAAAAGCAGCAAGAAAAAAGCAGTTAGGTAATTACAAAGGAGCTCCCATAAGACTATCAGCTGATTTCTCATCAGAAACTTTGTAGGCCAGAATGGATTGGCATGAAATATTCCAAATGATGAAAAGCAAGAACCTACAACCAAGATTACTCTACCAACAAAGCTATCATTTAGAATAGAAAGACAGATAAAGAGCTTCCCAGACAAGAAAACGCTAGAGTTAATCACCACCAAACCAGCATACAGGAAATGTTAGAGGGACTTTAAGAAAAAGAAGAAAAAAAAAAAGAGTAATGAAAAGGCAATAACTATATATCCAGCAACAATTACTTTCAATGTAAATGGATTTAATGCCCCAATCAAAAGATAGGATGGCTGAATGTATAAGAAAACAAGGCCCTTACATATGCTCCCTACAAGAGACTTACTTCAGATAGAAAGATACACTGAAAATAAAGGGCTGAAGAAAAACGTTTCATGAAAATGGAAACAAAAAATTCTGGTGTAGCAATACTTATGCCAGACAAAACAGACTGTAAAACAAAGGCTATAACAAAAGACAAAGAAGGACCCAGTTATCCCACTTTTTGATATTTATCTGAAGAAACATAAAACATTACTTTGAATGGACATGTGAATTCATATGTTCATTGTAACATTATTTACAGTAGCCAAGATATGGAGGCGTTCTGGGTGTCCATCAATGAATGAATGGATAAAGAGGTGTGGTGTGTGTGTGTGTGTGTGTGTGTGTGTGTGTGTGTGTGTGTGTGTGTGTGTAGATATATATATATATTACTCAGCTATGAAGAAGAATGAAATTTTGCTATCTGCAACAACATAGATGGACCTAGAGGGTATTGCGCTGAGTGGAGTAAGTCAAACAGAGAAAGACAAATGTCGTGTGTGAAATCTAGAGAACAGAATAAACAAACAACAGAAACAGGCTCATAGATACAAAGAGCATTTTAGTTGTCAGATTGGGGGGTGGGAGAATAGGCGAACAGGGGAGGGGATATAGAGGTATAAATTTGTAGTAAAATAGTCATGGGGATGTAGAATTAGCATGGGGAGTATAGTCAGTAGTATTGTAATAACTGGTGTCAGATGAATACTAGATTTATCGGGTAATCACTTCATAAGTTATATAAAGTCTAATCACTGTGTTGTATACCTGGAACTGTAATATTTTATGTCAACTATGATTGAAAAAAATTAAAATTACAAAAGACTTAATCAAATATTCTCCCAATGAAGAGCAAATAAAAAGTCAGCTATTAACTATAAGAACAATAAAATGTAATTCAAGAAAGGAAATGAAATCATATTAACTTTCTAGCTCAGTAGGAAACAATCCTTATGTAGTTACTATAATGAAAACACTGAATATATATGGACCAAAGCTGAAGTATAATTATATTGGGAGGAGAAGGAGAATATTTACCTTACATAAAGGAAATCAAGCTTTTTTCGATAGCAAATGTCTAAAGCAGATGCATTGAGGCAGCAGTATACATACATTACTTAGAAATATGGAGGTTAATGCCAGAAGGAACAACTCAAACCTCTGAAGGATGGGACGAGATAAGGCAGGATATGAAAAACTGCTATTTTTTATTATAAGACTTGTAGCACTGTTGGACTTTTTAAAATATATTTGTATGTGTAATATTTTTATTAAAGTAATATTTCACTTTTTTGAAAAATGAATAAAAAACCTTTATTTTATATACAAGGCAATATTTGGGGGGTGGGAGGGAATGTGTTCCAAGCAATGCAATGGAAACTACCATTTGGATCTTGGAAGGAAATCAAAAGCCACACACATCAATGATTAAAATTTACTTATCTATATGCCAGATTCGTGTGGGTTGATAATTTGAATTAATGTGTATAAAACCACTGACATCAAATAATTACTCAAAACTGTACATTTAGAAATGTACTCGAAGTTTCCATATGTCAGAACTCCTTAATTATTTTATGATCTTATTGCAGTTTTAAGGTGTCGGGGAAAATATTTTAGATTATAAATATACTGATGGCCAAATCAGCCTCATTCAGAGCATCCAGTACCAGCATCTATTATGCAGTCTCTCTTCTCTTCCTGCCAGCGTAGCTGGAAAACCTACCATTTATAAATCACACAGGGCTTTCTATAGAACCAGAGTTCTTTAGAAATGTACATTTCAGGAGCAGTATATATGAATTCCAAAGAAACCGTTTCTAAATAATGAAAATTTGAGCAATTACTTTAGGCTTAAGATACTTAACACTTAAATATCTACCTCTTGATTAAATCTGCTAATGGAGAGAATGGCACAGATTATCTAAAACATGGAAAGAAAAATATTTGTTCAGTTTTAGACCATACTATACGACTTTAGAAGCATATTTACCCCTTCCATATTGATTCCTAAGGCTAACTTATATTAAAGACAAGTTTGCTTTTTTCAGGTGAATATATTCTGTGGGTTGGGGAGCAAGAATAAATCAAGTTCAAAGTGGGACAGGGAATAAATTAGTGTATGTCGACTGTGTTTTGGTACCACATTATTTCCTAGACAGCCTATCTTATTTTCAAGTGGGATGCCAAATAACTTGAGAAGAATCCAAAGTAATAAAGGTTTGAATGTGAAAATAAGCCAGATATTACTTTTGATCACTAGTAATGCACATGATAGAGAAAGGTGGCAATATCAGACTTTAGATCATCAACTAATGAGTCCAATTAGAATTATGAGGTGGCAATATCAGACTTTAGATCATCAACTAATGAGTCCAATTAGAATTAGCTTCACTTGAATGGGACGATGTTACGTCCTCCATTAACGCACCATGGAGAACATAACATGCTCAATAAATTATGTAGAGAAGATACATGAATGAACTAATTTTGTTATGAAGGAAGATTTGGCTGATCACTTACGGAATAATTATCTCATTAAGTAGCCTTCATTTGTTCCATTTTCATTTGAGGTTTTCAATTAATTTTGGTGGAGAACTGCAAGGTAAACAAAAGTTTTATTTCGTGGTGTTTCAGGAATTGCAATTTTTAAGGCACAGATTTGGGTAGAAACCCCAACTGTGAGGGGGAAAGAAGAAACAGTTTATAAAGACAGAAAAGGAGAGTATCTTCCAAAGGGATTACACAAGTTACTCTGAAAAAGCTGTGATTAGTCCTGGCAAATGGATTTACACTATGCTATATACATGATTAATTGTTTATTTCTATTGCTAGGTAGAAATTTTATTTTCTTACAAGAGAGTTAGTTCAGTGATGTAGAGCCACTTTCAGGGTCTATATCAGGATGTAGCTATTTAGTTTATCCCAGTTCAAAAGTTCATTTTCAAATGAAGCGGGCGTGTTAGCTCAGCTTCCGAGAGGCCTCGTGGCTCCATTGTAGACTATTCTCAAGATAAACTTAAGAATTGGAACCGATTTCTTCTAGAGAAAGGATAGTATTCAAATAGATACTTATTTTTCTTGGCAATTTCCTTTAAGTAAGTTATAAGATGGTTTCTTCTGGTGGCTAACCACTCTTTTTTGCTGATGTGCCTCTGGTTTTAGTGATAAACTCCTTAAATTGGAGAAAGCTTTAAATGAAAGGAGAAATAAACGAGAGAATTTATAAAATGTTTACGACTGCTTAATCACATCTTCATAAAGATAGGTACTTACAGAACTTTCTCTTTTTTTAATGGTGAACTTTTTAAATTGAGATATAGTTGACATTGTGTATATTAGAGCTTTTTTATTGTTTACATAGAAAAAAAGACTTCCTCATGAAAGTGATGGGTATCTGTTCTCTGCACCTCAATATATATTAGCCAATGTTTTTGAAGTAATACATAAATGATGAAAAAAATTCCACGTTTTGTAACTTGACATAACAAAATAAACATTGAGAATAATATAGCTTTTGGTTATTGCCTTTAAAGATTCCTCGGGAACAATATTTAAATTACTTCATACTGAGATTTTTCTACTGGCCCATAACTTTAAATTTTCACAAATTGTTTTATTTTCTGTTCCTCCTCTAGAGTAATCTAGGGTAGAGAACATGGTAGAAAATAGGGAAGAGAACATATGTAGAGAAAATAATGATAGAGAACAAACATAAGTACGAATGTTTCCAAATGCAAATGGTTTTTCGCTCCCCTCCTTTAATTTTCAGAGCGTAGTACATCTCGTGTTTACAAAATGAAGTATCTCACTTGTGAAGTTTCTTTCTTCTTTCTCTTTCTTACTAGGTAGAGGGTTTCTTCCCCCTCCATGTAGAAAGAAGAGCCACTTTTTACCCACCTTCCACATTCTTTCTCATAACCTGGTCCCCCACACCTCCATGCAGGGCATGATAGGAGAGGACTGGAGAGCATCATGCTCCCAGCTGCTGCCAGATCTGATTATAAGACATCTGGTGGAAGTCTCAGCTCTGAAGGTTTCCCCTTTACCAGCTGGCATTCTGAATCTTAAAATATTGTAGAACTCTAACCCAGCATCTGCCTCTTGAGCTGTTGTTTTTTAATATCTTATAATACACAGCAATTTTCCTCCTTAGTTTTCTCTAGTTTTATGAAGTTAAAAGCTTAACCCCTTTTTAATCTAACTTTAATGATATTTATCCAAGAGTTTATTGAGTTCATTTACTTATTAGCTCTTGTGTTTTAGATATTTTTTAAATAAACTCAGCTTGGTTATTATTCTGCAGAGGGGGACAGGAATGTCGCAAGGATCTGAAATTTCAACTTCGGATAAATTGGCTCATAGGGAGGCTTTAACCACCCAATCTGTCCTGTTGGTGGATCCTCCACTTCTTCATCTAGCTCTGTCTACAGGAGGGCAGCTACCCTGGCCTCATTCCCTTCTATACTGAGTTCTCATGCAAAAAATTTTTAAAAAGACATAAGTAAAAATTTATCTTAGCTTTCCTGTAGCCTCCATAAACCTGTTTTCTTGTGTTTAAAGTACGGATAAGAATAGTATCTACCTCACTTCATTTTTCTTATGATTACTTAAGATAATCCATATGAGTTATTGTTATGCTCTTAACTACTTCTACCACTACTACAGGGTCTGTTATATATAGGATCATATACATTTTGTATTCATTATTATTATAATATATGTTATGATTCTTTTGTATAGATCTTCTTGAAAAGTTTCTAGAAATTTTTACTCTTACCTTTCAGTCTCCATGGTAAAGCTAGAGCCATAAGAGAAATTGAGTGCCCCTTTGTGAGCTCTAGGTCACTAGGGCTTAACCCTGGATGCACATTGGAATCACATGTAGAACTTTACAAACTATTGATGCCTGGACTCCAGAAGTATTAAATTATTTGGTCTGAGACACAGCCTGGGCCTTTTAAAGGCCTCCCAGATGATTCTAATGGGCAACCAAGGCTAAAAACTACTGTTTTGTTTACATTTAAGCCACCTGAGCAAAATCTAGCCTGGGGCTCTATCTTCAGTGTACAGCTTCTAGAAACACCAGCGAATAGCACATTCACAAAGGAACTCTCCACCCTTTGTGGAAAGAATTGCAAGACTTTCTTGGGTGGCAATTGAAGTATGATTTTATCCATGAGAGACCTTGAGAAGTCTACTAATGAGCCTTTGTAAGTTAATGTAGTTCAATTGCAGTTTCTGAGTCTTTCTAAGAGACTTGGAGACTTGCGTCTGTAGAATGATCAATCCTGTGGCTGTAGCCGCAAACTTCATGCACCATCCACATTCTCTCACCCAGAGCTCTTGTTTGAACACTAACCCAAGTTCAACCTGCCAACACTGTGAGAGTTCTTTTCCAACTTTGTTTAACCTGACAGTTTCCAAGAAACCTCTTTTTCATACACTGCCTGTAACACAAACTGCATAAATAGTATTGGGTAATTGTTTTAAAAAGCTCACACACACACACACACACACACACACACACACACACACACACAGCATGGATTAACTAGCAGCACTCGTGCCCACTCTTAGGAAAATAACATCTAGAATCAGTCGTAATAAAACTGAGTTAGTAGCATTCTCTTCATGTGCCAAGCTGAGCACTTTAACAATGGTCAAGACTGAATTTTCTTGATAGAAAGAGTCCTCGATATCTGGCAACCAGCAGGAGTAATGGCTTTATCCTTAGCCATCAGAGCCCTGCTCAAAACTCTGAGAGACTTTGGGCCAGCTTCTCTCCCCTGTCTGTGCCTGCTGCTCCCTCTAAGGACATTCTTTCTCCCCCTTTCCTTCCTCCCACATGTCTAGCATCTATCACAATGGTTTTCCAGCCCTGGCTGAACATAAGAATCACCTGGAGGAGCTTTTAAATTATAGAGGCCCAAGCTTCATGCCAGATCAATAAAACACAACAAGCAAAACTCCAGGTATTGGTGTTTTTTAAAGCTCCAGTGTGGTTTGATATATAGTGAATGTTGCAAATCACTGACCTGGGTCTCTTGTCCATCACCCATCACCTCTCCCCACCATCCCTCACCATCCCATCATTCTTCTACAGTTCCCAGACCTTGACAAAGAGGCAACTACCTGGGATTTTCAGTTGCATCTAGACTATTTAGATTCTCCCTATTGCCTTGTACATGTAGACAGAGCCTATGCTTTGCTTCTTCCACACCTGCAGAGCAATCCCAGTTACTCTTCTCAAAACAGAAAGCAGAGCCCCGAAGTGAATTATGAGCAAAACTGGAACAAGGATACATGGTGTGCATATAATCCAGACATTAGTGAACAGAATTAGAATTAGAAACAAGGGCCAAGCCACAGAAACATCCCTCTACCTGCAGGTGCTCAACAGAGGTGAAGTGTTGGAGGGCTCCATGGCGGAGAAGTCCCAAAGGTATTACAAGGTCTTCTTTTCCAAAACGCTTGTGTTTCAAACATGTATTTTTATCACGTTTTGTGAATTAACTACATCTTATTTCAAGGTAAATGTTATGTGCACACCTGAAAAATAGGATCAGATATCTATTGGAAAGAAGAATAGACCTCAAAAAGCTCTTCTACTAATATTAAACAGTTATGCCCATGGCACAATTTCTGTGTTTTAAGTTCAGTAGTTTGAAGTCATTTTCTATTTTGTATGGCTCTATTTCTCAAGACTTAAACCAATTCCTCTTGAGCAGTTCTCTCGTGGAACGTGGTACCTGGTGTCTAGGTTCATAGCACATTTCTAATCTGGGGACTTCTCATCCAGGCAAGGGAAGAAGTAGGCCCTGCCTCTCCCTGAACCACAAGTTAGTTCTTTTACTCAGACCAACTCTTCTGCCTTCAACTCTTCTGTCAGAGAACTGCCCAGGTAAGCTTGCAGCTCTTGTTGAGGAAAGCTTGGGCCAGCTTTGCAAGTGAGTTGCTTAAACTTTCCCACTGCTCCTTGTAAAGCAAAGTCAGTGTTTGAGGCAGAGTAGCTCACAAGTGATACCTCAGTCTCTGGATTTAAATCTTGACTTTCTCAAAATTGTGAGTAGACAGTTTACTTGACATACTTGTGCCTCAGCATCCACATCTGTAAAATAGGATTGCCTAGTTTAGAGAATTGACTGAAGTAGTACGTTAAGTGCTTAGACTCAATACTTGATAAGCATGAACACTTATTAATGTTCATTATTGCTATGGTTAGATGTTTAAGAGCATTTTTAAGTTTGGAAGATTTTAAAGTTTTTTCTATATCATGTAATTAAGAGAGATTACTTCATATGGAAGCATTGGCTGTATTAATTTTGGTTGCAAGAAGCAAAAATCAACTCTGGCTCTCTTAAGAAGCTTGAATTATTATTATGAGGATACAAAGATGTTTAATAGAATCCAAGGATAGGAAGGCAGCCTGGAAAGCACTACAGTCAAGGACCGCTCTGTGATTCCCATCTTTGCTCACACGTCGGTCTCTGTGCATCTGCTTCCTTCTTCTCTTTCTAGACCAGCCTTGTCTCCTCCTCAGTCATATAGCAGAGCTTAGCTGACAACAAGTCCAGCCACCAAAAGAAATAAAGTTGTTCTATCTCAATCCCCCAACTCTAAATTTCTAGATACAGTCCTGAGATTTTCTCGTTTAATCACTGAGACCAGGGCAAAGCAATGTTTTATAAAATGGCTGCTGAGAGCCTACCACTGTATATGGGGTGAAGGGAAGTGGAGGTCCAGGAAGAGTTGAAGAGGATCATTAAGCCACTTGGAAGACACAGATAATCCACAGTTCAAATGATCATGGTTCACATTATGAACCAACTATATTTTCTATCTCAAACAAATGCAACCTTAACGAAGGTTTGCATGCTTCCCAGGATGATTCAGAAATGTAACTGGTAGTATTTTCTCCTAGAAGAAAGAACAATTTTGCTAAATGATTGAAGGTGGGGAAGAATTTTATGTAATATTAAAATAAACATTTGTACAAACAACCAGGCACACCGTGTTGTATGTAGATGAGACCTTTCAAATATCATAAAGATGTTAACTCTAAGTTGATTTGTAAATTTAGCCCAATCATAATAAATAAAGGTATTGCGA
>NW_006494608.1:9059913-9082298 GCF_000325575.1 Pteropus alecto | reverse complement strand
CCCTTTCTCCATTTTTTGAAATAGAAAAATCGACGAACAAGAATAGTCAGGGAAACTCTGAGAGTGGACAATAATGGAGAACTAGCCCTCACTAGATTTTATAACATTATAAAGCCTTAATGAGTAGAACAATGTGCCACTGGTGCATGCATCAGACCAACATAATTGAATACAAAGTTCAGAAATAGACCTTGACGTAGATGAGATTTTTATATATGACCAAGACAGTGTTGCAGATTGGTGGGGATGAACTAGTCAATAAGTAGTAACGGAACTACTGAGCATTGAGTGCAAGTGGGAAACAAAAACAAAATTTGACTAATGTGATGCACCAAATGTGACGATAAATTATAAAGAATGAAGCCATGGAAATACAGGAAAATACTGAAAGAATTTTTACATGTCAGAGTAAAAAAGGACTTTCCAACTGTGATTTAAAATCAAGGGACAATAAAATAAAAAATCAATAACTTTAAATATATAAAGTTCAAAAAATTTTAGTGGCAAAAAAAACACCCTTAAGCAAAATCAAAAATCAAACAAACTGGGGAAAATATTTCTCCCTCTCAAAGAGCCAAACTTATCAATTATATAAAGAGGTCCTAGAAATCAAAAGGAAAAAATGAAGCAGAAGGAAAACGGGCAAAGGATATGAAAAATATAGGTCACAAAAGAGGAGTTACAAACTGCTTAAATGAAAATGGCTTAAATAAAAAGATGTTCACCTTCACTCATAGTAAGAGAAATTAAAAATTCAAACTGCACTTAGATACCATTTTTTACCCATCAAGTTAACAAAACTTCAATATATTAAAAATTGTGTTGAGACCATGGAGAAATAAACTTTCCTATGTAGCTTATGAGGAGTAAATTGGCTCAATTCCAAAGAATGAGATATGGCAGTATCTATCAGATTGTAAGTGCATATTTACTTTGACCCAGCAATTGAAGTTCTACCAATTTATCTTACAGGTATGCTTGGAAGTGGACAAATTGTATGTACAAGGTTATTCATTCCAACAACAGAATTAGAAATTAAATGTCCATCAAATGGTGACCAGTTAAATAAATTATGGTACATATAGACAATACAATACAAAGCAACTGTGAAAGGAAAAGCAAGGTGCAGGATGAAGTGTATTGTAGGCTAAAACATACTTTAAAGGGGGGCAGTTAAAGAATACGTGTGTGGGTGTGGGTGTGGGTGTGGGTACATGCAATGTATTGACTTGGTTATCTCTAAACATTACTGGAAGGACAGACAGTGACTAAAACTTGCTGTGACCTATTTCATGGGAGGATAGCAAATGGAGAGATGAGGAGAGTGGTGGGGCATAGAGATTTCATATTAACCTGTTTAGACTTTATTTCTGAGCCGTATGAATGTGTTATAATCTATTCAAAACTTTCAATACAAAGTTTTTAAATAAATAAACATGTTAGCCTAAAATACAAAATTTGCCTATGTTTTAAAAATTAAAAAAGGAGTCTTTTTTTTTTTTTTAGTAGTAGTTGGATTGACCCCTTTGAACAGTCTGAAACTTCTCCAACCTCAGTCCACAATCCTGGAATCTTTCCAAGTAGGTTTATCTTTCACTTGATCATAACAAGAAATTGGACTGAATGATTTCTAGTTTTATCACATGAAATATAATCTCCCAGTGAAAAGAATTTTTTTTTTTAATTCTTTGGGTAATGCTGTGTTCCTTTAGAATATCTCACAATAGTTTGTTCCTGACAGAAAGAGAATGTAAAGTATTCTGTGAAAGAAATCATTTATAAATACAACAAAATGTTTCTAAAGAAACTGTTTCTAACTCCTCTTGTGATGTGAGGGACTCTCCTGACATTTCTGCTCTGTGGGGGTAGGTTTTCCATTCTGCTGCTCTTATCATCATCAGCAAGCAGAGCGATGCCTTATGCCTCAAGGAGAGGCTCCCTGACCTGCTCCAGACACTGCGGCCTCCAGACACTGCGGCCTAGGGGTACATGAGATTTTCCCTCAGTCGGGCCTGGGCTGGACTCCAGGCACCACCTCTTACTAACCTCGTAACAAAAATAAAGTACTTAATCTCTTTCCCCGATTACTTAACAGAGGGATGATAATATGCTATTGGGGAGTAAAAACTTTTCCTCTAGGTTCAGTGAATGGGGGCCTGTGAATTTAACCGACACAAAACAGATTAACAGGAGAAAAAGAACGTAAACGTATTGATATTTTATATGCATGGGGCTTAACAGGAAAGAAATGAAACTCAAAGAAGCGGTTAGACCTGAGAGTTTATATATCCTTCTTAACAAAGGAAAAAGAGTTTGAGCTTCAAGAGATGATAAGTTGTACAGAAGTGACTAGAAATATACAGAGAAATTAATGGAAGATAAGGGATATTTTAGTGAGATTTCTTTAGGCAGACTCATCTCAGTGCTGCTCTTGGTCAACAGTGATAAGAGTCACTCTCATCTTAGTATGGGAGAAGGGGAAATTCACACCCTGCTCTTAGGCAGATAAGGGGAGGGCAGGGAACTCTTCCTCTCTATTAATTCTTAATTGCCTTCAGTTCAAAATAATCCTTATGTCAACGGACATATTTTGGGGATGGCATATCTTGATCCCCTTCAACGCTGATATGAGGCTTAAGTAAATTGTGTACAGCAACACCTCCAATACCAGGTGTATTGTAAGGTGTCGATAAATTGGCTGTTCAATTTATAAATGTGTATTTTAAAGAATCTATTCACTTCCATTTGGGTTGTTGATTCCTCACCAAGAACGCTAAATTTTATTTTCTATAAGAAATTTTATTTTTATAATTTTTATAATATTATTTTTATAAGAGAAATCATTCTTTAAATGATCATCAACATTATTGTAAGCAAAGAAAAATAGTGCTATATGTGTATGAGGAATTATGATTCAGAGTTTTGTTCCTGTGAAATAGAATATAAAAATTGGCAAACAGAGACTAAAGAAATCTGAAAATTTTTTAGCTGCAATATCTGATTTCCTTTGGGAAAAGGGATTCTAAAACTCAATAAAAAATTGTTTTAACTGAGAAGACTCTTGAAGTTTACTTCTAATGTGTATTGTACTAAAACAAATTAAATAGGCAGGCACAAATTGTAGTTGTCCTAATCAAACATAAACATAATTATAGGAGACTGTGCTATTGAATGTTTATATAACCTAAATCATTATCACTGAGTTGATTTTCTGCAAGTATAATACACTCAGAGTACAGCAATGAGATTTGAATTACAATTTGTTGTTAATAGAAACTATTTCTTTTATTCAATACATAGCAAACTTCTGTTAAGTACCAGATCCTATGCTAAGTGCTAGAATACAAAAATGAATAAGCACAGTGCCCGCCCCTCCCTCCAACACCAAGAGCTCCCATGGAGCTGAAAACATGAGCATCTCAATTCAGTCTGCTCAGTACTACGGCAGCCAGTAGAAACAGGTATTGATTATCTCAGAGTCACAGATCACATCCTATGCCCAGTGAAAGGTATCGGAAATACCTCTCAGACACCCCAGAATAGTCTGGAAGTCTTGGGGGAAGTCTTAATTATTTGCTTTTTTTTCTTTTAGCCTAATAAAAGCACAAGTCTCCCTGTTTTTTGCTATTTGTAATATAGCTGCTGAAGCACGTGAGTTTCTCAAAAAGAAAGAATTCCTCTGTCTGGACCAACTCTAGAAAGCTTAAACTTATAAAGGCTCATGTCACCCAACACCCCAAGTAAAATGGTCTGAACTAAGTCAAGCTAACATATTTCCAACTCAGGGTAGCTCTGGACCTCTGGTAGCTAGCTGAATTTGGCTTGAGGTACTGATTCTTGCCCAAGGAAAGTATCCATCCAGCCTCCAAGGAAATATAATGAGTCGGGGCTGGAATTATGAATTTGAGTTCTACAAAGATCTAGGAATAGTCTCAAATAATTTGTTGGTTCGTCTTCCTGTTGTTGCATTCATTCTTAGCACATATTTGCAGGGTTTTGCCACATCAAATATTCATCTTAAAAGTACTATATTAATTAGAAAATGCTTTCAGCTGCAAATAGCGGTGCGTACTACTAGCGTGGCTTTAACAGTTATTTTTCTCAGGTAAAATTACTGGGATTTGTTTCAACAAATCTACAAGACCAGTGCAGAAATCTCCTTGATTCTCTTGTCCTTTTCCTCACAATCAGTAGATGTCCAGTTCCTGCCATCTTTTTTCTGTCCCTTTAAGAAGGAGGCAAAGAAGGGGCAGCATCTGTATCGGAAAAGCAAAAGTTTCCAAGTGAACCTACAGCAGACCTGCTGGCAAGTCATTGGGCCAGAAAGGGAAAGGGAGTTGGGAAGGGGATGAGTCAGCCACCAGAGTCTGTTGTACATTCCTCTCATGGATCCAGTGGATGATAGCAAGACAAATGGATAATTGGCCTCATATGCTAATTAAAACAAATTGACTCGTATCACCAATGACATCTGTCTTCTGAGGAAGTCTTCTAATGAGCAGATTGAGGAGTGAAATATCTACTGTTTCTATCAGATATTTAGATGTATGTTCTCCAATTTTTTTATTCAGTTGGCTGGGTCGTTTCCATCTGATGGATCAAAGCATCAGTATAATTTTCTTGGAGGCCCTCTCCTACGTAGGGTGAGAGAGGGAGCAGGAGACCAACCCAGAAAGACAATCCAAACCAGGATGTTTGCTAGATTGGGGATTTTGACAAACTGAATATAAGCTCCTGTTGAGAGGGCCCGAGACTGCTGGAAAGTGCAGAAGGGTGGATCTGTGTGCACCTAGCAAGAGGTGTGACATAATGAAGAGCAGCAGGAGCAGGGAGAGTGCCTGTGCATCTCAAATTGGAACATGGACTTTGGGGAGAGATCTCTTTAAGATGCTATCACAGTATCACCAAATCTAGTACCCTGTACTCAAAAGTATGGTTCATACTGACACTGCCTAGGAGCCTGTTAGAAATGCAGAATCTCAAGCCCTACCTGAGATCCGCTGACTCGATCTGCATTTTTAATAGGATCCTCAGGTGACTCATGCCAACTGAAGTTTGAGAAGGACAGCTCTAGTATGCAGGGAGGAGAGATTTTTATCAAGGGGTCTGTTTTAAGTCTCATCCAAGCAGTGAATTCCAATAGGAGGTCTCGCATGAGGAAAGATAGAAACCAAGAGTAAACATCTGCTGTTGCCCAAGTGAGAGTGAAAGGGGAGTCCAAGTTGTCGTGATCAGATGCCACGTGCTCTGGCACAGCGAACTGGGGAAGTGTACATAGTTAGAGGCTGCCAATATGTGAAGATGTGGCTTCTCTGGGGACTGACAGTGCTATCCCCTGAGGAGACAGAGGATGCACACATCCCCGGCAGCCTCAGAAGAGAACCCATGAGGTAAAACAGGGAGAGGCACTTCCGCAGACAACTCCTAGATAATAAGGCTGATGGTAGAAATCTTCGTCCTCACCGCCTCTTTCTCCTTTGCAAACAGCCCCTTCAAGCAAGAGTAGCTAGTTAAATATCTTCAAGACTTAATGAATCTGGAATATTAGACAAATATTTCATACAAGGCTAATAACAACAATGCATAGCTATACATAATTAAAAATTATTCCATTCAGATTGGTGAATTCCTTGCTGAAAGCATTGTTTTCATTACACCTGCATGCTCTTAGAGTTTGTAACCTTCAGAAAGCTTTTACGCCCTGAAGAAAATGGGCACTTTAATGTTAAAAGCTGCTGATTACCCTTTCTCATGTCAACACAAACAAATTTTGGGGAGCGGGTAGAAATTCTAGTGTGAAGGGAGGACCGTCCTTGACACTGTGGAAAGATGCAAAAGAAGTCAGTGGCAGAAAAAGGAGACAAGATTGTAAAAGCAAAGTGGACAATCACTTTGCTTCAAAATTTCTATGGAGCATCACAATAAAACCTCTAAAATGAATTCAAAATTTCTATGGAGCATCACAATAAAACCTCTAAAATGAATGATTCGTATGGTCAAAGAGAGCCTGGTGAAAAAAAAAATCAGACTCAACAGTGATTTGCTTCAGTAAGAGTCTATCTTCACCTCAAAGGACTTTTAAGAATCTACAGCCATCTCTGAGTGTTGTAGACCGGTGAGGGCACAGCCATGCAAGAGTAAGTCACACTGCATAACACTGCATGGGATACGGAACAAGGGCGAGTTTGAACCAAGCCATGGAGGGAAGTTGGTCATATCTTTGAATGAGTGGAAAACAGGGTGCAATTTCATGGGCCACACTGAGAAGCACTTTCCCTGGTGATGCGATTTCTCTATCATGAGCTAAAAATCCAAACCTTCTCGCTCTAAAACTGGCAGAAATTTGAACTACACCTTGATTGTCTGGGCTCCTTATTGCCACTAATCAGAAATAAGGATTTTTAAAGCAAAGTCCAGCTGGCCAGAATACACAGAGCCGTGTGAACCTGAGGTGCTAGAAGGAGTGGGGATCTCTGGGGAAACACGTTTGTGTGTGGCCCAGAGCCCCAGGGCCTTGGCATCTGCTCTGAGGTGCCTCTGCGCCTGGCAGCAGATCACATGCTTGCCCTGGCACGCGCCCTGAGCAGGCAGTTGGGAAGAGAAAGGAGGCAGGTGCTTGCCTTCGTTTTTCACTCAGGCAGGGCTGGGTTAGGTATGAGAGATCCGGAACCATGATTTTTTCAAAGAAGTGTACAAAAGCAAAAAAAGCGATTTGAGCCAGATTCTTCCTTCTGTCTCCAAGCGCATGTACGGTGAAACATTTCTGGTTTCACCCTCCGAGCCTCCAGCATATACCACCGCTTTATCTTGCCAGGAAGCACCTTGGGACATGCGCTCCAGAATCACTCTGCCTCTCACTATCGGTGAGACCTTGGGAAAGGCAGCCACCTTTCAGACCCTCAATTTCCTGATTTGTAAATGGTGCTAATAATTCCAGACATACAGGTGTTCGTGAGGATTTAGTGATATCACATATGTGTGGTGTCCACGATGGTTTTCTGACCCAAAATAGATGCTTGGTAAATGTCAGTTACCTTGTCTATGTCCCCCATAATATGTAGAGGTTTTGTGATAAGATGTGGGAAAGGAGCAAGAGAAAGGCGTCTGCATTTCTAACCTTGGCAACTAGGCATATAGAGTTGCTTTTAACTGAGAAAGGAAATATAAGAGGAGGAAGAACTGTGGAGATGAGATGTTTGGTTTGGCACATGCTGAGTCTGACAGAAGGAGATGTTCAGAGATATTTGAGAAGATGATAACCTAGGACAGTAGATGGTTTTGGTTGAAGCCATTACAAGGGTCTGAGGAGTACAGAGGAAGGGCCGTGGAAAGGCCCCGGGGAGCGCCAAAGTCGAAGGGTAGGTTGGAGGAAACAGAAAAGTCAGAGGAGTGGAACCAGCTGACAGCTCTGGACTCTTAGGCAGTTTCAGAAAGAAAGTCTGAGTATGAGGTGAGATGCTGCAAAGGCCCGGATGATGAGGATGGAAGGAGGCCACTAAAGGTCAGTGGGGACATAGGGGAGAAAGCACCCTGATTACTGGAGATTGAGGAGTAGGTGGGAGGGGAGGTAAGAGCTCAGAGGTGGTGCATGAAGGCCATTCTAATGGGGGACCAAATGTGGGAGCATCAAAGAGAGAGGAAGGGGACACTAGATAAAGGCTGGTTTTAGTCAATAACCACTACATAAGAAAGAGAGTCCAGTACGAACAGCTAAATTTGGATTCATGCAGAAGCGAATGGGTGTTTTAAAGGGAGAACGATGCAGGGGGACTGATGGGGTGGGAGTTTGAGCAATATCAGAGAAGTGAAAAATTAGAAAATTCAGATAAGGGGGTTGGTCATTGTGATTAGGCCTTCTGGTTTTGCTAACTGATCCTTATCGAAGTTACACTTCTACCTTCCCGCAGAGACCGAGAGATAGGGGTCTTATCTTCCCTCGGTGTTAGCTGGAACAAGAAGTAAGTTCTTTCGGCAGCCTTGAGTTTTCCCAGACGTGAACTTAAGGGGTGCTGGGACATGGACTTGAGCTGCTATAAATTGTGCTAGAGTTTGTTCAAGTCTCTTAGTGGAGTGGGGGTGGGGTGGTGGATGAAATCATTTATCCTGTGTGTCTGCAGTCCTTACTGGCCAAGGTTGAGGCCTCATCTAGAAGAGGGCTCAGGAGCTTGAGTTTGTTTCAAGGAGAGAGTCTTTGTCAGAGGAGGCAGGGTCATGGAAACAAAGATATTTTTAAGCTGAGTGGAAGGATCCAAGAGAAAAGAAAGATCGAACCAGAAATTGAGGACATGGGAAAAAGCACAAGTGATAAATGCCCAGAGTGGAACCATGAGGCATGGTGGGGCCCTAAAGTCCCATAATGGCAATGTTTTTTCCAAGGGTCAGCAAAAGTGGCCAGATACTAAATATTAGGTTTTGCAGACCATATATTATCTCTGTTGAGTATTCTTCTTTCTTTTTTAACCCTCTAAAAATGCAGAATCCTTTTGGCAATACCAAAACAGGCCGCAAGCCTGATTTAACCAGCCACCACTTTCCAATTCCTTTTTTAAGCTCTGGTTTGATCCCATCACGTGTGGTGGTCACCCTTGTCACCTCTCAAATTTACATAGAACACTTTGACATTCCACCTGCTTGGGGAGACTTCCTCTGAACATTCACCTGCAAAATTCCATCCCTTCCTCCCAGCCAAGAAAAAGAAATTACAACCTCATCTACTAGATGCAGAACTAATTTGTTGCTTGGCATCCCCCCAAATCTTCAGGCCCGATTCATCCCATCAAGCTGCATGCCAACAACCTCCATTCAGAGCCAGGTGATGTTGCCTCCCTGGAGACAGCACTGTCTTGCCCACTACTTACCCTTAATTGGGAGCAACTTCCTGCATGACAACGCTCACATTAAAAATATCTTAGGATGGCACCTAAGGTCTGCCCATTCACTTCGGGCCAAGAAGTTCCTGACTTGCTTCCAAAGAGAAACCACAAGTCAGTAACCCTCGGACTGCAACTCCACATGCAATTTAATTTATAAGTTTCTTACTTAGCTGCGTTGTCTAAGAACAGAAATAGGAAAGCAGATGTGACATGCGTCCATCACATCATATTGGTACTTCTGCCCTGTCGCTGGTAGAGCATCCAAGGGATGACAAAGGAATTTGCTCCTTTCAGCTCGTAAAAATGTCTGAGAATTTTGTTTGTTTTAAATATTTGGAAATGTTTCCAGAACCAGAGGATTTAGGCGGGCTGCCACACAGCAAAGATTTCCTGCATCTTGTGCTCTCTTAAGTGTACCTGTGAGAAAAGCAGCATGCTATGGTGGGAATGTTCCAATTTGGGAATCAGCCTTGGATCTGAATCCTTGATTAAAAGAACTGTATGACCTTCAGCAAGTTGCTTAACTTCTCTGACCCACAGATTTCTCATCTGTGAAATGAGGATAATCATGCACACCTTGCAGGATTATCATGAGGATTAGACATAATACTCATAACCTTCCGAGTGAGGCATCTGGCACCCAGAAAACACTCAGTAAATGGTTGTAAAATAATATTTATAAGGTCATAGAGTCTCATTTCAGAAAATATAAAAAGCAACTAGGTGCCATATATGCCCAACAGTATGGATATTCATCTGCTTGAGCAATGTGACTTTTTTTTTTCAAAGTCTCTTTCACTTCTAATTCTGTAAACTCCAGATTCCTAATCACACACTCCTTTATCCCACCAGCCCTTTCTTATACTCCAGATCATACTCCATGTCAGCTAAGTAAACCCTGTCACACACATGCACACACACACTTGCACTCCTACCTTCTAGCGTTCACACCTGCTGAATTTCCTACCTCAGGAGCTTCCTGTGGCTCCTTCCCTCTCTGCCCCGCCCCCACAGCTAGTCCAGGAAGCCAGCCCTGAGCGATGACAACCCTGTTCCACTCACTCCCCGTCTCTCACATGTACATATAGTGCTATGTAGCTACCTTTGGCAAAGTGCAGTTCCTGTGTTTTCTCTTGCTATTTTTCCAATTGAATGTCTTTTATTTTTTCACTCCATATATTTGTTCTGTCTCTTAGGTTATCTATTTCTTGGCACAGGGTTCTACATCTTGTTTCTTCTATTTTTCCTCTGGGCGTATGGCTGGCATTCTGTGAGTGTGTTTGGTGATTAAAAATGGAGAAAGATGATTCTGTAGGCAGATATGGGTGTGCAACTGACAATTTTATATTCCAAGAATGATAATTTGGCTATTACAAAAGCAAATAAATATTTTGGCAGGAAATAGTATCTGATATGCACTTTGGGATGACAGCCTTTGAGGGCAAAATTGGAGAAACCCGAAAATCACATGCATATGAAACATTAAATGTCTTTTATTATAAAACGCAATTTTGGAGATGAAGACTAAAAGTAGGTATTCCTTATGTTGAATTGTTTATAGCAGGGAATTTTGTTACAAAAAAAATCAGCAAAATGCAAATAGAGGTGGTATTTACAGGATGCTTTGGCTTAGTGCATCTTTTCTTGCAGTGAGATTTAACCTATGTTGCATTATCTTTCTCTTCTTCCTTTGAAAGAGTTCCAGTGACACCCGACCATTCATTGTTAGTTTCCTTGGTTACCAATGACTTTCAGTTTTCATTTGTGGGTTTCTAGTGTTAAACAAAATATCTCTCTACTTTTGTGCTGCGTTGACAAAGGTTTAGAACTAGCGATTGTCCTTTTGTCTCCAGAAAAGCACTGTATTTTGTTTTTTCAATAAAATTACTACAGTAACAATAGAATGGAAAATAACTCATAGCAGTTTTCTTTACTGAAGAAGTTTTACTTCCCTTGTCATAGATTCCAGAATTTTGACATTTGTTTTAAAACTCTGTATCATCAATCTGGTTGTATGAAAAATAATTTGAATTTCTCCACCTAAATAAAATAAACAAGATTACTGCTGCTAATTTTTTTTTTCATTTGATTCTCTCCAACATCCCTGAGTTGGCTAAATGTTTTATATGATTCCAGGGGAAAGTAGGTAAGATGGGGATTAACGAGTGCAGGTGAAAAGGCTGTTCCAAAAAAATAAATGTATTTTTTACAGAATTACTAAGAACCATTCTGTGTCTTAGTGAGTTCAAATGAGCTTAACCCAAGTGAATCCATTAGTCTTGTGAGGCCTGGTATAGCCATAGAGAAGGTAAACATAAGCTGGAGGAGGTAAACATAAGCTGAGAAATAAGTGTCTGTGAGCAACCCTGGGGGCTGCTTTTAAGGCTATGACACTACTGACTTCCTGCTCGCAGCCCTGCTTCTCGGTTTCCCTCCGTGCTGCCTGGAACCTGGTGACCAGATCTCCTGGCAGAGGCTGATACACGATCCTGAGTGGAGGGATGACAGACATAGGCATCCTCCACTTTCAGGCTTCCTAAAGAGGGTTGCCCTTCAGACACTGCTCAGCCTGAGAAGGACCTGCCCAGAGGAAATCCACAGCCCATGAACCACAGAATTACTCTGATCGCCATCCTTCTCAGCATTCTCTCCAGACTTCTCCAAGACTCCATGAGGGGCTGTGAACCTGTCTGGCTGGATATCTGCTGGTTGTAATACCATTTGCAATAACATTTTATTTTCCTTTTAAGATATCACTTGGAAATTCTAATTCCCCATGTGAGCATCTTCACATTCTATCGCCTTTTTAAAGAAAGATCATGGGTGTCTACCACTTCCCTTTGGATCCCACATTTTTACACTTTTTGGACTTGTGGCTGTTCACCAGTCCACACCTGAGAAAAATATGCCTGGCTAGAAATAAAGCCCTGGCCTCCCACTTACCTGTTTAAAGGGTAAGGACTAGGAGCTTAGCTGACTGTGATGACTCAATTTCTCTATATCTCCTTATTTTTTTAAACCATGTGAATCTAACAGAAGATAATACATGCTGAGCACTCATATGTACATACTAATTGAGGTTATGAATCCCTCTTCAAGTGATTTGTAAGCATCAAACTATTCTAGTACCAACATGCTTTCTAGCTCTGTGTATTTAAAAACTAGTAGCTGTTTATACAACCTCGTCTTTGAAGAATTTAGACTAAATGAAATGCTGATGAAATAAACCCTGCTTCCCAAAGCATGCTCTAGTAAACTTGCCTATCAATAGTTTCACCCGTTCTAAGCCATGTGTAGCTAATGACATTTAAAAGGCAGAGTTTAACCTTGATTCTTCAGGCAGCAAATCATTGGTTGAAATTTATTCTGAGGATTAAAAATAAAATCTCTTTTTTAAAGTTTCTGTCAGATATACCCTTGTTTAGTTTTAATAGTTGTTACTTGCTTAATGTCCAATATCTGCAGAGATCAAATCTTCCTAGCCGTCCTGTAACATAGACAATAATAGTCCCATTTTACTGAAGAAATTGAGGATTTTATAGCTAATTACTTGCCAAATACATAAAGATTCCTGGATGTGAATACAGGTCTGGTTCCAAATCCCACACTCTTCAGCACCTTTGGCTTTCTGTCCGTGCATTCCATTCCCACCCACTCTCCGTCCTGCCATTTCTTTCCCTGCAGCTTCCTTCCTGGTCTATTATAGACTTCCTCTTTTCAGCTCAGAGGTCATGGCTTTAAACTCTCCCTTTTCCACTGTATTGAAAACTTCCACAATCACATTCAACTTGAATAGTACTAATTATAGTAAATCCTGAATCTTGACAGTTGAATAATATTTCATTTTATTTGGTTACTAACTTGCCAGTAGAAAGCAATTACAGTGATATGTAGGCCCACTTAATCAAGTTTTTTTTTTTTTTCCTAGATATTAGTACAGTTATTTTCAGTGCTAAGCCTTTGAAATAAAGGGTTTGGCAGGAAAAAAAAAAGTGTCATAATATTAAATCATAAAATGCTTATTGGAAGAAAATAATACATTATTTCAAGAAAAATTATGGAGCACTTTCAAATTTTTTGCTGCACCACAGAATTGTTTGGTGTTTAATGCTAACTTGGCCAAATAATATGCATATAGCACTTTATACACCATTAAATACAGTATATCTCTATATTTATTCTTGCAAGTTCTCAGTTCTGACTTCTTTTAAATATCAAGTGCATTTCTAGATAGATCAGGTTGAAAGACTCAGGGGGCATACCTCTTCTCAATATGTACACACATATATCTTTCTGTATTCTTTTCACTCCAGTCCAATTTTGAAAGCATGCTGACCTAGCGAGTCTGTGAAAGCAGTTTAGTTCATCTCTGAATGGCTCAGATTCCCTAGAGATGACATCAGTGGTTCTCTATCTTTAATACCTGGAGTACTTATTAAAAAGTTGCTTCCTTGGGCTGCACCCCAGATTTAAATTCAGGATGTCTGGTTTGGGGCACAGGAATCTGGATTTTTGACAAGTACCTCAGATGATTCTGACACAGGCGATCCCCAAACCTTACTTCGAGAAAAGCTGGATAAAGGATAAAGAGATAAAGGAGCTAGCATAACATTCCTTATTGGATTCTCAAGACAGGCCTGTGAGATAGAAATTTATCAGTAGAAAATCTGAGATTTAGTGAGGTCTCCATGTGCCTTTGCACATGAGCTCCCCTATCTGGAACCCCCTTTACTTCCTCTCTGCCTGATTAAACCCCACTCGTCCTTCAGGGTTCAGCTGTAGGTAGGCAGAGTACATTATCTTCTCCTTACTCACAGAGCCCTTGGCTTGCTCTGATAGTTTGATATCTACCACATTGAAGATGTCTAGTTCTACACCTGTCTGTGCCCCACAGGCTGTCACCTCCTCCATGGCAGACTTCATTTCAGGTACCCAGTGCCTTCCCCAGAGTCTGATACTTAGGGATTGCCTCCTAATACAGCACCTAGATTGCAGAGCCAGGATCTAAACCACTATCTTCTGTCAGCCATTCAGTGCTCTTTCCTCTTCATCAGGAAATTCCAGCTGCTCCAGAGGGTCATGGACTTTTAGATGCCTTCAAAGAGTGCTCTGCAATACACAGTATAGCCACATACTTTTTCTGGATGCTTCTGGTGATTTAAATTCTGGTAGGTGAGTTCTTAGCAGGAATAGGGGAATAATTTGAGGCCCTAAAACAAGCCAAAGAGACTACTTTTCAACACAAAAATTGAAACCATTCACTTGGTACCTAGTGCAGTGTTCTATATGAGCAACTGGACTGAATGGTGGAAGAACTTTACATCGTTCAGTTTCTCCAAAGTTCAGATGGTAAAATCAGGGAAGAAGCTGTCTGCTACCATAGAAAGCTGTCTTCCTTTTGTCCGCCTTAGCTACAGACCCTATTTCTGAGCTAACTACCACTAATATTAGAAAGCATTAGTTAGAAGTGACCCCTGGTGTGCCCTGCTGGCCCTCTGCCCCCAGAGAAAGGCCTCACTGTCACTTTCTTCCTATCATTACAAGATGTTTAAAATTTATTCCCTTCTGGCCCTCAAGTCTTCCAAAGCAACCCTTTTTGTTTAATTGAACTTGATATATAGCAACTGATCCATTTACCATCTGCTTTGTCAGCACAACCAGCCCAGCTCTGCCTATCTCCGATTCCAGGCTGAGATCTCTTTCTGATCAGTTGTGACTTGGACCAAAAAAAAAAAATGGATTTTTTTTTCCTCAGTCAATGTGAGGGAAAATGTTAGTCATACCGTTCTGCCTGTTTATACTATGCCAAGTTGTCTATTTCTATCAACTGTATGCAAAGTTAACAGAAGGCACATGATTTGCATGTCAGAGTGTGTTAGAAAGTTGCTGTATAAACAACCCAATGTTAACTTCTTAGTCACCTTCTGTTGTATGCGAAGGCATAAGGAAATAGATTACTCTCTAGTCAATGTCAATCAAGTCATCCTTAAAGACTTTCATCTTTGCCTTGAAGGTTATATTAATAGCTACATCTGCATAGATCTTTCCTTTTTTAAAAACTTCCACATTTGGCTTCACAACAGCCCTTTGGGCATCAATATTCATCTCATCTTGCATAACACACAGAAGTCAAATGGTTTTCCCAAGGTCACATACTCCTTTGTACACCATTGTGTCTGGTCTTTTTATTACACTAGAGCACTTCTCCTAAAAATAGATGCCACACGTCCTCATATTATGCATACAAATATAAACTCATATAGATTTAAATTGTAAAACTGGTACTGCTGCTGCTCTATGTGGTCATAGAGACATCACATTTCTATCAGTAGTACAACTTTCTTAATGAGACAGATGCCTTGTATTGAGACCATATGAGCATTGGTATCAGGCACTCAGGGATGATGCAGCAATGGACCATGAGATTATGGAACCAGAGCACAGTGAATTTAATTAAGATGGCATTGAAAAAAATTGAGGTTCCCATGAGGTGGTGATGGCAGCTGGATACCTAAACAATACGCAGAGTCTCCTTGGCCTCTGGAAGTGTTGCTCTGCTGACTGAAGAGTGAGAAGGTGGCCGTCCTACCCATTCTACCCAGGCACTCTCTTCCCAGAATCATTTCCCCCAAATAGTTCCATCATCCATGGCAATGTCACTAACTAATTGAGCTGGCTCATTGTAGACCACCATTTGAGAAAACAGGTCACCTGAACTGCCCTCTCCGAACAGGCAATTAAGTCAGAAAGCAAGAATGCCTATGTCCTGACTTTTTTTGTCTTAGTTTACTTGGTTGAGAAGAGAAAAATATACTTTTATGTTATTTTGGCATGGGGTCAAGGAGACATATTTGGTAGGTCCAAAATGTGTTTCCCTCATATTATATAGATACTAAAACTTTGACAACAGGACGTAGCTTGTAATATTTTATGGTTCAGTTCTGGGGGTATGTTTGAACTGAACCATCTTACAGATAATTATTATAGCAGAAGTATGTTATTACTCACTATTTGGCTTCACCGCTCTAAGAATTTTCCATATATTATCTCATTTAATCCTCCCAAAGACTCAGTGATGTAGGAACTGTTATTAATTTCCATTTTGCAGAGGAAGACACTGAGTGTGACGACCTTTAATAACTTGCCCAGGGTTACACAGCTAATAAATGGAATGCCTACGGTCCAATTCAGATAGCTTTGCTTCAAAACCAACTCTATAACTATGTGCTCTATGGGATGTGGTGGGTGACACTCAACTCTCATAGCAATGAAGATGCTTTACAAGCACTTAATGAATATTTATTAGATGAATGATACAAACAAATGAGTGAACAAACAAACAAATGAATATTCAACCAGCTTTAAAAAAAAAAAAGAAAAAGCAGTATTGGAGGTAGTTACTATTGATGGAAACTATCTTCCCAAATATTGGATCAAAATAATTTAATAAAAGCAATAGCTCTGTATTATTGCCATTAGATTACCAGTTTTTAAAGTTTTAAGTCAAAATGTATGGTTTTCCAGAAACACTACTTAGACATTTTGAACTGGTTCTCTCATAGTTATCTCAAATAAGTCATGACCATCTGTGTTTAAAAATACTTTTTTCTTCACTATAATTTATTTAAGTCTCAGTTTCTCATGTAGCCTTTCTTTACAAATCTCACTATGCTTGGCATTTTTTTTTAAATGTTGATTTGAATGACTCTTCTGCCAACATTAACATTAGTATATAAAATAAAATAGTAACCTTGATCACAAACTCAAGAACTTGAAGATTCTTTAGTTCAGCCTTCTGAGTTTGTAGTAAAACTTGTGTACAGTGTACAGTGCATGCAAATATGAATACGAAATGCTTTATGGATTTTAAAAACATTATTTTAACAACATGCTAGAAGACAAACTCATACACTGAGGGAAAAAAACATACCGGGAGTTACAGATAGCCAACATATAAAGAGAATCTGTGTGGATTTCTCCTTTTTCCTCAACATCTTTGGGCAGCCAGTGTTAGGATTCCAATCCAGGAAGAATTGAAGTTTTTTTTTGGAGGGATTCAGCTAAAGAAAACCATGCTGTTCTGGCTGAAATTCCCCATCTGCAGGAAGAGCCAAGACTCACTCATCCTTCCCTGAGCATAGATCCAGGCTGCTGACTACAAACACAGCATGGCTACACCATCTGGTTGGAGAATTCATACTCAACATTCAGAGTGGTAAAGACTCCATGCCCTGCTAGCAGCTTCACTGTCATGGATAAACCAAGGAGAGTTATACTATATGACATAAGTTTCCAGGTTACCATGTGGGAAAGCAAGTTTGGGAAACTACATATTTTATGCTGAAAGAAAACAATCAGAAAATTAAAAGAGCTGGGACTTAATGGCGTATTGCAAAGATAAATTCATATTCACTGTCACAGAGTCCCATGATTCCAGAATTGGATCCATGTAAACAAGAAGTCTTTGGAGATGAGTACTCAACTATTTAGTCACTCAGACCATATTTATTCACCTTGCCTGTAGGACCATCAAAACTTTGAATAGGGCAAAGATATTACTGCATGTATTTTCAGTGTTAGGTGACATACTAACTAGGTATCTGCCTGGGAATTATCTGATTCTTTAGGGGTGTGTTCCTTTGTTTGAATTCCTATTTACTATTTGATTAGTAGATAGATAATGACTTTTAGAAAACTGATTGTGATGGAAATGATTCTTGTCTGATAGCAATCCAGTGAATTTTGTCCAATGGAGATAGAAGTAATTTCTGCCCCATATTCTGTCCCATAGAAAAGATAACTCAAAGGTTACATTTTTATTGCCCTAGGACATTAGCCAGTTTTGTACTAAATTAGCAATTTTATTTAAGGATTCTTTTTTTCAGCTATATAAACCTTTGGCCCTCTAATTCTCTTCAAACACATGCTAAAACAATACAAATTTAAAGAAAAAATAAAAAAATTTGAGATGCCTCAAATACAGAAGTTTATTTTTTTCTCACACCTTCAGATCCAAATAGGTGTTCCTGATCAGGCACTTTTTCTCACCATGATGATTCAAGAACCCAGGCTCCTTCCATACTCTGTCTCTAATACCCCAATGACAAGAGCTGACAAACTTTTTCTTTAAAGGGCCAGATAGTAAATATTTTAGATTTTGCCAGCTACACAGTCCCTGGCAATTCCTCAGTTCTGTTACTATATGTAGTGCAGAAAGCAGCCATAGATGACTAAGCATGGCAGTCTTCCATAAAATTTTATTTACAAAAACAAGTGGCAGGCTAGATTTGGCTGACTCCTGACCTTGGGTCTCAGAATCTTCTCAGAAAAGGCGGAAGACACATATTCTTTCTTGAGTCACCTTTTTCTGAAAGCGTCACACATCACTTCCATTGGCAAGAAGTAGACTCATGGTTTCCCCTAGATCCAGGGGTACCCAGGAAATGTAGTCCCAGGCTTAGAAGCCACTTCCCCGCAACACCCTACACTGTGGAAGAGAAACACGAGTACTTCATAGACATCGAGCCTTCTCAACCACAGGCATATCATACACATAGCCACTATTCTGCTGGTTCTATAAAAGGAATGCATGTTGAAATTCAGATTTCTTAAAAGCAGTACTATTCATTGAAATGAATTTTAGCACTTAATCACTAATTTACTGGTTACGAATTTCTTGGCCCAGACTGCTATTATAAAACTAGCTTTCAAAAGAGGTAATTCTTTCTGTGTTAGAAATAATATGTCATGTTTTTATTGGAACATTGTTGTTATCCACAAATATAGCGTCTAATGGAAAGTGGTAGGTTGTGTATCTATAATTACCTGTTGGCTTTTCTGTATAGTTTCCATCAGAACACTCAGCAGGTGGGTCTCTCCATAAAGATCAGACATTGAATTGTTTCCATAGTTGAAGTGCTTTCTTCAGAAGGGGAGAAAAATATTGTTCAGAGATTTAAAAGCCAGGTTCTAATTATAATTCATTTAATTAAAAAATACAACCATATTGAGATTTTTTTTTATTGTAATGAAATTCCAGGATTTTCTAAGCAGTAGTTTCCACAATAACTTTGATTCATCTATGTGCATAAACTCTGTTTTGCATAGTTAAAGTTTGTCCAAGGCAGCAAAAGTTACAATATGGACACTCTAATTCACATGTATCCCTTGTTCATAATTTGTCTGAAAGAAAACATGATTATTTTCAGTGAAGCTTTACATGTTTTATCTCTCCTCAAAGGTGAGTTATTTTAGATGCATGAGAAAAGAATGACCTATCTCTAATGTACTTGCAGATGAAGGAAGAACCGATCTTCTGCTTTGTCTTTGACTTTTTCCAGTGCCTAGATTGACAGGTGTCTTTATAATCTCTTATCTATCAAAGAAGACTTCCTGACTCAAACCGTGTGAGGTGGTGAGTTCTCCCACTGCTCATCTCTAACATCTTTCTCTTGAAGATCTCTCTCTCTGGTCATAAAACCACAAACTCCAAACTCACTGCACATGTACCTTGCTTTACCTTTTCAAATCCTATTTAAAATATTCCGTTACGGCTTCTAATGACTCTTGGTTAAACCTTTTTAAAAGTGCAAATTCCCAGTGCAAATATCCCCTCCTGCAATTATCCATTTTTTTCTGTGGGAAAATGTCCTTAATTGGCTTGCATAGCACCTGGTACAAATGAGCCCATAAAGGTGTTTTATGGTGGCTATGCCCACGTTCTTGTAATCACAAATCACTTTCACACTCCTTGCCTGTATTAAACATCACATGCTTTGGGCCATTGCTGTCACTTTATAGATTTGACTTTTCAAGGCTCACAACCCAGCAGCTCCTTCCATCCTCCTGGGTGCCTCTGCTTGTAATTTAAATTAGCTGCCCCAGCAGGACTGGTGTCATCTGAGTGTTGAACTTGAGGTCAATTTACTCTTCTTGTAAAGCCTTATAATTGGATCAAATATCATTATAACTAATATTAGTTATCCATTTGGTATATAACATTAAACTTGTCAAAATAGCTAAGGGTAAATAATAATAAAGTTGACATGCCATTATATTTGCAACTTACAACTTACTGGAGTAATTAAAGAAATACAAGGAAAAATTACAGAATTTTCCACTATAGAGTCACATAGTGATATCAACTTCTGGCTTCAACATTAACTAGTTATGTGAAATTGAACAGATTACTTAAACTCTTTCATTCTCAGTTTCCTCTTTGTAAAAAAGACATTAATAATCCCCATTTATTCAGGCACCTCTAGGTGCTAAGCACTGAAATGGCTGCTCTACATGTTATTTAATTTCTTCCTAATACAACCTAACAAAGTGTTATTATTCCCATTTTATAATTTAGTTTTAAAAATGGTGTTTGAGTTTCTTTTTCTCAGCTAATATTAACGTCCTTATTTCTTTTGAAAGAATTATTCTTTCCTTCCATTTCTTTTGTAGATTACGACAGTATTACTACAGAGCTATTGATACAAGCAAGAAGGAGAGGGTTTAATTTTCTTCTAATACCTTTTACCTTCTTAGAAAATTCACTTTTATTTCCAAGTGTATCTTTTGCTGCTGTTGCTGCTGCTGCAATAGTTACTCGTGCAAACTTCTTATGTGGTGGGATATATACAGGGCTAAGATTCAGCCAGTAGGCATGGGAGGGACCGAACTAGGGTCAATAGTTTATATTTTTATGACTGTATCCTTTCTGACTCACCACATTAACTGAGATGTTAAATATTTTGAATATCATCCCACAATAAATGGTCTGGGCTCACGGAGCCCTTCTCTGTCGGTTGCACTAACCATCTTGTTTTGTAATCTATCTGCTAGGTGTGTGTTCCCCCCTTCTAGACTTAGGGCTTTTCGGAGCCAGAGACCATATCTTAATTCATCTTTGTGTTCTTTGTTCCAAGCACAGTAGTTGGCACAATGTATGTGATCAATAAATGTTTAGATGAATAAAAAGTGACTAAAGAATGCATGACATGAAACCAAGGCTCAGAGAAATGAATAATCTTTTCAAGGTCAACTGCTAGAAAATCACAGCACCAGCTCTGACTCCTCTCCCTGCATCTAATCCCGTTGATGAGGGAATTACCATCATAAAATCATGAATGTGCCTCACACTTGGTGGAAACTCAATGTTTGTTTCTTCCCCTTCTTTACTGGACTATTGGTAAGTAAGTATCTTAGTCTTACACCTTTATTTCAAATCACAATTTAATCTGGTCTTGGCTTTGTGGACTCAAGAGAAGCACACTCTTCAGTTCACCCTGAAACCTTGTGGAGTTTCTTTGGTGTTCTTTCACCTTTCTTCCTCCCCCTCATTTTGGTTGATGCTAGGAATAGCTTTACATTGCTACCCTCCTCTTTATAGCAAGTAAGCCCTCAGGGTTCCTGCATCTTTTTCTCTACCCCATCAGTAAAGGAAAAAATGTGGTCATTTCTCTACACTACTGTCTAATCTGAATGAAATAATGTTCTCCCCTTTCACTTAACCCTAGATGTTTATCCTTTGCAGTGATAGCTCACTTGCTGATTAATTTACATTTATGTGCAAATCTATTAAGACATCCAGCAGACCCCCTGCGGGGTCACAGGCTGCCCTCTGCTTAGGCCCTATGTCTTTAAAAGGCTGGGGATGACTTAAAATCTGAACTAAATCAGAATTTAATTTTTTTGAACACTCAAGCAAAATACATAAAGAGTTTATACACAGGTCCAAGGTGACTTAGCCACACGTAATATAAAGTTCTTAGTTCTTTAGAAATACTAAATTAGCATTTGTTTGTTAGTTTGCCTTAAGAATTTCCGAAATAGAATATTAAGTATAAAATTATTTGCCTTTATCTGTGTTATGTGTTCTCACCTGACACTTTCTGGAAGGTCACTGATTTTATGTAATCTTATGATTAAAACGGCTGATGCATAATCAGAGATCTTTGTAATCAAAGGCGACACGCAGGGAACCTTCTGGCTGGTAGTTACTACCCGTCTTTGCATTTTTGCCACATGTGCTGTGTGAAATCTTAGCTCAAATAGAGCCAAGTGTGATGCTTTCTGATGTTTTCCAAAAGCAGTGTGCATTAGATTGAAAAAAACAAACAAACAAAAAATACTTGGGGAAATAAGACATGCAGGTATAAGGCAACAGTGCAGAAGAGAGGATGTGATGGAAGGCAAAATTGCCTGCTGGAGACTGTGAGTGCCATGTGAATTTACAGACATTGCCCATAGTAAGCTGTGCATCTCGTGGCTTAAAGCCAAAATAATCCTCAATTAGTGGCAAGAGCTCAGAACTGAATGAGAACAATAAAGACAGCTATTTTCTAGTTTTGAAATTAGAGCTTCAATTAGACCTGGGAAGGCAATGAAAGCATAGGACCTTTAACCACTCTATGTTGGAACTGTATCTGTATGAAACTTTTTGCCTATCTGTGTATCTCATCAAACAATATTGCCCAACTCATTTAAGAAGGGCAGAAACTGGGTTGCTGAAGGACTTCAGCA
>NW_006494608.1:9052915-9059882 GCF_000325575.1 Pteropus alecto | reverse complement strand
GAGAAGAGACCAACAGTCATACTCTGTTCTTCACTGAGGCTTTCTTGTCCACATTGAGGCTTTTCTTGTATCAGCTTAGAGAGAGCAGGGTCCCAGTAGCAGGGACTGGGGCATCTTCTGCTTTGTCCATGATTAGGAAAAGCTCAAAATAAATGCTCTTTGAATTACAGTCCTATACCACTTAACAATGGGAATATGTTCTGAGAAATGTGTTGTAAGGTGATTTCATCATTATATGAACTTCACAGAGTGCACTTACACAAACCTAGATGGTATAACCTACTACACACCTAGCCTATTGGTATAGCCTATTGCTCTTGGTCTACAAACCTGTACAGCATATTACTGTAGGAAAGAACACAAAATGTATGAGGCTGTTGCCAGCATAATGTGGCATACTGATTTATAGCACAATTTTTTTATAAGTAAAAAGACTACATTCTAAAATATCAATAAAAAATATAGTAAATACATAAGCCGGTAACATCGTTGTTTATTATCTGTACATAATTGTATGGGCTATACGTTTATACAACTGGCAGTGCAGTAGGTTTGTTCACACCAGCATTGCCACAAACACGTGAGTAATACGATGTACTCCACCATTAGATGGCTATGACATCACTAGGCAATGAGAATTTTTCAGCTCCATTATAATCTGTGGGACCGCCATTGTATATGTGGCTCACCCTGACAGAAACATCATCGTGTGGCTCATGACGATATCAAAATCATGTGTTCAAGAAACTTTTATTTCATCATCCGATTCTGGTCAGTTCCCACATACCTCAGTGTTAACTGTCAAATACATAGCAAAAGAGAACCCAGATCAATTGAAAAGTGCAAAATTTTAAAAACATTCTACAAGAAAGCATGTGATTATTTTATTACATTTGAAATAGGAAAAGGACTTTGTAAGGCATAAAGCAATGGAGTAAACTCTGCAAGGGGGAGAGATTGACACACATGACAGTATAAAATTTTAATATTTCTATACTTCAGAAGACATCATAAAATTTTAATGCAACTCAAAATTAGGAGAAAATATTTCCAACAAAGGGTAAGTATATCCCAAATATAATCAGTCTTATAAATCCATAAAAGAAACACTAAAACTGTAAAAGAAAAAGAAATCAAATACCTGAGCAATTCACAAGAAAAGAAATACAAATGTATTCATTAAATAAACACCAACTGTGTTGCAAGGTATTATTTTAGGTGGAAGAATATACAGTAAAGAGAAGACTGAGTTTCCACCTTCATGGGAAAAAACATTTTGATGTGAAAAGACAGGCAAGAAGCACATTTTAAAAGTAACTAAATATATAATATGACCAACGGTGATAAATATTTTCGAAAACAATAAAGCAGAGTAGAGCAATAAGGATTCGCAGGGGGTTGGGAAGCTGTGTACCTACGAAGGTGACATTTGACCAGAGGGAAAAGAGGGTGCTCAACAATTAGATGTATAAGAGTAGAGCTTTCTTGGAGAGGGAATAGCAGGTGCAAGTGCCCTGAGGTAGAGAATACTTTGTATCTTCAAAATAAGAGCCACCAGTGAGGTTGAACAGAGTGGGCAGAATGGAGAGCAATGAGCAATGAGATCAGAAAATCAGCAGATGGGATGAGGGCATGCAAGGTCTTTCTTGCTACTCTCTGTCTTTGCTCTGAGTGAGACATGAAGCCCTTGGAAGTTTAAAAGGATCATTATTTGGGTTGCTATGTGGGAAAAGGGTGAAGAGCACAAAGGCCGAAGCAGAGAAAGCACTTAAAAGGCAATTGCAACAATTCAGGTAGGACATGAAGGTAGCATGGACTAAGGATAAAAAAGGAGTTGTGAGAAATAATCAAATTTGGATAGATTTTGAAGGTAGAGTCAACACATATTACTGAAGGAGCCATACTGGGGTGTGAGAGAAGAGTCTCCAATGATGCCTCTTTTTTTTTTTTTCCCCCTTGATCTGAGCAGCTAGAAAGATGGATCAATGATTTGCAGCATGGGGAAGACTGTGTGGGGACAACTGATAAAACTCAGGGGCTCTCTTTTAGACATGTTATATTTTAAGAATCCCTCCAAAGTTGTTGGATACACGTGTCTGGAGTTCAGGGGAAAGGGTGGGACTAAAGAATAGACGTTGGGAGTTAGCATATGGATGTTTTTTAAAGCCTGAAACCAGAGGAGGTGATCTCTGTCTAGGTGCTGAAGAAGTAGAGACAAGAAAAATTGTCTGAGGCCAAGCCTGGGGCACTCCATTTAGAGCCCCACTGACGACAAGAAGCCAGCAAAGAAAACTGAGAAGTATATAAAAGTAAAATTTTTATGTAGTCAGCTATGTCAAATTTTGATACATGGTTTGCTCCATTGCTTTTAGGCTTGCCTAGTCATTTTATGCTTCTAAGGATATTGCAAGTTAAATCTAAAGGCAAAAATCAAGATCAGGGGAAATTTTTGAACAAAGAGTTAATATTCCTGGTATATAAAAAACTCAAAAATCTCTAAGAGAAACACTAACACTTCAGCGGAGAAAAGGATTGCATATATGAACAAGTGTAAAGTCAGGAAGTCATAAGCTTTATGCTTGTCATCTTTTTACTTTAGCAAAAATCCATCTTTGGCTTTGAAAGAAGTGAAAATGTAATACTTTAAGTATATAATCTAATGTAAAAGCAAAAATATAATAAAATGTTTCATCAAGAAACTTTCCATATCATGTGTTTATGATGCACATATCCTTTTCTGGTAGACAATATTTTATCAAGCATATCTGGGTTTTGTTTTTTTTTTAATTATCTGATAACCACATTGGAGGAAGCAAATCATTGTAGAAATACCATTGGTATAGCCTCACTGATATATAAATACCTATAATTGAAATAAAAATTTTCCCTTACCAAAATGGCAAAAAACACTGTATAAAAAAGAATTCCAGAGTGAGCTAGGAGATATAGAAACGGTCTTTCTGAAACAATGTTGGAAGGTCTGTAAATTGACATATGTTTGCTGGAGGACAGTGTGTCGATTTGTATCAAAAGCCTGACAACTTGGCATACTTTTTGATTCTTAGTCCTTGTCTTATGAATTCAGATTCTAGAAATGTATTGAAAAGAAAGAGAAAATTGATAAGGGCAAAGATCTAACTATAAGAATGTTCACATTATCTACAATTGAGGCTGTGAAAAGTTGGGAACAATGTAAACAATACAGAAATGTCTAAATGATAAAATACTATGCAGCAATTAAAAATGATGTCATAGAAGTAATGACGTAGAAGAATGTTTCCAACATAGTGAAACTTTATGACTTATTTCTATTTATACATGCCTAGAAAATAGACTGGAAGAAAATCAAATGTTATATTTATCTCTGGGTAGTATGAGATAAATGATTTTAATTTGATTAGATTTGCCTCTTTCAAATTTTCTACCATATATTTATTAGTTGCACTGGCACGTAGAGCAATTACAGAAGAAAAGGCTAGGCATTTTTTACAAAAATAACACAGAAGCAATATTCTAGGGCAGCACGTACATTAGAACTTTCTACAATGATGAAAATGCTTCATATTTTTGAGGTCTAATGCAGTAGCCACATTGGCTATTGAACACTTGAAATGTAGATAGTTCAACTAAAAACCTGATTTTTCATTTTAATCACATTTACAGAACCACATATAGATAATGGCTACTGTATTGAACAGACTGTCATGGGGCATAGAGGAAAGGATCAGCAGACCTTGTTCAATTCAAGGAGAGCTCTGAATTAGTCAAGATCTGAGACCATGCGCCCCATTGGAGTTAGGATACCCATCAGTTTCATAGGAGAAACTGGAGTTTTATTTCCCACTCCAATGTAGAGAATTCAAAGATACGTGTGATTTAGGTATAAACTAACTAAACCATATAGAGTTCTTATTCCATAATGTAGGTTTTTTTCTTAATTTATATATTTGGTTAGTCATAAAATTTATAATTAAAGAACTTCTGGATCTTGGCAAAGATAGAATTCTGGACAGGGAAAATGCTATCGTACTATTGCTGGCAAGGATCTTTTTTTTTTTTTTATGGTGACATTGGTTAATGAAATCCGATGAGTTTCAGCTGTACACTTTAACAATAACAATATGCGTGTTCGCCTCCTATAGTTAGATTTCTTTCTGTCACCACATATTTGACCCCTTTTACCCTATCTACCTCCTCTTTTCCCCAACCCCCTCCCCTCTGGTAACCACTAGTCTTTTGTCCATGTCCATGAGTCTCTGTTTGTTTGTCCTGTTCATTTGTTACAGGCAAGGTTCTGATACCCAGAGGAGGTAAACAGCACACCTTATCAAATGATGCTTTTTAAATAGGCTTATTTCTGTCAGAACATACTGCACGTTAGATTTACAATTGAAGAACTACTGTGTAATAACCTCTTAAAAGGAAGAGGGAAAAAAATTCTTTCTTTTTGGTATTTTGTTTTGCAGTTGATGGTTTAAAAGCTGTTTCCTTCTGTTTTAAGTGTTTAAAAGCTTCCAAAAAATCTACTGTTTGTTTTTAACTAGAAGAAAAGGACACAATTCTTAATCCTTCTTAACCAAGATTGTTAAATTTTATAGCACTTAAAGGGATGTAAGTGCTATACGCTGAGGGGAGAATAATGTTTTAAAAATAATGAAATTATGGCAGAAGCATTTAGATATAATTATATAGCCATAAAAAAATTTCAATTAGGCTTTCATTACATTGCAATTAACTCTGCATTTGAACATTAACATTACTTTTGGCCATCAGTTTCACTTGTTACTTGCTTTTTAAAAATAACATGAATTTTTTTTCTTTTTTTCACGTTAGTATGAGAAGACTCCTGGAAATTTTAATCGAAATATAAATAAATTTTCTTTAAGAATAAGCAAAAAGTAAAAGAAACTATACTTTGCTATTATAATTCATAATTATACAGTGTATTTAGTTATCTATTTCTGTGTGACAAATTAAACCAAAACTTTGCAGCTTAAAACGTGTATTAGTTGCATGATTTCTGAAGACAAGGAATTCCAGAGCAGCATAGCCAGGTGGTTCTGGCTCAGGGTTCCTCATGACATTGAAGTCAAGCTGTGTGCTAGGGCTGCAGTCATCTGAGGCTTTAACTGGAGCCTCCAAGCGGAGGGTGCTCCTCCAGCATGGCTGTTGGAAAGAAGCCTTTGTCCTTACTGGGAGGCCTCAATACGTGGATCTCTCCACAGGGCTGCTTGATTGTCCTCACTACGTGGCAGTTGACTTCCCCTAGAGCCTTATTCTCTTCATTAGAAGAGAGTCACTAAGTCTAGCCCATATTAGAGGTAGGAAATGAGGCTCTGCCTCTTGGAGGTTATAAGATGGTATCAAGAAATGTGTATACTTCTCTTAAATCAAAACATACATGGAATATTACTCTGCCATAAGAAAAAGTGAAATACTGCCATTTATGACAACATGGATAGATCTTGAGATTATCATGCTAAGTGAAATAAGTCAGGCAGAACAAATTGAGAGCCATAGGATTTCATTTATATATAGTATATAAAACTGAAAGCAACAGACAAGCATGACAAACAGATTCATGGACATGGACAGTGGATTAGTGGTTACCAGAGGGGTGGTGGTTGGAGTAAAAGTGGTCAAATATATGGTGACGGAAGGATATTTAACTTTGGGGGGTGAACACACAATGCAATATACATATGACATATTATCAAATTGTATACTTGAAACCTATACGATTTTATTAACCAATGTCACCTCAATAATGGTAATAAAAAATCAAATTAAGTAAATAAATAAATAACATACATAGAATGCTTTAGGCTGTTAACTAGCTTAATCGGTGTATGTTTATTTTATGATGCTATAGTCAAATGGAAAAAGGCAAAACCATACTTAGAACCTGAGTAGAACTTACAGGCTGAGGTTCGTAGCCAAATGTCAGATTTGCAATATACCTTTTCTCCCCATGTTTCTTGGAGTTTTGTTACACAGCAATTGTAACTTTATGCCTGACACATTTTTTCCTACTAAGGATGTATCTTTGGGAGATCAAAAGTTAAAAAAAAAAAAAATGTAATGCTACCCTCTGTTTTCCAAGATTTCTGCTAGGCTCGTTACAAAAGAAGAGCCCAGGTGGTCTCTCAACTCTGAAAGAGGCAAACAAGTATAATAGTGGGTGCTCTGCAGCTTTCCTTTCACTGATAGAAGACATTATTTGAAATAACTCCTAGCCCTCTGCTTTTCCCTACCGGCATTCTTTCCCTGGATGATCTCATGCAACTCAACAAAGTTCAAATTTTTATCACCAGCCCAAACCTCGCCCTGGTCCTCAGATTTATATATCGAGCTGCCTAGTCAACACCTCTGCTGGGACGATTAATTAGCTCCTCAAACCTACCATGTCCAAAGCAGAACATTTCCTTCAGAGTCACAGAGAAAAAGAAAAGCGGCAAGCTAAGCATACAGAACACTGAGCACTTCTTGCTCCCCCTGAAAATGAGCTGTTTCTGCCCACGTGGTGATGTGGCTACTTACTCATCCTACCTCTCCCATAGGCTGTGCTTCTCCTTATGCTGAGGGGACAGAGAGTTGTGTCCCCACTCATTTGCAGCAAGAGTAATTTCCTGATTGGGCTCCAAGCTGAAAACAGATTTCCCTTATTGGGATGTCATGGCACTTTCTATGTGACAGCATTCATCATCCCTCATGGCTGCAGGAATATTTGCCAGCAAGGGGATTACTCATCAATCATTTATGCCCAGGATTGTGTGGGCGGCATAAGCAAGTATTCTAATGGTATGATTTCGGCGTACTTGCAGTCCTTTTTCACCCCCCAAAAAATCTCCCTGTTAAAACCTACTATTTTCTGATTCTCACCAAATCAGTCATGCCTCATAGGCCTTAAAAGTAACTCTTCTTGTAGGGCCTAACATTTCTCAGGTCCTTCCAGGGAAGTCCATCC
>NW_006494608.1:9047274-9052888 GCF_000325575.1 Pteropus alecto | reverse complement strand
AGTGTGTACATTACAAAGTTATACATTAGCAGGGACAATTTAATATGAGATGCTTCCTGTCACCTCTACGAGATCATTGCTTGGAAGAACCAGGACCAAAAAAAAAATAAAACAGAAAAAGTAGGAAAGGAAAAGCAAGATTAAAAAAACAGGGAAGCTTGGGTGTTGCCTAGATAGGGGAATGTTACTTGAGCGCCAAAACACAGAAAGGGAAACATCTAAAGGAGGGAAAATTAGCCTGGTTCTAAATTTCATTGAATAAATGAGTTACTGGCTGAATGCATAGAACTACAGGTATCCATCAAACTGAAACCAAGCTTAAGCTTTTGAAATATTGCTATTTCATACAGAAGAGTAAACACATACTTGAACAGGTTTTGTTATATGAGATATAGTCTCTATCCCAGTGTATTAATAACAATATTTTAGTTTATTAGGCAGTTATTAAGTGAAAGTCATTGTTCTAAATCCTTATGCTTTTGGGGGGTATACCCTGTGTATTGTCTGTCTTCCCCAGTACAATTTAAGTCTCATGAGGAGGAGGAGGACAGAAACTTTTGTCCATCTTCATTGCTGTTGTATCCCTAGGCAACATGTAGAATAGTTCTTGGCACAAATTATGTTTTTATTTATTGAAAGAAAGAAGGAGGTCAAAAGGTACAAACTTCCAATCATAAGATGAATAAGTTCTTGGGATCTACAGCGAGGCGAATAATATACTATATTGTACACTTGAAAGTTGCTAGGAGAGTAAATCTTAAATGTTCTCATCACCACCACCACCACAACAAAAAATGGTAGCATGTGAGGTGAAGAATGTGTTAACTAACCTTATTGTGATAATCATTTCTCAGTATATTGTGTATCAAATCATCATGTTGTATACCTTAGACTTACATAGTTATATGTCAATTATATCTTAGTGAACTGGAAAAAAAGATGAAGGAAAGAAAGAAGGTGGGGGGGGAAAGGAGGGAGCAAAAGGAAGAAAGGAAGGACAGAAGGAAGGAAACATTACATTTAGTCTCCACAGGGCCGTACATAGTGCCTGACAGTAGTAGTAGTAGTGCTCAACAGGATTTTGTTCCTTATACCCCAACCCCCTATAATAACGGTAACCTTGAAACGTCTGGGAAGACCAAAGTGTTCTGACACTACAGAGTCAAGGTGAGGGTCTGGCTTTAGAGGGTCCTGTGCCAACTGGAAAAACAATTTTTTGGATAAATATGCCCCCTTCCTTTTCTCTAATGTGTATTTGCAAGTTTATTCTAAACTGATGAGCTGTTGTTAGGATTTGATTGTGTCATGTACTTTGACATTAATTTTAATATGCAACAATTTGAATTCAAGCTTGTCTTGGATGGGATATTTTTCTTCTTTGGATGCTTATTTATATCTGACTGTAAAAGCAATAATACATGCTTATTGCAGACAAGTTAGAAAACACAAACCATTGCTGGTAACATACGTGCCTTTCTTACCAGTCTTATTTCAGGCAAATGTGGGATTATACTGTTGAATTTTGTGACTTGATTTTTTTACTTGCCCTGAACACTTTGTTACATTATGTAATTTCAAGATAATTAGATGGATCTCAATTATTCTCTTTTGCAACTACATCAAAACTTAACCACTCCCAATTGAAAGGATATGCAGTTTCTGATTTTGTTGACTATTTACATCATGTTATGATGAACGTTCTTCTTTATAAAGAAGAATCTTTGTCCATGATTTATGACATATTAGTGTTGGTTCCTTCCAAAATTTACTGAGTCAAAAGGTATTTGGTTGCTTTACTTTTAGACATAATGTCAGCTTCCAGAAAGACTGACAGTTTATGGTCCCAAAAGCAGTCTAAGTACTAATCTAAATAAACTCTGGAGTTAGTGTATGTTTTTAAGGTTCTACTATAATTGAGGAGCAATATATTGATGTCAATATAATTACTTAGATTTACATTCTTTGTTTCTTAGTAAACTTTAGTATTATCACCAAGTTACAAAATCAAAAACAACAATCAAAATTCCATAGCGCTTTAATTCGAGCTGGGAAGAATAGACATTTATACAACATTTAGTCCTATTGACTATGAAATTGACATTCTTCTTCATTTATTCAAATTAAATACTTAATCAAATTTGGGGGGGGTTGGCTATAGTATATACAATCTTATTATTGATAGACAGCTAATTCTCTAACGTTTGTGAAAAGGCATATCTACATTTTAGGGTAGAATTTAACCTCTTCGTTTTATAATAAAGGGAATGCCAGGATTACTTTTAAAACTTGAGTTTCTGTAATATACATTAGTGCCAAACTTGTTAATTCACGACTCTGTATTTAAGTTTTGCTTTCTATCATTTTCCTTTCATTTCTCATATTGTTGTGGTGCTAGAGTTTATTCATGATAAATAATTCTTTCCTGCTTAAATGAGAAGCAAGCTGAATCACCCAATCCCAACATAAATAATAAAATTATATTAGTTCAGGCTTTTTCAAAATCAGGCCCCTAAAACTCCCTCTTCTAAGAGACTTTCTAAGGTGAAGATGACGAAGAGGTAGGATTCTGGATACCCCTTCTCATGACCTAACTGCCAATCTACCCATCAGCCAGTTCAGCTCAGCTCAGCTTAGCTCAGCTTCTTACCTGTTTTTCATGCTTCTGCTTCAGATTTCCATTGAACAAAAGACTGTGTAGTAAAATAAATAATAGAATGAAATGGTATAGAATGGAATGGCGCTAGTCCTTCCACAGAGAAGAATCTGATTCTTGCTCTTTGAAACATCTTTAATATTCCTCTGAGGGATAAGTTTGATAGAGATATTTTCAATGGAACTTTTTAACCTATCTTACAGCCAAATCCTAAAAGATCTTCCACCTTACCACTAGACAGTGTAACATGGTTGGGTCATTTTTGTTTTTAGAACTTGCAGCTTTTCTAGTTGAGATTGTATCATGTTTCACCCTACCAGAGATGGTATTTGAATACAAGATGACTAATAAAGACTAATAAAGCATGTTAAGGCAATTCAATAAAACTTATGTAATCTTTCCTGCAAACAATAATATAGCAGGAAATAATAATTTTTAAAAATAATAATTTTTAAAAATAATATTCCTGCAAACAATAATATAGCAGGAAATAATAATTTTTAAAAATAATAATTTTTCTATAAAGAGAGAGAGAGTAAATTCTGTATCTTAGGCTTTGCAGGCCATACTGGTCACTATTACAGCTGTTCAATTCTGACACTGTAGTAACCAGCCATAGACAACATGTACATAAATAAATGAATGTAGTTGTGTTTCAACAGAACTTCCAATAAGACATTGAAATTTGAACTTCATATAATTTCCATGTGTCGTTGGGCTGGAAAAACCTTAGTCATCCTTTATTCACAGTGCTACCCCCCTACCAAGCAATTCTGTGACACCAGCTGGGTGTCCTATAATTTAACTCAATTCTGACACCATCTACCTGGAGGTAGCATGAGATTCCACAGGTTTAGGGCTCAGTCCCACAAGACTGCCCCACCCATCCTTCAGATGCCAATCATAAGACCCAGTTGTCACCTGTACTTCTGATCGACTGGCTATATATCAGAGGTTCCCACAACCCTCACCTCAGGTTTGATTAACCTGCTAGAGTGGCTCACAGAATTCAGGAAATAAGTTTATTTATTGTTTACCAGTTTATTCTAAAACATGATAAAGGATACAGATGAACATTCAGATGGAAGAAATGAGCCTCCATGCCCTCTCCTTGAACGCCAACCTCCCATCTCCTCAACTAACTCATTTTTTTGAAGTCAGAGGGTAAGAGCACCAAGGTGCTATAGGTGCTCAAGCTTCCAGAAGATATAACCAGGTACCTGTAGCCACGAGAGATCAACCATGCATCATAACTTCAGGACCCTCTGTCTCTAAATTCTATTCATCCAACAAGAGACATTACATAGTGTTGTCTCACATAGCCCATGATACACGTATTATGCATGGTCACTTTTCAGACCTGCCTAGTGAAGTTGTAGGTGTTCCCATATGCGGATCAGTCGCTCCTTGAGGTCAGTTGTTCAAATGTCTATGAAGATTTAGATGAGAAAGAATCAAGAAAATGGATAGCAAGTGCAAGCAAGACACAAGTAGACATTGCAGCCAGCTGATTGCATTTTACCTTGATAAACAGAAATACCATTAAGTAACCATGGTGCTGCAGAAGATAATGGAGGCCCGAAGCATGCCATTTAGCCAGGGGAGAGAGGAGGAAGACGATAGCAGCTGATCCTGACTTTATTGAAAATTAGAGGGGTACTTTCTAAAATGACTTTCTATTAGATGGATACTTTCTGAAATTTCTGGTCAAGAGAATAAATTTCTACTTGAACTCCATACACTGTACACTTATTAGTGCCTTGCCCTTCTTCAGAGAACAGCTGTAAAAACAAAGTTCCAAACATTCAATAGAATATTCAAGAAGTTCTACTTAATCTTCAAGGCCAGGTTCAGAATAAATTTCTCCATGGCCAGGATTAACGAGGCTCTAAGTATGAATGGCCAACATCATACTCTTAGCCTCAGTCTTAATACTCCAAGCTCCCCAATTGCTTGACCCAAAAATGTCTGTTTCTTCCTGGGTTGCCCTCTTCAACAATTTCTAAGAATGACAGAGCAAATGGGATCAAATCAGTTCTTTGCCACCATCTTAGGCCCCAGTCCCAGGTCAGGCCTCTGCTTCCAAGACCTAGATACTGAGTATAAGTTAAAAGTTCAGATAACACAGCATATTCTCAGAAGGAAGGAAGAAAGGAAAGAAAGAGAGAAGGAAGGAAAGAAGGAATGGAGGGAGGGAGAAAGGAAGGAAGGATTCTCAGGAGGCTTAAGCATTTAAGATATAAATGGGCACAATTTACTAGATTCACGGAGAACTTTTGATTCGCAAACGGGTGAGGCATGTCTGGCCCTAATAGTTTTACTGATAGTAATGTGTTAAGCACGGAAACAGTATAGACAAAAAAGTTAAGAACTAGTTCTTTAGACAGAAGCACATGAGAATTAAGTACCCAGGTTTTGCTGCGTTGGGGTTCTTGAGTTTCTCAAAATAGAAATCGAGGGGAAACCCTAGAAAAATTCCCAAATGCTCAAGGGCAAGGGAGACAATACAGAGGAAAGGAAGTTCCTCCTAAATGACTGGGCTGGCTTTGTTTGGCTGCTTTTATAAGCTGAGAACAAAGCAGGCTTCCGCGGGGCGGGGCGGGGAGCAGGGCGGAGCGGGGGAGGAGGGCTTTTTGAAAATAGCGGTCTTGCTTTACCTGTTATGTTGCCTAGGAACCATGTTTGCACCTGAGCTGTGGGGCAAAACGGAAGGATGCTTGTTATCTCCACCTTCTTCTCTCAGGAAAGTCTCACAGCAGTCAAACTTTGATCAACTGGGCATGCGGAATAGTGGTTTTAACATTTGTTTGGAAGTAAACAGAAGGGAGGTGAGGGGATGAGGTGGTCACATTCTTGTGGTCAGCTTCTCCGGAGTCCCTCTTGGCCATACTGTATTCCTTCAGCCCAGGGCCCAGGGCCCAAGTCCCAACGCTGTCTCACAAGGGTTGGTGAGATTCTATT
>NW_006494608.1:9006920-9047226 GCF_000325575.1 Pteropus alecto | reverse complement strand
GCAGAATTCTGCCTTCATTCCCCCTGATAAAGGATAATAAATACATCAAGACACAGATAACCAGAGTAAAATTCTTGGCTTTTGAGTTTCAAGAGCTTAAGCCCTGGCCTAAGACAAAAGATGTGGAAGAATTGTGAGAAATGAGAGCAAAAGGCCTCTCAAAATTTCTGAGAGAAGGAGGCAATTAGGAAAAAATATCTAAAAATTCTCCTTAGAGGGAATAATGAAGAAACAAAGGTTGAGAAATACTGGTCTATTGCTATATGGAAGACTTAGGAACCAGATTTAATAGTCTCAGCCCGTGTATATCAAAAACAACACTTACTAAAGGCAATATGGCAAACCCATTGAATTAACATAGTTAATTCACTTATTCAATTAAAAACCTAAAAACCCTTCCTTTTCTTTTTTCTGGAAGTAGAAGTGGTGGGCATAGAAATGTATAAAGGTTTGTGGATATGATGTCAATACACTGTGAAAAATTTACAGTTCTGTGGATGCCTATCACCACCACCTCACCCAAAAGAGAAAAAAGAAGTAGTTTGTCAGGTTTTTAATTGAATGTGAATGAATTAATTATAGTCATTCAATATAATGGCCATCTCTATGAAACCAGAAGTAAGAGTGTTATAATAAAAGATGCAACGTAACAAAGAAGCAAGAAGACAGACGAGACCCTTATCAAAAGAATATAACCTTATCTGTTAGGTTTCCTAGCATTTTGAATCTTCAGTATTGTGGTAAGAACAATTAGCTGGCGAGAAATGCCAAATGAACACGAGAAAGTATCCTATTTTGTGAACAAGGCCAAAGAAGCTATTTAAACTTGGAAAATCAAGGGCTTTGAATCTGGATGTTTCAGATCTGGAAGATTTATACATTGTTTCTGGTGGGTGAGGTCCATACAGATGAAGTAAGGTAACAGGAGGAATGGAAGGTGTCGGGAGGAAACATACCATCTACCCACTGGGCCTAAAAGCAATAGCCATACATTTACTAGATCTAGCATGTACCCAGTTTAGATAGTCAAGGTCAATAGGCAGTTAGCAGAAGCCCTGGAACCCAGGAACAAAGCAGTTGGCTATAGTAGAAAGAGAAAACAGATTTGGGCTCACATCCTTGCTTCCCTACTTTCTAAATATGGGTGCCCTTTGCCAGGTGATTGTGATTCTGGGCTTCAAACCTCTCATTCGTAAACCAAGAATAATCCCTACTTGCAAGATTGTTTTGAGGATTAAATGAGAATACGTGAACTGCAAAGCACCAGTGTCTGATAAGTGTGTTCAGCAAATGGGAGTTTAAATAAAGAGCTGGGTGAAAGTTTGGATGGATTAAACATAAAAAGATAAAGTGTCACTAAGTTTGTGTGTGTGTGTGTGTGCGTGTGTGTGTGCGCGTGCATGTGTGGGTTACCTCGTAAAATGTATCAAAGTTAATCTTATAAAGAGTTCTGAGATTGAGTTATCTTAGCTAAGGGGGAGGGGAGGAAACGTTTTAGAAGGGAAGATATAAACAAGTGTCAGTCTCTGCTTCGTCATCACTAAAGAAGAGGACTAATCACAGCAAAGACTGAAAAATTCAAGAGCATGTCACAAAAGATAGAGAAATTGATGGCGCTAAGGATTTTTTAGCACCTGATAAAATGGGCTTCCCTGAAGAATTCTAAACCAGGAATTCATTTGGGAGTTGGCATTTGAGCTGCTTTATAAAATAAATAAATAAATGCATAGCAGCAAACAGACTCATTGGAAAGAGAGTTCATAGCAAAGGAATGAACTTGCACAAATGGCACTAATTAGGAAAGGCTGAATAGGAACCATGTGAAAAGACAAATGTGGTCTAAGCCATGTCAGCTGATGAAAGTAAAATTAAATTACCCATCATTTTATCCCTTTCTTAGAAACTATTTTCATCAACAATCATGGGAGAGAACGAATCAGTCACTCTGGGTAAGATTGCTCTCTACCATGTCAAAGAGACCTTTGATAACAAGGAAATAGTTCTAAAATCAGGAAGAAATGGACAATGATACAATAGGAAAATAATGTTTCTAATTATAAAGGCAAGCATTGATGACCAACAAGAGATAAGCTCTGAGAAAGAACTTAGTAAACAGTTTGAGTGCTTTGAGAATATATATGAGAACATGCAAGTTATTTCAAGTTGACAGATGTATGAGGGTCACATAATTTATGTGTTGTGAGAATCCATAAACAAGGATTGAGCAAATATACTGCCTGAGAGAATTAATAGCACATGAATAAAAAATATAGAGTGATGTTTCCTGCCAAAAGGAGGTTTATAGCCTTCTTTGAAGCACCAATAGAACAGAAATCAGATTTGCAGTATATTAGGTCAAAGAATGTAAGTATAATAATTCATTTGCCTTTTCAAAAATAAAAAGTAGTGTACTTTGGAGATTGGAACAGTTTCTCTTTAATTTCAGAAGCACAGCAAAACTATAGAGCAAAACTTTTATTTTGAACTTTTCATCTAACTTGTCTTTATAATTGAGTTTTAGCCTAGCGCTGATGCAATATTTTGTTCTTAAGTATGAAGGGACAAAAGCCAGCCTGTCGATTCTTTAACTTGCATTCACGGAACGTCGGCAGCGAAGAGAATACCCAGTTAACGAATTGGTTGTCCTAGGAACCTGGTGGGAAGGCAGTGGGTACAATAGCACATCAATTCCTTCTGTAATTGTTTTGCCTTTTATGACTTTCAATTTAAATTCTCATTTTTACCATGGTTGTATTATGGGTTTCTTATTCTCTGGGTGATGGTTTTCATGTTCTTGAGACGGAAAAACAAACTAACCTAAATAAGTTTCAAATCTTCCTCCAATATCACAGGGCCTTTGTGTATAACTCTCGAAATGCCAAGAGGTAGACTCTGTCTGTGCCTCATTTCAGGCAGGTTCTTGGTGTGGGACAGTAGTCTATCAAAGTTTTTATGGGGCTTTTGTTACATTTTGCTTATGAATTTTCTGGCATCCTTTTGAGCGAGGGCCAAAAATGAATACACTAAAATTCAGACATGTAACAAAAACTAAAAATAGTTTTTATTTTCTGTAATTGATCCTAACTTGCATTCGAGCTCTCATTGCCAATTAGTAGCAAAAAATTTTAGCAATCATAAACTTACCAGTTAAAGTGAATCATGTTTCTTTCTGTTCATTAAGCTCTTAAGGAGTTGACTGAAACTCTTTTGGGTCTCAGTCAATTCAATTGTTAAAACCTCACGAGCACCAGAAGCACAAGCAACAATAGAAAAACACATGTAAGTTGAACTTTATCAAAATTTTAAAGTTTTATGCATCGGACACTATCAACAGAGTGAAAAGACAATCCAATTGGGAGAAAATAAATGGGAGAAAATATTTGCATACCATACATCTCATGAGGAATTGATACGTAGAATATATAAAGAAGTCCTACAACTAAAAAAAAAAAAAAGTCAATTTAAAAATGGGCAAATGATTTGAATAGACATTTCTCCAAAAAAGATATACAAACAGCCAATAAACACATGAAAATATGCTCAATATCACAAGCTATTAGAGAAATGCAAATCAAAACCACATCGCCTCACATCCATTAGGATGGCTAATATATATTTATCACTGGAGAGGATATAAAGAATTCGGAGCCTTTGTGTGGGAATGTAAATGGTATAGCCACTAAATGGTATGGTTTTCCACAAAAAAATTAAACATAGAATTACCATATAATCCAGCAGTTCCACATTAGAGTATACACCCCCAAAAATAAAATAAATTGAAGCAGAGACTCAAACAGATATTTGTACCTCCATGGTCATGGAAACATTATTTGCAATAGCTAAAATGTAGGAGTGTTTATTGATGAATAAATGGATAAACAAAATGCAGTACACATATAATGGAATATTATTCCGCCTTAAAGAGGAAGGAAATTTTGCATGTGCTACAACATAGATGAACCTTGAAGACATTATGCTAAGTGAAATAAACCAGTCACAAAAGAACAAATATCATATGATTCATCGTATATGAAATTCTTAGAGCAGTCAAATTCATAGAGACAGAACGTAGAATGGTCATTGCCAAGGGCCAGGAGTACTGGAGAATGGGGACATGGTATGTAATGACTACAGAGTCTCAGTTTGGGAGGTGACAAAGTTCCGGAAACTGATGGTGGTGAGGGATGCACAACAAAGTGAATGGACTTAATGCCACAGAACCGTACACTTAATATGGTTAAAAGGGTAATTTTTATGTCATAAATACTTTACTGCAGTTAAAAAAAATAGTATAACGGCAGTTTTACCCCACTTTCCAGGCTTCTCCTGTTTGCATCCTCCTTCCCAGAGCTTAAGTACCTTCATAGCACTGGTGCCAGGCCCTCGGTTTGCATGCTGACATCAGTTGGGGTGACTTGACCCAAGGAGGCTCTGGCCATACTGCCTCCAGCCATACTGCCTCCAGCATTATATCTTTGGTTTTCCCAAGGAGTTCGCTATCTTTCTCTGATGAGTAGGCCTCCACCTCAGCCATCAGGCCTTATAGGTCCCCTGGGGTCTGCTGCAATCTCTATTCATTCTCCAATCTGAGAGTCCAAACTTCAGTCCTTGGCTGTAAGGTCACTTCACTCCTTGCTGCGATGACTCCATTCTGGAAAGACCACCAGTCAGCATCTTTAGGTGTCTTCCAGATCCCCCACATGCAGGGACCATGCAGGATCTACAGGCTACTGAGAATCACTAAGAGCTGCCTTGAGTCCTCTCTTGACATAACATGTCATGTCACCATTTCATTTTCTCCTGTCCTTTCTCATTATGGGCTCAAAGACGATCGCAAAAAAAAAAAAAAAGTACATGAGCCCTCTGTCTCTGGCTTTCCTTTTAGCCTACCTGAGGTTTCCATGATTTTTCCACCTACCCAACCCCTTCACCCAAGGCTCAGATAGGCGCAGCCATTGGATTCATGAGGGGACCCAGTCTTTACTCTTTTGAACTCATTGCCCATGAATCTCTCCCTCTCCTGATTCTACCAGCATGAAGGCCTCTCCACTCCTTCTCAGGAGTGGATGTGACTTCTCATGTGACACATCCTGCAAGCACTATTAAGTCTTCTGTACTTTGTCCATTGGTTAACTTTAAAAGTCTAAACAGCCTTAACGTTAATATGACTTATAAATGTACTTTTGTATTGAGTCACATGGTATGTTTGATTATATTTCCTTTCTGTATGAGTGACTTCAAGGAGGATGTATTTTGCATTGGAATTAATGGATTCACTTTTCTCATATGCCGGTTATTTAAATTTATGCCATATTTTAGTTTACAGTTTTGATTTTTCTATTTCTAATTTTTTTGCCTTGCATTATTTGATTTCATGGTGTCCTCCATTTTTTTTCATCCATCACATTTTCTATTCTGTCAAATCCCTGTTTTTCTAGAACCTTCCCGTCCCCTATCCAACCTATACCAGTTAGTCTCCAGGCCTGTTGCACATTCAGTAACCAAAAAACTTCCTTTACTGCTTTCCTGGTTTGGATCTACTGTTTAGGGTCCCGTGCCTTACAATTTCTTTGTTTACACTCTCATTTTGCTGGAGTATGTCCTAAGAATAGATGCGTGGGTGGTAAACTTTGAGTCTTGTATGTGCCTGTGTCTTTACTCTGTTCTCCCACTTGATGAATAAGTGATATAGTATTCTGGGATAAAAATTATTTTTTTCATAGAATTTTTAATGAATTGCTGTATTGTTTTCAAATATCCCATGTTGCTGATAAGCCTGGTGTCAGTCTTATGCTTGTCCTTATATGTGACCTTTTTTCTCTCTAGAAGCTGTTAACATTCCTTTCTTTGGCATTCTACAGTTTTACAATGTCATGTGTTGTCTTGTTTCACTCATCCTGCTCAGCATTTAGTGAGCTTTTAAAATCCAAAAATTCACATCTTTCAGCTTTTGGTAATTCTGTATTTCTGAGAACTTTTTGTTCTGACTTTTTTATGGCATTCTGTTCTTACTCTTTAAGTAATCAGAATTAATTGTGTATGAAGGGGGACTGGTAGGATTATGTTTTTTGGGTATCTGTAATTCTGTTCTTTTCCTTATATTATTTTTTATACCTTCAGTGACATTTCTTCTGTTTATTTTTCCTGTTCTCACTCATGTCACATGTATTCATCAAATATCCATTAATCCTTAATTTTTCATCCACAATTCAGGATGAGGCAAAAACAAGCTCACTGTGAATCCTGCACATCTGAATAAAGCTTATTTATTGATGGACTTAACTTTAGGATGAGCTGACCTTTGCACTAAGAAACAAAACTGCCAAAACAGGAAGTTCTTTTCTCTTAAAAGCCATTTCCCACACTGGTTGACTCATTCTTCCTAAACAGTTCAGTTTTATTGGAGGAAACTCTCCGATTATTTTGCCTGCGATATAAACTCCTGACTGATGGGCATTATGTACCTGGGAAGGGAATAGGGCCAACTCTTCCATATAGACACCTTCAATTAACCTCTATTTTCTACTTCCTATCTCATCCTCAATTCTACCTGGTTTATCTAGTGTCCTAAGATAGGGTTTTTCCTCAGCCTGCCTCCTTCATCTCGTATTCTAAGCTGTGGCCTTTTCCAACTTGTTTATCATTCACTTCTCTTCCATCTGTTTCCATGCTTCAGTGTAATTCTAGAAGGTCTCAGCTGCCAATAACAACCCTCTCCTTCCATCTACTCTCTTGTTTGTTGTGGGATTACATCTTCTTTCCTATATACCCAATTTGATTAGAATCTCACAACAATAAACATGTATTATCAGCCTACTATCTTAAAAGGAAAAACTTTGTCCTAAGGGTTTTGGTATAAAGAGCCCCACCTTCCCATTTTTTCTAGATTATTTTTTAACTTCTAGTATCTATTTAATTTCCAAGCTGTTTTTCTAGTCAAGTTTTTATTGTTCATTTCTGCTCTTTTCAAATCAAGATGTAGCTTCTAAAGCCCATCTTTGATGAATTTATTTAGGCTCTTTGTCACCAAATTGATGTTTGTAAGTGTTCTATGGATTCAAATTATCTATTCTGTTTGAAGGGTAAAAATTCTATAAATGTCAATTAACTTGGCCTTGTTGATTATGTTATTCAAACCCTTTTATTTGTTTTATTTTTACACTATTTTATCTGTCAAGCTCCATATAGACACCTTCAATTAAAAATTCTATAATAAAAATTCTATAAATGTCAGTAAAAAGTTTATTAAAATCTCCCACCGTGGTTTTATTATTTTCTCCTAAATTTTTTAGCAACTTTTGCCTTACGTATTTGTTTACTATGTTTGTGCATAACTTGGTACATAAACGTCTATGGCTTATTTTTCTCTGGATATCATCTTTGGCAGTATATAATCTTTTTTGTCCCATTAAATGCTTTCGATTTTTAATTCTGCTACTCCTGCTTTCTTTGTTTGCATTAATTGGGTTTATTTTTGTCCATGCCCTTATTTTCGATCTTTCTTTGTCACTTTATTTTAACTGTGATTCTTGTTAACTTACAGTTGGATTTTGTCTAACTGAATATGATGATGTATTTTGATAGGGAAATTCAGACTTTTCACATTTATTGCGCTATTCTTTGTGTTATTCCTTCCATTTATTTTAGGTTTAATATTTAACATACATCATTTTTTCTTTTTTCCCTCAACTTTTCTTCATAAGTGTTTCTCACTTCTTTGCCCACCTTACATGGGACAGAATGGCTAGAGGGGGCTGCAGTTGGATATTTCCCTTCTCCCTAGTTGATTAGACTCAGTGAAATTGTTTCCTTTGAGGGCCGGCCTGGTTAAGAACAGGTGCTCCTGGTGTATTCAGAGTCTTGTCTTTTCCCCTCCCACTGCCAGAAACAAAAGGGGATTTTTCTCCTATCTTCACTGTGAGAACCTGGCAGAGCTCCAAAAGGTAAAACTCACAAAAGCATGGGGGCCACCCCATGAGTGGGTCCCCCTGAGGTTTTTGACTCTCAAGACTTGTCCACACCTATCCCTAGCTATTCATCAATTACAGTTCAAGTTTTCCTACCCCAGCACTGGTTCCTGCCTGTGGGTTTCTGCTCTGTTAAACTGCCTCTGTATCCACCTGTCTGTCTCTCTAATTTTGGAGGCAACAATTTGCCCTGTGACCTCATTTCTCTGACAGATCTAAGAAGAGTTGATGACTTTTTAGTTTGTTCAGCTTTTTACTTATAGTTAGGACAGAGTAGTGACTTCTAAGCTCCTAACATGATGGGCAGAGAACCAGAAGTCCCTCTCCTTGCTTTTCTGGCTTCATCTGTTTTCTCTTAATTGAATTTTTTCCCTGTTAATTTGGAAGTGTTCATTATTTTCAATTCTTCCAAAGCTTACCTTCTCACTCCAACAGCTATAATCTATTTCTCTATTAACATTTATCAAAATTAAAAATATCCTCCCACCAAGGTATTTTCTTTGCCTACTCATCCAGCATACCACAAAGATATTTTTAGGTTGTTAGAACCTCTTCTATCTACATTACCCCTCTCTACAGTGGGGTCCTGGAGCTGGTTCATACTGAATCATCTTGTTCAAACTCTGTGCTTGGTGACATCATCTTGATAGCTTGAAATCAGCCATGGTGGAAGTATTTACACCATGAAAATTGGCAAACACTACAAAGCAGGACTTTTTTTTTGTTCATCATTTTTCCAGTCAGTTGTTACTTATTTACAAGTACACCACTGCATTTCTGCTTCCACTAAAATTTGTAGGTTTTGCTGGACTGCTTCAAAATTTTTGTTGTCATTGTTATAATTTTTTATGTGGAAACTTATGGGGTTTTTTTAATCCAAGGAATTTATAATTGTCACCACGATATAACTAGTAACACAGTTTTTCCCATTAATCCCATCTGAGTCTTGGTAACCATTATTAATATAAAAACTTGTATTCAGAAAAATTTTCTTTTTTAAAAAATTATTTCTCCATATATTCCTTTTCCTCTTCTCAAAGCTCTTAATATTTACATTTTAAGTCTCTAACCAACAAACTTATCTTTTTCCTCATATCCTTGGGATTTTGTTCTTTTGTGCCATTTTTTTTATCAAGTCTTCCAAACTACTATTTTAGTCCTCAACACCAGGCATCTTCAATTATTTTTCCTTTTTAATTGAGGATTATGTTCGGCTCTAGGAAGTCTTATGTATTCCAACCGCATCTTCTCAAGGAGCCTCAAGAGTACTGATAGAGTTCTCTCCCATTTCTTTGTTCAGTTTTATGGCAGTGGGGGCTCCCAGGTCCAATTCTGCTTTCCCTTTCTCCCTTGGGTCTCTGATGCTTCTTAAATTGTAATTTCTTTGCCTCCTCATGGTGGATTGACCTTTAGCATCCATTCAGCCAGGACTTTGATGTTCTCCAGGCTATGATGTTGAACACAAAAACTAATGCATATGTCACTTGATAAGCAAATGAGCTAGAAGTTGCTCCACTAAGGCAGAAAGGGGGCCTCCCTGGGAACAAACAGCAGTCTTCTCTCCCTAAGGAAATGGAAGCAGCTCAGCCTACCAAAGTATCCTCCTCCAGGCCATGTGGTCTGACAGCACCTCCCTGGAACATATGCAAACAGGCCTCTGCTTGTGTGGTGCCCTCGAGCAGCAGGAAATTTGGAGTCTTCACTCTACAATCCTCTCCACTCTTCCTCAACACCACTGGAAGCAAAGACCTTAACTCTCAGGTTGGCACCCACCCTCCTGGCTCTGCTAGCAGCCTCAATTTATTCATTATGTTTTCAGAGGAGGAACTTGGAGGAATGAGTCAGGGATATGTTCTCAGTCCTCTATGTCCCAGTAAACATTTTTAGTGGCAAAGTAATTGACAATGCTATAAACCTACAATCTGACCTACTTCATTGTTATAGTAGCTGCTCAACATCATCAGACCAAAGCAACAAGAGATGTGGTATTGGTCATTACCTCAAAAATTCCAGGACATCAACTCCTGCCAACCAATGACACCACTGGCAGGTGAACCAGACAGGGATATCACTCACAAACATAGGCCTTAAAAAGACACTGCTATGTAGTATCTATCTCTGGCCTGGGACACAGCATCCCAAAGATCACTGGGTAAGAGGATCACCAGCACCTCTGTATATTGTCAAAGTAAGACCAGTTGGGTCAGGTGGGCAGTATTCTCACATGCAAGAATGTTGGCATCCACCATGTAGCTCTGACTCCAAGTGGAGGCAGAGTCAGAATTTAGGTTCAGTAAAGAATGCATCCCAGAACCACATCGTTTGAGAATGTATGAACTTAGTGCGCTAGGGTAGTAAAAATTGTAGGTATTAGCTATACACCAGAAGTCAGTTTTCAAGTCGATGGTGCATATTTTACAAAATACGCCATAATGGCTTTCTCTTTTATTAACCTTCAAGTGGGAGAAAGGTAGTCATTGGTCAGTTGTATGGGTGGTGTTTGTCTCAGCGATGAAAATTCAGTGGTCAGCAATGATGTTAATATTGTTCCAGATTAAGAACAATCAAGAATTCCAGCCACAATTCTCATTCTTGGCAACATCTTTAAGAAACAACAACCACAACTGGTTAACATGAGTAGCTGCAATTGTGAGACTCCAGAGGAGGTAGGGGGTCATACCTGTAAGATCTGATGCTCCAGTATACTAGTTATATGATGCTGACCAACATACTGGCCCCTCAGTACCTGATGATAAGAAAGCAAAAAGCAGCTGTTGATCTTTATTCTAAATTCGACACCAAACATTCAATATCCCAGGTATGCCAGAAGAGCAGTTGCATTATCACTCAGCCAAATCTAAAGCACCACCTCAAGTCAAACCCAGTAGATGAATGTGCCTGACAACAGATGAATAGAGACCTAAGTTCATGCTCCATTAGCCTTAATGTACTCCAGAGCTCAACATTTTTCCCAGGATACAGAGAGCTCAGTCAGGGAAGAGCCAGAAACTTAGAGTTGCTAACCAGCCAGTTCACTGAAAAATACATTCTGTCAAATTTAGGATTATATCAGCCTGAGATGAATAAAATAAACACTGCCCCTCATGTCCCAAGTGGAGAAACTTCATAGTCAAGCTGACCTGCAAGATTAGAACCCTGTAGAAACCACAAGAATGCACTGGCCAGTCTGCTGTAGCCACATGTCCACTGGAATCTCAAGGAATCTCAGTTAGCTTAAGGATTTAATCGTCCCTGATAGAGGTTTTGCTGAAACCATAAGGAGGATGTTCATTCTCCTCTGACCCATGAGGAGTTTTGGGTAAAAGCTGTACCTTTTCCATTTTCTCTAGTACTTCCTTTTTTTTAGGTTTTTTTCTGTATACTGGCTCCATTCTGGCTTATAAAGGCCATGCTGAGTTCTCCACTGATTGCATCTGTATGACTGAAAACACTTCTTGCATGATTTAGGGAACCAAAATGATTCCCTACCCAATACATGAAGGAGGATGCATTAAAAAAAAAAGAGAAAAGGTGAGATTTAGGGGGACAAATTCAACCAAGATACTACCAGCCAAGTCGAGCCAAGCAAGAGTAATCTAAAACTATGACATGGCAATGAATTCTAAAAGTCTAAGAAAAAATCCAGAGGGACATAAGAGAAGCCAAAGACCTAGAATATGTCAGAAATAAAAGATAAGAGGACAGCAGGGGTCTGAGTGTCTAGAACTCTTTTCCCCTCGCTTACGAGGGCCAGCTTGGAGGCTGGCGGAAAGACCCAAACACCCATCACCATGAAGAAAAACACAAGAGCGAGGTTCTCGTCAGCTTTTACAGTCTATAGATCAATTCAGGTCTCTAGGCAGCACTCTAGGATCCGACACTGAAAAAAGATATGGAGTGTCCTCATCCCAAACACGAGTATGGTAAATCATTTCTCTTGCTACTTAAACTCTTTCAAGGAAACATAACTTTTACTCTGGAAAAATGTAGAGCTGATATTTACTATACTCCCACTAGAAGAAATGAATAGCATACCACACTACTAATGACGGAAGGAGCTTGAGTTTGAATCTTCCTGTAATATAACAGAGACATCCCTCAACCTCCTCAGCTTGAGACTATAACCCAAGTTCACATTCTTTTGGCTAGAATTATTACCTTTTTAAAAATCCCTTTTGTTCTACCTGGTAATTGTAAATTTTGCATATTTCAATTTTTATACTGGTTACCTTCTTATTCTCAATAGTTATGTTTATACCTATATTTTAATATTTGTATACTATAATTTAAAAACCATGCCTCCTACACACATTCACACGTACTGTTTTACCTTCCTCCTCCAATTATCAGTTCTCTGTGCCCCAGTCCTCTTTCAACTCTTGGTTCTGTTTGAAAGAATAATGGTCTGGGATTAAATATCTTAAATTTTCTCTTTCAGTAAATTTTGAAATTCCAAAGCATTACACAAAGTAGCCTATGTCTCCCTTTTTTTTCTCAGTTGGTTACTCATTACAGCAGTTAAACTGAGTACCTTTTTAGATTACAAATCCATTGAGAGAAGGAATTAGATTTGTCTTAATCACCACTATTCTCAGACCTGGGACATAAATAATAGTGGTCTGACTGATAAATTCATCAGCTAAAGATACGAAAAAATCATTTTATTTCTGGCCATACAAAAATGGCACCTCTTAAGAATCATCAGCCCCAATAACTCCCATAATGGAATATATTACTTTAAAGATCAACGACAACAAAAATCAATGAAGCTCCTGAATTTTAATTTACTGAGATATCGTTGCCAGTTATTTCTAGGGATGTCATTTTGACAACTCGGAAAGCCGATCCTTTGAGATAAGTTGGTCCATTACTCGAAGCTCATGGGAACTCTAGTATTGTTCCACCACAAAACCATTTCTCAGTAATGGCCTTCTAGCCACATACTGCAATACGAATATTTGTTGGTGAGTCCAGTTTTTGCATTTTTTCCCAACCTACTTTGACCTTAATTATTGTCTCTAATTAGTTAAGTCAAGACTGATCTTTTGTCAGATTATCTACATCAGTCTCCCCAGGTATTAGGTGAATCTACTTCTTTATTGGTATTCTAATTTTACTACCAGAGGTAGGCTCTGTGTTTTCCTCAAATAGTAAAAAGTAAACTCTAATTATATAATGGTTAAGAGATGGAACAGCAGTCAGACAACTGAAGGTGTCGATCCTGGCACCTCACTTACTACCTGTGATGTTTTTCAAGTTACTTAAGCTCTCTATTCTTGTTTAAACTTCTATAAAATGGGGGTAAAAATAGTACATACTTCATAGGGTTGTAATGAGGTTTAAATGAGTTGCTCCATAAAAGAGAGTGCCTAACACAAGTGTTCAATAATGTTAAAAATTATTTTTACATTATCAAAATATTTTCAAAAGCTGAAGGCACTAGTAGTTTTTGTTCCAATTACCCTGACAGATTTTTTATTTTTCTCAACATTTGTTCAAACTTCTCATCTCACTGGGGATTCGGGACTCTCAGATACCAAATGATGACTCTGGCTTTATATAAAAATAATAATACCGTGAATGTCCAGAGATCAGCACTGATAAAATGGGAATAATGGGTAAGAACTGAGTTACTGAGCTCATCCCACACACTAGATCCACAACTAACTCCATGCAGCTTCATCTGGACCTCCCAATATGTTGCCTATCTTTCTGAAGATAAGTTTGAAGATTGAGCCCACAGATTAAGTGCATCAGTTCCTAGGGGTAAGGGGCTAGGACTCATATGCACCCTTATTCAAAGTTCCAAATGTACAAAATGGCAAAAGTTTCAGGAAGCTTTTATTTAGCGCTGTCACTCTGCAGACATCAGAGGTATGCATGTTGATTGCCATTTTGAAAGAATGGAGATAATATAGTCTTTGGTTACAGCCTCTACGGCAGCAGTCTCCAACACTTTTGGCACCAGGGAGTAGTGCTCCTATGAGAATCTAATGCCTGATGATCTGAGGTGGAGCTGAAAACAGTGATGCTGGCGCTGGGGAGCAGCTGCAAATACAAATGAAGCTTCACTGGCTCACCCGCCGCTTACCTCCTGCTATGTAGCCTGGTTCCTAACAGGAAACAGACCAATACCATTCTGTGGTCCTAAGGTTGGGAACCCCTTCTCTATAGGACTAGACCTGTTGAAATGGCCTTGTTTGCTGTGGTTTCGATGTGGTCAGCCAACTAGCATGCTGTTTAAGAGAAGTAGCAATGCTGAAAAGGAGAGAGTTGGGACTGGCGAGACTGGGCTTATACAGAGTCACGAATGGGAATAACCAGTAGCTATTCCAAAGTTAGGCTTGATTCAAACTGGAGATAATATCCAAGGCAGAGAGGTGGGCAAGCAGTGGATTGGATCTCACAGCAAGAAGGCCCCCAAGTCATGGATTTTATGAACATCGCTTGCTTTGGTCAAGGTGATCCTTCTTCAGAATAAGAATCAAGCTTCCCTTTAAGGGTTTAAGATAAAGAATTTACACAGCCAGAGCCAGGCAAATTATCAGGCTCCAGACAAGCAGGCTCAAACTAAGGTCAAATGTTGGTCATAAAAGAAACCACAAAGCTAATCAGGAAACCAAGACAGAACCATGTCACAAGCTGAGAAAATCCAACAGAGACTCTGAAAAACCAGACTTGGGAAGCATAGGTGCTTGGGAGTTTATCCCACACAATAGATCCACAATGGGCTTTATGCCCCTTGCTCTCGACCATTTTAACTACAAATCGGAAGCTAGGAACAAGATCATAACAACACATTACTGTGTGTAGCATTATGTGGTAGGTAGAATATTGCTTTCCTGAAAGACGTCTGCACTCTAATCCTTGGAACCTGTAAATATGTTAAATTACATGGCAAAGGGGAATTAAGTTTACCATGCAACTAAGTTTGCTAATCAGCTGATCTTGCAATGGGGAGATTATCCTGGATTATCTGGGTTGGTCTAATTTAATCACATAAATCCTTAAAAGTGGAAGAGGCAAAAGAGAGGGTCATGAAAAGGACTGGGCTCACCTTTGCAGGCTTTGAAGATAGAAAGGGACCATGAGCCAAGGGATGCAGGCAACTTCTAGAAGCTGGAAAAGGCAAGGGAATGGATTGACCTCTAGAGCCTTCAAAAAGGAATTCAGTTAGCATTAATATGATGGCTAGGCGGAGGGCCAGGGGAGAGAGGGAGCAAATGGGGGGGATCATTTTATGAATTATATAGATGTCTAACCAATGTACTGTATATTTGAAACTAACTGAAATAAATAAATTTTTAAAAATTCCAATCCCCCCCAAAAAAAGGAATATAGCCCTATGACCACCTTGATTTTAGCCCAGTGAGCCTCATTTCAGAGTTCTGATCTACAAGAACAATAAGATAACAAATTTGTGTTGTTTTAAATCACTAAGTTTGTAGTGATTCATTACAGCAAAAAATGAATACACATTACAAATTAGGAACTGTTTAATCTAGATTGTGTTCAACTCTTTCAAATCAATAAAACCACAATTTGTCCAAATGACACTTCTTTTACGTATAAAAATCAACTTCTCTTTAAAGACTACAAAGGATACCTTAAAGAAGAAGAGTAGGCAGTGTGTGTTGTAGAGTGGAGAATGTGTGTTTATCCTCTTTTTAGTCCCCAGAGCTGGACTCAAGTATGATAGAGACCAGGACCAATGCCCAGATCATGGCTGCTCTAGACTATTCTCTATTTCCAATCAAAAATTTTAAGTTCTCATGGTAATGTACTGATGTCCCACAAGAATCAATATCCCCTACTCTGGGCAAACAGGTAACTGGTATTCTGAATTCCACTAGTTGTAAAGAAAGAAAGAATAAAGAAATTCTTTACTGAAACATAGTTGAACAAGTATACCATCTTATCACTGTATTCAATATTCCTAACTACCAGAGTTTATCAGTAATTTATATGAACATCATCCTAGAATTTAAAATGCTTTATGTCATCACTGTACTATAATTCCATCCATACACCCCAGCCTTGGTTATGAGAGTGTCAAATGAATTACAATAGGTCTATATTTAATGACAAGAAGGAACCTGGGGCTATGGTTAAAGGGTAAAGAGTACAGAGGCCTCGAGGGAATGGAAGATCCCCATGTGCAAAGAGCAAAAGCCAAAGCTCCCTGCTTAGTTTCTAGAACTTTCTCCTCAGCTACTCTAGTGTACATCTTCAAAACAAAACCACCTTCTGGGCATTTCACTGGCAGGTTAAGACTGGGTTAAATTCCCTTTTTAGTAAAGGAGGAAGGCATTGTTCTTCAGGCATTCTTCTTCAAATGCCATATTGGTCAAAGTTTTATCTATAAAGTTTAGGCTACTGCTTTTAGAATTTGAAGTTGAAAGATGTTAGAAAATCTTTTCACAGAACATTTAACATGCTGACTTCTCTCACCCTCTCTTGACCTGGTTTTTGTCCTATACCTTTTTTTGATACCTGACAGTTCCAATTCAGTTTCTCTGGGGACAAACTTCTTGTTCTAAAGCAGCAGCATTCTCAATAAATATATAAATTACTGGTAGATCTTACCATAGATTGGCTATGGCCTAACACATCTCAAGTTATTTTCCAAAGTCTGAATCAATTGTTTTGAAGAAGTAGCATGGAGAATGGAAGTCTAAAAAAGAAAAACAATTTCAGAGAAATCTTATGGGGAAAGGGAGCAAGAAATTTAAAAAGATAATAATTTGCCACAATGGTCTTTTTCTTTAGCAGTTTTTTTGTTTTAAATGTAATAACTCAGTCCCCTAGAGTCCACATAACCTTGATCTGAAGTATCCTGGGGCAAGGGATCAGAGGGAGGAAATGACATGAAAGAGGAGCAGGCTAGGTGTAAGGAACAGTCAGCTGGAAGATTTTGTTATCCAGAGCCCCATGGTACTGTGCTGCTTTTTTTAACATGGCGAAAAAATAATTCAGTGCTTAGTCTAGATCATGTCTGTTCTGAATGATATTATAAGCCCTCTCTGCAAAGAAATTGACAGCACTCCATAGCTTATTCAATTTTTCTTAAACTATATAAGCACCAGGACTGGGACAGAAAAATAGATAAAGATAAAAAGATGGATGGATGGATGGATAGATGGATAGCTGATAGGTCAATTTTTCTTAAACTATATAAGCACCAGGACTGCGACAGAAAAATAGATAAAGATAAAAAGATAGATGGATGGATGGATAGATGGATAGCTGATAGGTAGGTATAGGCAGGTAGACAGATAGATGATAGATAGATAGATAGATAGATAGATAGATAGATAGATAGATAGATAGATAGATAGATAGATAAATAGATATAGATAGATAGATAGATAGATAGATAGATAGATAGATAGATAGATAGATAGATAGATAGATAGATAGATAGACAGATGATAAAGAGGGAGGATAGGTAGATAATCAGCTAAATTGTGAAAAAGTATAACCTGGGAGCCTATTAAACATATAAATGTGTGCATCTGATGCCCCCTTGAAAGCAGTAAGATCCTTCATCATTAAGGATGATTGGAGAAGCATTCATCTCTCTTGAACTTGGTTCCACTTCAACATTTTTAGTGTGCAATATTTTTTTCCATGTGTTTTCTTTGAACAGTTAGTTAATTTTTGCCATTTGAAATTTCTAAAGCATTAAAATGCTATTTCCAGAGAATAAAATTAAAAGTGAGCAAGCTGTGTAAAAGAAAAGCTCACTGCTGTAAGGCTGTATTGGTGCCAAATTCTGTTTCGGAAAAGTGTCTAGAAATGGGCTCTGTTCCCAAGGGTTCTAGTCGGCTCGAGAAAGTTCATCCTCACGGAGGATAATTCCATTGCTCCTAAGGTCACCCCTTCTGCTGAGAAATGAACTTCTGGTAGCCAGATTTGCATGAGATTCCTGACCTTGTCTAATTCCAGCCAATGGCAACTTTCCCAGAGTCCCGTGGTCAGAGTGGAGAGTGAATGTGCTACCCTCTCTGCATGCTGAACAGGAAGACATTGAATCACCTCATGAATTATTTCTATGAGCACAATTATTTCCCACAACATGTGTATGTCTGGAGCACCAAGTGAATACAAATTTGTTCCTAAATTTGAATACTCTAAGGTAAATAGTAGGTAACCAGTTAATAATCTAGCCTGGGCATCCTTGTGTCAGCGCAGAGCTGATCGATAAGAGAAGGTTTCGGCAGTGAGACGCCCAATTGAAATAATGCATGAGGAGCTGACGCCCAATTGAAATAATGCATGAGAACAAGATCATACAAAGACCAACCCTTTATTGCAGGGACCACGTGGACTTTTATATGCCAGAGAACAATAGTGGCATTCTGTCACACATGCATGGTACAGCAAGCTGAGTCATTCTTATATAAGCTAGGTGCAGGCACACTACTGCATTTAAGGTAACATGCCGGATCTGGGGTCATGCCTTAGCCACGAGCCTGGATTGTGTCTGCCAGGCCTAGGCCAGCCAGGCCTGGGGCCCACACCCTGTTTTACAAATACAGTAGCCATAGCACAAAAGAGCCACTTGGAAAAGTGCTGACAGGATAACCGTTGATTTCCGTTGCCTTGCTTTGGGTGTTGTGGCCAAAGCAGATTTTGTTGGGAGAATGGTGATAGATATACTACGACACAGGGTCCTGTTCCTATGGCCATGAAGAAAGATGGTAGTTTTTCTCTTAAGATCCTATGTCTGAAATGCACTATAGATTTTTAGCATGTGAAAATGTTGCCTGAATCTTGCAAGGGCTCACCTGCAAATCTCAGACATGTTTGTAACCTGAAAGAATTTTTGGTTTTGTGTTTATTGAAATGCTCATTAAAACGCTGTCTTTTAAAATCCAAAGAAGTTACTTAAAAGGAATAAATGTTCACAAAAACTTAAATAGAACCTAATTGATTCATAAAAGACATGAATTTTTACCTGAAGCAGATATTATTCTACATATAAGTAACCATATTTAAATTAATAAGGTACATATATATTTATAGTCATATATATATATATCCTTAAAAGGAATAGATACCTTTTAAGAACATATAAAATGTTTGGCTAACACACAGCCAACTTAAAATATCAAGCCAAAAGATAAGGATTATTTTCTTGTGAAATGTGTATAAAATCAAACATACATATATTTATACAATAAAACCTCATTAATTCCCATTCCACACATTTAGAATTTATAATTACTCTAATGTTCTTGGCACTACATATAAGATGAAATTCTGATTAGGTGGAATGCTAGTGTAAAAAGAAATATTTATCCATATAAAAGCTAACAGTTTCTAAGTATTATTTTAGTAGTAGCTCTTGTACTCAAAGAATAAATGTCTAATTAAACAACATGTTAAGCACTGCCAAGATTCTGTAAGTGCTCTTAGTACTAAAACCAACATTCTAAAGTAATTTCATGTGCATCGTTATTGTTGCTAAGAATAGCATAGATGGTGTTAAAATCTAGACCGCCTGAATTCAAATCCTGGGTCTACCATTTGGGGGCTTTGTATGACCTTGACCAAGCTATTTGAAATGTCTGTGCCTCTGCTTCCTCATCTGTAAAAAAGGAAGTACTGTTGGGATTATTGGAGAAGCAATGAATGAAAACCCTCTGTACTCCTTCTGCAGTGGGCTGAATGTTTATGTCCCTCCAAGATTCATAAGTTGAAACCCTAATCCTAGTGTGATGGTTATTAGAAAGTAAGCCTTTAGGAGGTATTAGGTAATGAACATGGAGCCCTCACAAGTGGGATTAGTTCATTTATAGGAAGAGGCTGGAGATCTAGCTAGTTCTTTCCACCATGTGAGGATATGACAAGAAGTCAGCTGTCTACAACCCAGAAGAGGGTGCTCACCAGAACCGTATCATGCTGGTACTCTGATCTCAAACTTCCAGCCACTAAAACTGTGCAACCCTCCCAAGCTCTGAACTAAATGAGAGAAGAGCAGGCAGACGGAGGACAAAATATCCCTTTTATTATGAGAAAGGTTGAAAAACATGGCTCTGGATCTCTTAGCCAAGAGGCATACTTACCTTCCTACTCCTAGACAGCACTGGAAAGTCAGGCCCACCCTGTGTAAAATCTAAAGCACAGCAGAGTGGGACATACGCTGCATGTGGGCAAACTTCTCCTAAGGCAAGGAGAGGGAGGGGCTGGGCTGGTATGACCAATTCCTCTCCTCCAGAGAGTCCTCCAGGAACTCTCACTCCATCTCCATGGAGAGAAATAAGGAATGAGATAAGGGTCTGTGGCTATTTCAGGAAAACGCCTTCTTTGTGGAAACTGGAGGAGCCAGGAAGAAGTGCTCTCATGTTTTCCTTAGTGCTGAGAATTAAATGAGATAATGCACATTCAGTGTGCCCCACTCATGGTGAGTGTTCAGTCAATATTAGCTATTATTATGATGTATTATTAACTGTCATTATCAAGATTTCAAGGAATTTGGTTATATACAAAATACATATCAAATGCCAGCTAGTTGCAGTAGAGAGATCAGAACCACATTGTATTTTTAAGTTCTAAATTCTGATTTGTATTATATTTGATTATTAACCCTGAAAATTTGAATAAATTATCATTATGTTGTATAATTAAATGTTTTTCCTCATGTCTGGTATCATTATATAAAAGCAAGTTCTCTATGTATCTCTTGAGTACAGATGTGAGTGAAACCCAATCACCCCATTTCATCTCTACTAGGGGGTTTTAGAGCTGACTCAGCAAAAGGTACAGACGCCTTTACTCAGGCAATTGAGGCGAAGCTGCAGGACAGAGAGTAGCAAAGCTTTTCTTATCACACAACTTTCTAACTCTTCTCTTTTCAGAGCCTGGTGTTTATTTACACTTTCTCTCCCTCCACCTCCACCTTTCTAAAGGATGTTGTCTTTTGTGTTACAGCCCCAAGTTAATGCCCACAAAATTATACTGGGTTTAAAACCAAAATTTATCAGAAAACAATTTGTTTTCTCCACGGGACTCTAAACTGCAGCATATCATATTTTGGCTTATCTAGTGACTCAGTTTTCCAGAAGTAAACTGAAGTATAAATATAGTACCTTTTCTAGACATAGAAATACCATAGTTCAAGTTTGCCAGCCATGTGCTCATGAAGTAGCCGTAGGATGATTCTTGTCTCCCCTTTACCAGGTGTTTAGCATGAACGTTCCCCCTCCATAGCCTGGCAGCTCTCTGGCATCAGTTTCTGCAATTACTGTATGCCTGAATAATTGATAGAGTTAAGTGAATGCACCTTCATTTTTTTTTCACCAAGTTCCCCTTGAGTGCTTCAGCAACATGAGGCAATTTATCATGATTTTTGTGCAACAGAGCATAGAGTTTTTAAAGAATGACTTAGACTTTCTCTTCCTGTCCAAAAAATAAGTAGCTCTCAGGTTCTCAATGTTTACAGTCCTGGTTAGGACAGTAGGACCAGTGATACCGGCAGGCCCAAGTGACCAAGACTATAAACCCACTGTCACTTTGTTTGTCTTGCTTCATTTTCCATTAGAGAAAGACCCAATTAAAAACATTTGTGGATTTTTCTAAGGATGTTCTCTTCATAGAGGTTACGTTCAGCTCTTTGGCAAGAAAAATTTCAGAACAATTAGTGGCCCTGGGGAACCACTAGCTGCTTGTGTCCTATTTCAGAAGAACCCATGTGGACATCAGCCTCTCTCAACACAGAGGTTCCTTTCAGAATATGAATGCTTCCTAACCATTTGGAATATGCTTAAAATTTAAATCAACAGTCATGCCCTCACAAAGATGCCTTTATTTTGTATTTTAGATTAGAAGATATTATGATGTCATACGGTAAGAACATGGGTTTCTTTTCATCATTCTTCTCTGCTCACCTCTAGCTTGTGAGCTCTCATTCCTCTTTAGCATTCTAGAATGTTCTCTGGTATACTTGCAGAAAACCTGCTGCTGGATTGAAGGAATATATAGCTGTGAATAGGTTAGTCATTTCCTAGGTGACATTCTAATAAGAAACCCACTTTTAGATAATAGACTTATTGGAACTAATTTTCCAGTATTCTTCATGGTCAAGAAATAGCATGTCCAAATTAATCAAATGTTCTGGTGCTTCATCTACTCTAATGTTTAGTGATGGTGCTACATATTACAGGATGAACAATTTGTAAAGAATTAGACATGATTAATTATAAAGCCAAGAGGAATGGTATTTAATCTTTCATTGAGACATTAGCCTAGGATCTTTCAGGTACTTCTTAGGATTAGGAACGGCTGTTAGTTTTCAGTGGCTATACAAATCATGCAGGTTAATAAGGTTCTGATTAATAGAGTGCCAGAAAACAGAATTTATTATAGCACTCAAGCATTAATGCAGAACGTAATAGTAATACCTTCCCCCAAAAAACCAACAGAGCCTAAACTATTTTAATGGCTTAAATTAATCTTAAATACATTATAGCTTCTGGGGGCTTCCACCTTTCAAATATAGAATAAAACAGCCAAGAAGGGGAGAAGAAAATGGGGGAGGAGAAATAGGGAGAGAAGAAAATGTATATTTTGATAATACATTGCCAGAAAATAAAATTTGTTATGCAATGGCCATCTAGAAGCCCCGCTTTCAAAAGGATAGAATTTTTTTATTTAAAAATTGGATTTTAATTACAGATTTTACTTACGAAGTTTTAAAAGCTTTTAAATGCAATCATTTTATTTTTAGTATCCTACTATACAACCATTCAGATTTTCTAAACAGCTAAATTAGAAAAAGATGATAGCTTTCATTTTAAGAGAGGGCAAACAAGAAGGAAGTAAAAAATCTAGTGCCTTGTGTCCTGTAGGACACCTGGAGTACACTTGTTAAGGGGGAACTAAACATTTTTCCCCAGGAAGCCAAACCCTGACCTTGTTAGCCCAGTTTTTATATTAAGATTTTGCTGAACAGCCAACTCCCTTAGACTATTGAAAATAAGAATTGCATTTTTTAAAATTTTATTTCAGCAAAATACCCATTGCATAAAATAAAAAACAATTGCAAATTCTATTGTTTTTTTTCCCAGATTCTTTACTTAAAATTTGATTAAGGAAGTCATAGACTTTGAAGATAGAAAACAAGGGTTTGCCATTCATATTCTCTTGTGGTTTTAGTTTCAGAGTACTAATTCTGCCTCTGCTCTTTTTATCCCAGTCTGTAACTCAGAGTTTCCAGAAATGGAAACTTTTCTTTAAAGATAGTCTACCCTCAGTGCAGAAGACCTTGAGAAAAGATGGCTTTCCACAAACATCCTGTTCCAGTGAGGCTGTCTTGTGATGTCCAATAATATGCATGAACCTGTCACTTGGTGATTTCTATTAAGTTTAGCCAAAACTATAAGTTATTCTCCAAGTAATTCCTATTCATAAAGAAAAAGTATTTTTTTCTTTATAAAAAAGTAATTTTCTCATAAATAAAAGTTATTTAATATATTAAAAGGTGTTTAGAATATTTTTTTAAATATTCCAATTAACATGCATTTTTCTGAACTATGGTTTGGATTCAAAGGTCTTCTGCAATTTCTCAAATATATGAATTTTTGCTCATGAAAGTCATCTTTTTAAAATTCACAAATTGTTATTGCTAGACAGTGCCTTGGAGAACATGTTGGTACTGTGTGCTGGGAGATACAAAGGGAATAGGAATTTGAAAATATTTTCAAATCATTAACTTCACTTCTTTCTAAATATTCTCCCAAGTACTTACAATCTGTTGTCTAGTTATAACAGTGTCTCTGTTATATGTCACCTAAATATAAATCCATCTTAAACTAGACCTTGTGTAGTTTTTGTGACCTTGAGTAGTTGTGATATTGACTTTTATAAACTATATTTTAAACTATATTAACTCTTATAGTTCATCTATTCAGTCATTCACTTTCTCATTCAAAAGTGTTTTAGTGCCTACTATGTATAAGGCACTGTTTTATGGCTATGAATATGATGTCAGACCAAAGACTCTTTCCTCAGAAAGCTCATACATACTCTGTTAATTGAGATAATACTTGTCAGCGCCGAGGTGATCAAAAAGGGAAGGTTTCGGTGGTGAGACATCCAGTTGGAAGACTGCACAAGAGGCCGACATGAGAATGAAACAGCAGGCACCAACTTTATTGCCAGGAGTGCGCACTTCTGTGCTAGGGGACCGCATGGGCTTTATATATGTCAGAGAACAATAGTGGCATTCTGCCAAACATGCATAATAAATAATAAGCTGAGTCATACTTGCATAAGTTAGGCACAGGTGCCTTACTACATTAATATAACATTTTAAACAGAGTCCTATCCCTAGCCTCGAGCCTGGATCATAGCCAGACCTGGGACCCACAATACTTACAAATAAATAACAAATGTAAAAAGTAACAGGGACTCTAACATAGGGTACAATCAACAGCCATGAGAGTTCAGAGAAGGGCAATTATGATATTATGATTTAAAATAAGAAAGAAACAAAAATTCATAGACACGGCCATCAGTATGGTGGTTACCAAAGGGAAAAGGAGGTTGCGGGGAGAGGTAGAAGAGGGTAAAGGGAGTCAAATGTTTGGTGACAGAAGGAGACTTGACTTTGGGCCATGAACATACAACGCAATATACAGATGATGGATTACAGAATTGTACACATGAAATCTATATAATTTTATTAACCAATGTCACCCTAATAAATTTAATTTTAAAATTTCTAAGAATACAAAAAATATATATTTAGTCTTCGTCCACTGATCCTGACACAGAGTTTCTAAAACCCTTGAAATTTCCTCAATGTAAGGGTGATAAAGTTGTCTCTTGTTATGTTAATGAAGTGGTTTTTGTAGAACTGAACCAGTGACCTATGGACTCTGTCCCTATCTCCTAGTAGATAGTGTTAGAATTAAGTTGAATTATAGGACATCCAGTTGGTGCTGAAATATTGTTTGTTAGGGTGAAAGGAATAACCATACACACGTGCATGCAAACACACACACACACACACACACACACACACACACACACACACAATCAGAGTTGGTACCAACATCAATTTAGCAATATTCTAGAATTTGAGATGGCTTGTTTTGTGGAGGATGTTGCATTTGACTTAAATGTTAAAAGATATTTAAGAGTGGAGCATATAAGGACAATAGTGGGAAATACTCCAGGCAGAAGAGAAAATAGAGATCAAAAAACTTGGTGTGTGGACAGGGAGTCATGTTTCATTTAACCCAAGTGAAGTGGAGAGTATAAAAAGGAGGGGGACTGGAAAGTAAGTGGTGGCTGGATCGTGGAGCCTTCGAATACCTAAGCTATCTGAGTGTTCTTCAATACCAGAGGGGAGCTAGCAAAAGATTTTGAGCATGACGGTCTAAGTGGTATTGTGTAATCTGGATTAAAGTTAGGGTGAACTGAAGGCTGAGAGAAGTTAGGGTTCTCTTGGAGAAATAATGAAGGTTTCAAGTAAGAAAGTCAGTGACACCTACCTATGCAGAGGTATTGCACAGGTAGGTGGAAGAACCATGGCAACATTTGGGATATGAGGCAAAGAAAAGAGTAGAATCAAGTATGGTTCACATTTCTGAGCTATCATTCTGTAAAGTCAAAAGAATCCTCAAGCAGAATTCCCCAGGCAGCTTTCCTTCTTGCCGCCATTCTTGGTCTGTCTTCTCTGGACCTGCCTTATACAGCCACGCTCCCATTAAAAAATAAGAAAGTGCATGTTCACTTCTAGCTTGTTCAGTAGGTAGCAGTGAGGCAAGAGTTATATGACATCCCTTCTTGCCAGCTTCAGGAATTGTTTGGCTCTGATAGTCACAGAGCTCTAACTCAGTTGGGCCATCATAGTCTTCCTAAGTCACATGCCCTGGCAGTCATAACCTGCCATGATGCGTAGCCCCTGCCTCTCTTGCCACCTCAACATATCATTTCTCCCTCCTGGTAGCCCTTCAAACACGCCAAGCCTCTTTCCAACCTTGGAGCCTTCGTGCATGCTGTTGCCTAGAGCATCTTCCCCATGAATTTTAAGTGTCTAGTACCTTTCTTTCTTCTTTCCTTCCTTCCTTCCTTCCTTCCTTCCTTCCTTCCTTCCTTCCTTCCTTCCTTCCTTCCTTCCTTCCTTCTTTTGTCCTTCCTTCTTTCTTTCTTTTTGGCCTTAGTTTAAATTCCTCAAGAGGTAGGTCTCCATCTCTAAAAGAAGTCTCAGCCATTTTTCTCTTTGAACCCTTTGTTTCTTCCTTGCCTGGTACTTATTATTTAGAACTCTTTCATTTGCGTGCTTACCCCCCCCCCCTTTTTTTTTTTTTTGCCTCTTTTCCTGACAAAATATAAGCTCCATGATAATATAAACCATGTCTCTTTTCTTGATCACTGTATTCTTAGCACCAAGAACTGTGCCTGGCACTTTGAGGGAAATACTCTGTAAGTAATAGTTGAATTAATGAGTGGATGAATTAATGAATGAATCCACCTGTTCAGAATGTTCTTTATAACTTAAAACTATCATTGTTTACCCCTAATTTAATTAAATATAATGAGAGTGGCAACAATAGCCACTTGTCCTCTTTAATCTTCAAAGTAACATATTCTTATTTTAAAAGTATTCATATGATTCCCACAATGATATTTAGGAAATAGAATATAAGTATTCTCCTTAAATTTCTGAATTTCCAGAAAAGCCGTGTGGTGCCACACCACATTGTAGTGTTTTTCTGCCTTTTTAAAAATGAAGAGAATAGAGTAGAAAATATCAGAGTGCATTGCATGTGAAAAATATAGTTTCAAGAAACTTTTCTGTTTGTGTGTGTGTGTGTGTGTGTAGATCACAATATGAAATTATATTTTACTGTGATTCAAAGTCAACATACACTCTGGTATTTTCCACATTATCCTAATCCTGTATCTGGCTGCTGTCATAGCTCTTCAAATCCAGCATTGAACTGTCATTTCGCTGTGCTATGATTTCTTATGCATATGATTCCCATTTGCAGTGGGAGCCTTTCCACAAATGCACACATTTAATTCAATTTTTTAAGTATTTTCTTATAGATCAATATATCTTCTCTCAGATGTTTGGGCTCTCTGTGAAGTGCATTCCTGAAAAGTGCCGGGCTGTTTTTAAGTTAACCAGGGGAGGGAAAAACACGGTAGGACATGGTAAGATTCGCTATTCATTAAACCAAGAATTTGGAACAGTGATTTGACAAACAGTACCAATATTTGCTAAAATAAAATTTGTTAACTGGTTTTTTTTCCTCTCTCCCTCTCAGCTGCCTGTCTTGTGCTTGGCTGTATGATTTTCCCTGATGGCTGGGATTCAGAAGAAGTAAAACGGATGTGTGGAGAAAAGACAGACAAATACACTCTCGGGGCTTGTTCAGTCCGCTGGGCGTACATCCTGGCCATTATTGGAATTTTGGATGCTCTGATCCTCTCATTTCTGGCATTTGTGCTTGGTAATCGACAAGACAGCTTGATGGCAGAGGAACTGAAGGCAGAAAACAAAGGTAAGATTGCTTTGGGGAACTCTTTACCTGGACACCTAAGCACAAAAAATGATACTTTCCACCTTTTATCAAATACTAGTACTTCCCTTGTGGGTTTAATTTGTTTTATCTTTTAATGCTGTGTAGTTCACAGACTTTCCCCCATGCTTAACTCAAGAAGTTTACACAATTAAAATATTGTATTTTTCGTCAACTGTAATTGAAAAATCAAAAAGTGGTGGGGGCTAGGGAGGGAGGTGAAGGAGAATAAGAGGTTCAAATTTTCAGGTATAAAAGAAGTTATGGGGATGTGGTGTACAGCATAGGGAATATAGTCAATAATATTTTTATAGTGTACGGTGTCAGATGGTTGCTGGAGTTATCATAGTGATCACTTCTTTAGGTATATAAATGTTGAATAAGTGTATATCTGAAACTAATACAATATTGTATGTTAACTATATTTTAATAAAAATCCTTAAAAATAAAAAATATTATATTTTTACATTTACCTTTCCGAGGCTCTCTGAGTCCATTATTATTATTTAAATACAATTTTTTTCCAGTTTCTTCTTCCTTCCCTCTCTGAGTTAATGGTTATGAATATAGCTTTTTGTGTGTGCGGTCTATTTGACTAAATGGAGAATGCTTCCAGGTTATTTTCTAGGTTGAAATAAATGCCTTGGGAATCTCAGAAAATGATATATAAATGACTTTATTAAACTGTTCACAATCACTTTATTTAAAGTCAAACTCATTCTCTCAGAGAAAGGTAGAGATACTGGCCCCAAATAGTTACAGTTAGAGGTTTCAGTAATTACCTAATTAGATGAATTTTAAATGTGTTATCTGAGTAATCAAAAGTCATCATATTTCTTTTCAGAAAAAGAAAATGTATCCTGAAACACAAAGAAACTAGGATAGAAATAAGGACACAAAGAAACTAGGATAGAAATATTACAGCAGGCCAGCAAGGTAGTAAGTCATTATTCAAGATGAATCTTTTAATTTTCTTTCCAGATTTCTAAACCAGTTTCTTAGGATAAAATTTACTGTATTAGTTTTATTATATATTTGATTCATTTAACTTTTTATCTTTATATTATCTTTAACTTTAATACTTTAAAATTATAGCAGTACTTTCAACTGAGTGGCTCCTTCTCCTAGCTTTTTTCTTAATTAGGAATTAAATCTATTCTTGAATTATGAAATTTGGCTTATTTCAAGTAGTTGCTAACTTCAGAAACTCTTCACTGCTTCAACAAGCCTCACATATAAGCACGTATCAGTATCTACATGAGTGTCCCATGCAAAGATAGTATAGCAAGCTTTATATTTAGACCATCACCGTTTATGCTTCTAAACTATGAACTATAAGGAGAGAAAATTGAGAATTCCAGGAGAGCAGCAATCATCCACAGTTTACTTGGTTATGTCAAAAATATCCTAAACACAAAAACAATCCTTTCTCAAAGAAGTAGTGCTGATACTTCCGAAAAATGCAACCCTTCTCTTTGAGTTACCCTTTCTAAATAAAAAGGATAATATGAAGCTAATTATTATACTTTATAAAGCATGTTACAGATTTAAAGTGCTTTCACATACACTCTTAATTGTGTGCCCTTGTCTGTTGTCTTTATGACTTGTTGGATGTACATAGGTCTCTGTCCAGTAACTTCACTTTGAAGTTAATAATAAGGATAGCTCAATATTAAAATAAGTTACCTTTCTGTAAAGAATGAATTAAAGAAAATTCTTTCTGCAAACTCTTGAATTCTACCACTATCCAGTAGTGAACCAGAATGCTCAACTAAACATTCAAAGTTATATGGAGAACCTTTAACTTTGTAGACATCCTTTGACCACAAATAAGAAGAAATTCAAAAAAAAAAAGAAAAGAAAAAGAAAAAAGAAAACCAGGAACATTTTTACTTGGCAATTGGGAATTCCAACTCCTGTCCACATATACAAGTGACAATGATTCTAAATTCATGCTTCAGAAAGGAACAGCTAGGATTACAGAATAACACTCAACAGTTTTCAAAAGGGGTCTTCTGGTTGACTCAGTTAAATGTTGATGCCTGATCTTTTCTGTCTAGGTTTTCATTAAAGAAAGCATCATTTTCCACTCAGTGATATATTGGAAATACCTTGGTGAAGTGCTAATGGGAAAGAAAGTTAAGAAGCCAACATAAGGCTGAGGGACTGTGTATGATTTTTCTGTGTTCATCATCTTCTCCATTTGCATGTATCATATTCACATGTATCCATAGTATCTTCCATGAAGGGCTACAATCAGTAGCAGTTCACTGGCAGCAAATCAGATCCAATAAAGTAGCAGAAAGTATCGGGCCACATTGATGAAATATTTCAATTGTTCTACATTTTTATTTCACAACCGGAATTCCTTTATCTGGAACTGAGAAAGCATTAACAGCTCTACTCTGCAGGCCTTTCGGATCCTCATACAATAGGCTCTGTTTAAAATGAGACCAGGATCCTAAACCTTGCAGAAAATGTAATCAAACCTACATATTTCTGAGAAATGGTACAAGATTTACACATGCCATGTGAATTAGCCTATATTATTTGGTATTATTTGGTATTATTTCAACACTTATTCAGTGTTGAAACTCCCAAAGTTCGAGGAAAGACCAATCAGTGGTTTTGTATGCTTGTATATGAACATAGTTTCACTAAACAGTAGTTTAATGGCTTCCAAGTGCATACAGTAACCAAAACTAAATAGTATTAATGTCTATAGATCATAAGGGAAGAAATATCTAATAAGAATAATTTGTAATTAGGAAGTTGGTTATAAATGAGTACTTTTACAATTCACACAGATATGTTAATATAACTTTTTGCTTACTAAAACATTCTTTTTCAGTTAATTTTCTTTTCTATAAAACTACCAAGATATCCTTTGGTAGTCAAGGCCTCTTGGGTTCCAGGACAATGCAATGAGACAGAGGCAAATCTAGCTCACGAAATTTTAGAAATTTTTAAACTCCATCATGCCTCTGGAAGCAGAAAATACCATATCTCAATCCTTGACTCAAAAGAGTAAAATATTCATACATTCCTTTATACATTATATCACTATACGCACTGTAGTATCTTTCGGAACCTTCCAGTTTTATGGTCTGCTGATCATGTATTAAGCAGGAGCCTTATAGAGGGAATAAACATGCAAATATAGCATGTGCCCCCAATTCAAAGAAGTTTATCTTGAGCAGCCTCAGGTCCTAAGTGGTCTCATGGCATGATCATATATTCATTTTGTGATTTTTGTAATTAATCTAGCAACACACTTCCCCCATTTATCAGGAAAGCCTCCAAATGGGTTCAGGTTTTCCATGTATCATTACAGTAAGGATATTGCTTAGATCCATGAGTCCTTCACAATAACCACCCCAATGGATGAAACAAGAATCAGTGTTACGTGAATTCTAGAATATATCAAAGAAGGAAAGGGAACTCGGTTGTAGTTGAACTATATTCCGCTCACAGAGTCTTAAGATGAAAGGGAACACAGGATGCTACTGAGCCATAAATTAACCATCGCAAAGGTGCTATTCAAAGGGAAAACAAGGGGGAGGTACGCGGGTGAATGACTTCACCTGTATAGACCACTGCCTCTTAAATTTCCAGTGACCTCACCCCAACTCCATTTCATTGTCCCGCTTCAACACCTCCCACAACATTTCTTAAGCTTCTCCTTTTCCAGGAATGCAAAGATAAATTAAAAGAGGTCTTTCGCTGAAATGTATCATAAGTTGTGACATGGCAAAATTGGAATGAAGAAGTTTTGACATACATACTTTCAACAAACGGAAGACAGCTTTGATGATCCAAGTGTTGTCATTGAAGAAACTTCTGTAAGAGATAAAGTTAATCATCTATGATGCTCCTTCAAAGTCCCAGAAAATTTTTTCATTTAAAAAAAAAAAAAAAGCCTCGCTGAAAAACAAAGAGTGAAAACTCTTTAAAAACATCCAACTAAGTTTATGCAGGAGTTGGCACAGGCAAGAAAATTCAACTGCCTACTCTGAATTTGGGGAGCCAGCCCTGTATGCTGTGTGCCATCTCTGGCTTTGGGGATAAGAATAGGCAGGTGTTCATTCCTGTTTGGGAGTTCGGCAGCATAATTTCTAAATGAGCCATCAACAGTAAGCATTTAACCTCACAATGCTGCTTAACTGCATATTTTAGCACACTGAACTGTCAAGTCAATTTAATTATGTAAAATTAAAGTTTCATCCAGATAAAACGGATTTGAAATGAAAGCTTCATTTTCAATTTCTTTCACTAGTTGTAAAAGGATAAATAATTACATTTTCCAGCATTCCTGTGCCACAAATATCTCTTACCTTGTGAGACACTATTCATAAAGAGGTCCTTTTCTGCATTTGTGTATATGGTCTTTGGAATTGCTTATCAGATTATTGGGTCCTCTCATGAGCAGTTTTAAAGTCACTTTGTCTTCTAGCACTTAAACTGCAAATGAGAAAACATGATTACCCATCAAGTGGTGACTTCAGCTACCATTTATTTATTAAGTGATTTAAGCTCTTCTTAATGCTATAATACAGGGAGTTCGAATAAATTCATTTTACTTAAATAACTAATTGAGAAACTCTTCAGAATTTTAACTTAAGGTACCGTGCCATGCCCCAGCCCAATGGTGTAATGGAAAGAGCCTGCACCACCCAGAGCAGTGCTGTCTCTGACATGCCCTGAGGAGCCTTGCACCGTATCTTAATAGTTCCAGAATTAAGCTTCCTTGTCCATAAAATGCAGTCTTGTCTAAATGTCATCTGAAGTTTCTTCCAGCAATAAAATATCTCAGTTCTGGGAGTACCTTCAAAGGTGTCCTTTGAAGACACTGCGAGGGCAGCAAGATCTGCCCTCAGAGCAGTGAACACACTAAAAGCTTTTTTAGGGACTTGTTAGCAATGCATGAGTGACGAGGAGAAGGGAAAGATGAAGTTCACGGGGAAGGAACTCTAGGACGGCTAAGGTTTCTCCCTCAGCCAAATATCTACCTACCCAGTGAACTGTGCCATCACGGCCCCGTTCATTCACACCACCAAGAGCAGAACGAGTCAGATTTAGAAACTCTGGCCCATAGCAGAAGAGCCTCTTTACCTCACTGGATTCCCATATTATGTGGTGTTCATGTGGACACCTTGACAGTGGACAGAGCTCCAGATCAAAGGTAAAAACTTTGTTTCTGGTCTCAACTCCAAGTTGCAATTCCCTTAACATCTCAGACCCTCAGCTTTCCCGTCTTTAAAGTGATAATAATAATAATACCCAGCCCTGCCTCCTGCGACGAGCTGAGAGAGTCTAAGAAAAAAAAGCATTTGTGTGGAAGCAATTTATAATCAATATGTACATAGGCTTTACTTATTAGTAATCATTTTCCCACATAACATTTATTTGATCTTTGTAATAATCCTGTGAAATGTTTATTACCCTAGTTTTTGAGGTTCATAAAAGTTAAATATTTTGTCTAAATTTTCACAGCTAGGAAGGGCTCAAACAGAAATCCTTTTACTTGACATTTCAAATTCTAGTACACAATGTAATCAATTCTTAACAGATGCTGATTCTATTGTTTTCAACTTTACCAGTCAGCCCTGTACAAGTTATGTCTTAAAAGAGTTTTGTCTTATTTTCATTTGGTAGATTTTAGATAATGTTATTTAATCAAAAGTTTAATACACTTGAAAATGAGGAATAGCCTATATAACTGATCCCCTTGCTTGACTATGTAATTTTATAAAAACCCACTGAGACACAGAACGGATTGGTGATTGCTAAAGGTAGGGGCAAGGGTCGGGAGCAAAATGGGTGAAGGTGGTCAAAAGGTACAAACTTCCACTTATAAAATAAATGTCGCGGGGATGTAATGTACAGCCTATTAACTAACGCACAATAGTTAATAATACTGTATTGTACTTTTGAAAGTTACTTAGAGAGTAGTTCTTAAAAATTCTCATCACAAGAAAAAAAACTATGTGCGGTGATGGACGTCAACTAGACTCATTGTAGGAATCATTTTGCAATATACACATATATCAAATCACTACATTATGTACTTGGAACTAATATAATGTTACATGTCAATTATATCTCAATTTTAAAAAACAAACAAAATACCTAGTGAGGTCAGATCAAGAAGGTCAGACAAATGCTTTGAATTAAAACTTTATTAAAGCCATAGTGAACTGTTTCCCGATGGAATTCGTGTAGAACAAATTTCTCATGGTCATCAAGGCATCTTGGAATCTGCCTCTAAAATATTGAATATATCCTGGCACTTTTTCAGAAGGGCTAGAATTAATCTGAGAGTTGGAGCAGATCCTAGAAGTCCTCATAGACTTGTTTTATGTACTTACTGCTGCTAAGTACTCTCCTCCAATTCTTTCATAAACTCACTCCGCTCAGGCTTCTCCCACCCCAGCATTTCACAGACACTGTCTTGTGAAGGTCACCCCCAATCTCCTAATGCTAAATTTCACAGTTAATTTTTAATTCTTATATTGACCTTTCAGCAACCTTTTTATGGTTGACCACTGGCTGAGCCTTGAAACTCTTTCTTTAGTTGGTTTCCAGTAGCTGACCTTGCTTAAATTTCCTTCTATCTCTCTGAAGCATTTTCTGCGTAGTCTCTTTTGCTGATTCCTCCCTATCTCTCCACTCTTCCTAGCTATACTCAATTCCTAGGTTATCTCATCTGGTGCCATAGCTTTAAATAACATCTATACCCTAATGACTCTCAAGTTGAATCCATTTCCCGCCTCTCCAATGAACTCTGGTCTCATATACCCAAACTGCCTACATGATACCATTTTTTGAGTATCTAATTAGCGTCTCAAACTTAACATTTCTCTCAAAGCCTCTTCCTCCCACAGTCTTCTCCATCTCAGTTAATGACAACCTTATTCTTCCAACTGCTCAGGCCAAAACTTGAACCATTCTGAACTCTTCTCTTTCTCTCACTACTCACATCTAACCCATCCAAAACTCTCGTCAGCTCTACCTTCACGTATATATTTACAATCCTCTCATTTCTCACCCCCATCACTGCTGCCATCCTGGCCCAGGCCATCACTGCAAGACATTGCTACACGGTTTCGCCAGTTCCACCAGTGCACCCTCTCAGTCTAATCTCAGCGGAACAGCCAGTGTTATTTTGCCAAAGAGTTAGTTAGATCATGCCTTTCCTCAGTTCGAGATCCTCAGTGACTGGAGGATCTCACGCAGAGGAAAACTCAAAGTCCTTTACCACCATCTACTAGACTATGCAGATCTGCTACCAGTTCTGACCTCCTCTCAGTTTTCCCCCTTCATTTCCTCTGCTGCAGACACACTGACACACTCAAAGAGGGAGGGCCCCTTGACCTGTTTTATTCAGTTTTCCCCCTTCATTTCCTCTGCTGCAGACACGCTGACTTCAATGTTGTTTCTTGAGTACACGAGGAACTGTCTCATCTCAGGGTCTTTGCATTTGCTCTTCTCTCTGCCTCAAATGTGCTTCCTCAAAAATCAGAGCTCACTCCCTTACCTCTTTCAAGTTTTAGCCAAACGTCACCCTCTCAATGAGGTGTTCCCTGGCAATTTCTCTAAAATTTCATACCTGGATAACTTTATTTAACCCACTATATATTTTAACTCTTTTTCTTAATTGCCTGCCTCCCCTCTGAAAAGCTGCACGAAGGCAGGGATTTTTGTCTTCTTTGTTCATTACTATATCCCCAGTGCCTAGAATAATCTCGAGACCTTTCTACTGTTGCACAGATCTTAACCTTAGAAAATGTTTGCTTCCATTAAGTTGAAATGAACTTCCTTGTAATGTCAACCCATTGCTACTCCCTCTTGTGCCTTAAGCTATTGACGTATTTAGAAACAGGTATAGTGTCTGTAATGGTTAAACTTACACATTCACCAGGCGGTATAGTTTCCATGCCTTGCTGGGCATCTGGAGACACCCATGTTGTCAGTTCTGTCCACTACCCACTCAAGGAGCCAGGGAAGAAGGACACGCCCAGTGGGGAGGAGGCAGAGGGCGAAGAAATACAAAGGTGTGGTGGAAAGAAGAGAACTTTTCAGGAGTCACTCGTGGATGTGTTGCTGGAGATGATCTCCTTCAGTTTATCTTCCACGCCTAGAAGTAGCCTGGAGAACATCTGAACTTCTGAGACTGACTCTGGCCCATTTAACAAATACATGCTAAGATCATAAATGTACCATGCTGCACTCAAAGAGGGAGGGCCCCTTGACTTGTATCTAACCTCAAATGATAACCTCAGAGTCAGTACCCTCCTCTCAGTCTTCCCCAATTAGTGGACTTCTAGTCAGGAGTAGTTTAGGAATCCGAGGGCAAAGGCAGTGCTGACTTTGAATGGCTGCTACATGCTCTATTATTCACTCTATTCCAATGGCCAAAATAATTTTGACATTTCAATGATATTTTCAGTCCCTGAGAAAGGCTCTCTGGGTAAATATCAAAAACCAGTTAGAAGAAAGGAAGGAAAAGAGAATAAAAAATAAAAGAGAAACCTTTTACAACAAAGTCATGATGCTCAAAATTTAGCCCTACCAGTAAGTTTTCAGTCGAAATTCCAGCACAACTTTAAATGAAGCCTTGTAGTTAGGTGAAAACCTACTAGCTTCACTCCCTACTCCCTCCACCTCTCGCCTTCTCCCTTTTAACAGGATCATCGTAAGAAATGAAAACAGGAAGTTTCATGACCACCATGAGATTAATGGATTGTATTTCTTTCTAAACGTTATTGATCTGTGGCCAGTTCTTTCTTCTATTATGAGACTGAGTCTAATTTCAAATCTCTGCACTCTGGGTAGCTTTGGTAGACACCACAGTATATGTTATGATCTGTTATGCCTTTTGAAATTTACTGCTTTTATTTTAGTATGTAATACAGACTTGCTCATTAATGTAAACTGCTTTTATTTCCAGGCAAATCCGTCATTTCTAGCCTTTTCCTCTACACATTTAAACTTTTAGACCACGAATATACCTATGAATTTTTTTTCTTCCACGTATGTATACCCAAAGATGTTTATCTTCTGCATGTATCTAGTTAGTTTCTCAACAATGAACCCCTCTAGCTTCTCTCTTACCCATCCTGGGGTCTCTAGTTCTTTTCCATGTGCCCTATGGAGAGAATACAGATACTAAGTGAAATCTTAGTGTTCTTGATTTTAATTTTAGTTAAATCTTCATAGACTTCAGCTTCCCTACTCAGATTTGTTTTTTAACATTCATAGAACTTTTTTGGCAGAGTGCATCATTACATTCTTGCTACATGTTTAGTGATTTCGTTGTGAGTTCAAAGAACACAATGAAAATGTAATCTGTCACTTCACTTGTCCCTTGCAAAGGGAAACATAATTGTTCTTAATATCTGGCAGGGTGAGTGAGAACACAGTACAAGCAAAATACTGCTGTGATAAATAAGTGTTAAGGTTAAGTTTGCAGAAATATGTGTTACCTCTGTTGGTGCTTCACAAAATACGACCCCCCAAAAAGCTACAAATTTCTTTTTTGCTCTAAGTTTCTTGAGAACAAGGACTATGTCTTTTCTATTATCTCCACTGTTACATAGTTCCTAGGACATAATAATAAGTGCTTACTAAATTTGAGCACTTATTATCAATTTTATTGAATCAATTTCATGGAAAATGTGTAAATATTTAACTCATCTTCCTATTTGGTATGTCTTCTGTACATGAAGCAGTTCATCTCTTACTTCACTGATTGCAAAGGAAATAAATTTACCTGCACATTTTACATAGATAAACATATTTTAAAAGAACCAAGGAGTGGCATATTAAAACAATCGATGCTTTAGGCAAATCACTGCACTTCTTTAGGCCTTATTTCAACAGCTACAAAAATGTAGTGTGCACTTAACTGTGCAGTAAGCAAAGGGTAAAGCTACAGTATTCAACTTACCAAACGTTTCTTTTGTGTCTAAAGCATGCCAAACCTATTGATAGGCACCGGGGATTCAAAAATGAGTGGCACAGGGCTTGTGCCAAGAAACCTTCGGGAAGACGTTTAGTGTTATAAGTTCTAGGTTATATTTCTGAGATCCAATCCTGTTCTGACATTCGTGGCTTCATGAGGGCATTTAGTTGGTGCCACCTCTGTATAAAATGAATGAATGCCATTCTCTGGCAGCCGACTTACTCCAGAACCAGTGAAAGATGCTATGCTATAATAAGCAAAGATTGCATCGCAATAATAATTTGACATACAAGATTTCATCTGCTGGGAGGCTTTAAAAAATCAGCTTGTAAAAAAATTAGTATTAAACAAAGAACATAACTACGAAGAAACAAAAAATATAGTAGATATGTGTGGCGTAAGGACAAGGAAGACTGACAAGAGAGATGGAGGTTTTTCTCATATTGCTAAGACATTCATATTAGATCAGGCTATTTAAAATCTAAACTCCAGAAACTGTTCTGGGGAAAAGTCATTTGTATTCGTCAACTTTATCGCTCTTGAACCACATCTTTACAGTCAACTGGCCAGCTCATAATCAGCAAGTGCTGTGTTTATGCATTTTACGGATTTTTTCTTTCTAGTTTACTGCCCAGTAATAATCTGGGCCTCAAATTTGATGGGCAGAAAAATCAGTTTGGCCTGAGTAGCTATCATCTCCCTAACTTAACTTGACCATGTCACCTTTGATGATGTGCCTGGAATAATGAGGAAGTGAAATATGAATCCTGGCAAATACCATACGATGCTGTCTGCAAGTCGATGTGCTGTCAAATCCCACAAAAGTGAGAGTGACGATGTTGTCAAGAGATCTGGAGGGCAGAATTCAACCAGGGAGAAAAGTAGCTGTGGTGTTAGTGTCAGGCACCCCAGCACATGTTCTGACAGAGCCACTAGACAGGCTGGTCACTGGAGAGAAGTCCAGGCAGGGGCTGGATACAGCCCATTAGGCAGCAGGTGAAGCTGCAGCACTCACCAAAAGGAAGGCTCTAACTCAATGGCCTCATAAGGGGACAGCTTCCTAAGAGACTGTAAACAACTGTCCCTTTTCCCAGAGAAGGTGGCAAGCCTAGAAGTCACATGAGCAACCTGTGTCTGCTAGCCTGATAGTGCCTCACCAGAGGCTGGCTTTTTGGTGCCAAAGTCCAAGTAGGAAAAACACAGTTTTCTGGTCTCTGGGAGCTTTCTTTCAAGTTTACACATTTAAAAAGAAAAAAAGAAAAACTTTTTTCTGACCTTGGTAAGTGACGCCCAAAGATGCTATATAGATCATTACATGGTAGCAGGTGAAGCTATCTCAAGTTTTTTTCAGGAAAATCTTCTAAAAGCATGAGTGACTATCTTTGATGGGGAGGAAAGGGTGGTTCAGCCTAAAGAAAAGTCTTAATAGTGGGCTCAATAACTCTTCAAATGTTAGGGTGATAATGACCCCAACTCTCTCCTCTCATCTAAAAAATATTGAAATACAATCACAGAGTGAGGACATTTAAAGTGAGAAGTCACCTGGTTCTTTACAATCACCTAGGGAGCTTTAAAAAATATTCCAGTGCTTGGACCCCGCCCCAGAGAGTCTAATTCAGTTGGCATGAGGTGGATCCAGGTATAAAAACTCCATAGGAGGTTCTAATGTGCAGCCAAGATTGAGGACCAGTGGCTTCTCTCAGCACCTTCATTTTACTGATGAGGATGCTGAGGCACAGAGAGGGGAAATAAACAACATCTCATCAGTTTGAATTATTATAATTAGAAATCAGTGGGTATATTCAAGTTTCATTTAATAATAGCTAATAATCACCTCTCCACTGCTGCCTTTTTTGGACACATATCTCTCTACAAGCACTGAGAAATTGATTTGTGCCGCCTACTGGCTCTGAGAACTTGGGTAAACCTAAGTCTCAGCATCCTCATACGTAAGGACGTTAATAGAACCTGCCTCATGGATATTCTGTGAAAACAAGATAAGATAATGCATGTAAACTGTCTGTGACAACGTCTGACACATATCAACTGTTATTTTTAGAGCTTTGATTTTACTTGGCAATCACATAGATATATAGTGCTTATTATATGTCATGATTTGTGCGGCACAGAGCCCAAGCCCTAATCCCCTTGCCCAGCTATCTCCCTTTGTTCCTGCAACTCTGTCATAATGGAGGCCTCATTAAGATCTAGAGATTACTCCTTCCACATACTCAAATGTAATTTATTCATCTGGTACCTCGATGAATATTTTTAATAAGACTGGAAAGGGTTTGTTTGTGGGGTGGAGGTTTGGTTTTGTTGCTTGTAATCTGCCTACACATGCCCATTATCTTGGGACTGGGAGCTGGGGAGCTTATTATTTTACATTTGTCATCCGGAGAGCTCAAACTGTGTAGCTGGCTCTATAAATTCAGTGACAGTCACCAAGGAAAGTCCTTGATCCCCTGATGGAAGTGTGACTCATTCTTTACAATGTTACCCATTTTCAATCCAACTAAAAATTCCATCACTGCATTGCTGGATGGGAGAAGGACATACCCGAGGCCTTAAAAATGTCTGTGAGAGGTGCCCTTTAGAGTGACGGAGGGAAGGGATTCCAGAGGAAGCAATAAAGACAAGAATCCCCTGGAAGTGGGGCGATGTGATCACTTCAGTTCTTCCACAGGTGACGACAATTTAATGCCCCTAGGCTAGCAGGTCCTTGTATTCTGGTTGGGACACGTCTTTATTTTCCTCACTATAAGCATGCCAAATAAAAATCCATGTGTCAAACGAACATTAGTAACAAAATTATTAGAAGTTAAAAAATCATGAGG
>NW_006494608.1:8985381-9006900 GCF_000325575.1 Pteropus alecto | reverse complement strand
CCATTTCTCTCTGGTTATCTCCCCTGATGCACTCTGAACTGATCCCTTACCAGCTAACTCACACCCACTAGGTAATACCTACAGCAAGCCTTATCACTATAATTATTATTATTCAAAAAATAATTTTCAGGTAGTAGGTATCAAACTTCTATGAGCATAGTATTTACCTGGGATGCTTATTTTAAATGAAATAAAATGAAGTTTTAATGAATAGCTCTGGAATCTTTTTTTTTTAAATTAATAAACTTTCTTTTTTAGAGCAGTTTTAGATTTATAGCCAAATTAAGCAGAAGATACAGAGAGTTCCCACATGCCCCCTTCCCATACACACAGCCTCCACCACCATCAATATCCCACATTAGTATGATGCATTTGTTACAACCAATGAACCAACATTGACATATTATTATCAACCATAGTCCCTAGTTTACATTAGGGTTCACTCTCGGTGTTGTATGTTCTATGGGCTTTGACAAATGAAATCTTTATTTTTTAATAAGTACATTCAAGTAAATGTGATGCAGTTGATTTGAGGACCACACTTGAAGCAACGCTGCTCTAGGACATTTATAATCCGATTAACACTGTATTCTAATATAATGATACTGAGGCCGACAAACATAGCCAGATCAGTACTATTACTTCAGAGTTCCTTTTTCATAAATATCTTTCAATGCATAAATAGGCTGTGTTCCAGAAGTTCACTTCTAGATTCGTGTTTTGAAACTCACATCACGTATTTTTCATAGAAACAGTTGATGTACACAATAATCAAGTTCTTGGACCTGCCCTTCAAAGCTAATTTCACTCATTGTCGTAGGAATAAGGTCATTTTAGCAATCACATTTTTAAAAGAGTCAATAGAAATGTAAACCCTAAAGTCAATAGACAAAATATATTTTTTTTAAAAACTTGGAGAACTGGTAGAATTTTTAAATAAAGCTTTAAAGACACAAATCAGAAAGCAAAAAAAAAAAAAATGTATATTAATTGAATTACATAAAAAAAGACTTCTGTTCTCTAGAGACTATGGTCACCACCTCCACCACCACAGCCCTTTCAAGGGCTTCAGACTCCAGGCCAGGTAGCCTTGGTGGCCACATTGCTGAAATTTTCTCTTGGAGGAGGACTGACCCCAGAGTAGAGTCCAAGTGCTGCTCAGGAAATGGGCCAACTTTTTTGAAGCCATTGCATTAAACCATGTTAATGGAAACAAAATCCTCCCAAACCTCCCTTACTTCATCTTACCCTGTTGGACACATAACTGCAGGGTTTTCTTGGTTTAAAGAAAAAAAAAAAAAAGCTTTGGGCAGACTGGCCTTACATACTGAGCGAGAAGAGGACAGCCACAGGTTTATTAATGGGTGTGTGAGTGTGCAGTGCTTTACAGGAATTTAAACTCTCTACCCTTGAAGAAGGAAATGTATTTTCATAAAAGCCATAGATAATAGTCCTTTTACTTGCGTGACCTGCTAAATAAATGAGATCCTGCAAGGATTGAGTTTGGTGATCTATTCTCAATTCTGTTTCTGATTTAGGACCAATTCACTTTTATTTTTTTAAATAGATTTTATTAATGAAAAGGAAGCACTTTTTAAGAAAGCATTTTCAAAGGCAGTTGGGGGAAGGAGATATTTACACTCTGGGGCTGTAGAGATGCTTTACATCCCTACTGGAATGTGGGTTTGGTTGGTAAATTCCTGTCAATAGCCTGCTCTGTGCAATGAGCCGGTGCTGACACTGAATTCTAGTCCTGTTCCAACAACATCGCCCTGTTTTGATATGACAGCTGATTGATTTCAAGAATTACAAAAATTCCTTATTAACAAAGGCATTTATCCAACAAATACTTATGGTGTGCACGCTGGGTGCCGGGCACAGGGAGCAGGGTGGTGAGCAAAAAGGAAGTAGTTCCTATATCATATTGCTGACTATTGAGTGAGGGAGAGACACACTTTTGATAAATTTGTGGGATGTTTCAGAAGCCTTAGGGTTGCCCATTTATGTCTCTGAGAAGTCTTCGATGGTAAAAAAACAAACAAACAAAATACACCATCTCTTTGTTTGGTTATATTCCAGCTGGCTTATCATTGGGAAAGGGATGATAATGGAGGAAAGATCAAGGGAAGGGAAGTGGTAATCAATTGCTTGATATTAGAGCTTAATGGTAGGACTTAGCATTTGCTTTTTACAGGGATGATATGTCCTGATATTAAGGCAACCTGTATTTTTTAAGTAGCTATTATCCATTCTACCACCTTTCTTTAGTGACTGTTTTGCTTTAGTTCCTCAGTCTTTTACCCAAAAGATGCAAAATTATATTTATACAGTAAAATAAATAAAGTGATTTAAAGTAAAAAAAAAAAAAAAAACAAAAAATCCTAGAACTTCTGTTTATGAAGAATATGTAGGACAAAAACCAACTAATAGATTAGGAGAAGCTGTTTGGAGCATGTCAAACTAACAAGTATCTAGAATAAACAAGGAATTCCTCCAAATTAATATGAAAAAAATCAAACTCAGTTACAAAATGAGCAAAGATTACGAACAGACAGTTTCTAGAAGAGGAAACTCAAAAACAGCAACAGCATGTGAAGAAATGTCTCTAATCATTGGTCATTAGAGAAAGGTAAAATAAAACAAGAATGAGTTATCAATTTGCATCTTTCAGGCTGGCAGAATTTAGATAGAATAACAGGCAGGGATTTGTTTCCATGTGTGACTAGTGAGAGTGTGGACTGGAGCCATCTTGTCCCATTGTTAAACATACCTATGACCTAACAGTTCTGCTCCTAGATTTATATGCAGGAATTTTTCACTAGGACCATAAGGGACTGCATATGAAGATGCTCTCTGAAGTATTATTTTTAGTGAGGAGTGGGAGGAAATCTGGATGTTCATTATAAAGGACTGGATAAGTAATTTGAGATGAGTGGAAACCATAGACTAGCACCTCAGAGACAACAAAGTAAATGAACACACAGCAAAATGGATGGATCTTAAAAATGGATGCTTAGTAGAAAAGAAAAAAAAGGAAACAGAATAAGATAGGTAATAAAATATCATTTACGTAAAATATAATGCATACCCAAAAGCCATCCATCTTGCCCCAAAATATATTCAAATAAAAATGCATGCATCGACAGTTGCAGAAGCAGACTGAGAATGGTGACGATTAAGTTTTCCAACTTTCCCATGAGAATCTCACAATTGGCATCAGTCTTCTCTCCTTTACTCTTATTTCCTCTCCTTTTTTTCTCTTCTACTTCCCAGTACCACAAAAATTCTCACTTTTTGCCACCAGGTGCTAGGACAGAATGATGTTAGGTGAGGAAAAGCCTAAGGGTGTAGAAAAAGGGAGAATGTGGGATCTGTTGTGAGGAGAAAGTAGGGCGGACAGCAGACAGTTTTTTGCTATGTACAAACCATCACAACACTCGGTGGCTTAAGAAGACAATCATTTATTTTTCCTCACAAGTCTGTGCATTACCTGGGGTTGGAGCATCTGGGTTAGATTTGTCTGGGTTGTTTCTGCTCTACATGTTTCTCATCCTCTTCCTGGAACTAATAGGCTAGGCATCCTTCTTGTGGTGAGAAAGGGACACAGAAAAATCAAGCTCAACAGCACGAGGACCTTTAAAGCCTCTGCTTTGTCACATCTACTGACATCCTATTGGTCAAAATAGGTCCCGTGGCCATGCCTATAGGTAAAGAATTATACCCCAACCACAGGAAGAAGCTATTGCAAAGTTCTCAGACAAATAGCAAGGAAGAGTGAAGAATTGGGAACATTCATGCAGTCAGCACAGAGGAGGCCACTTATTTCTTATGAGTGACAGAAGAGAGGGAACCCAGCCAAGCTGGAAAAGCAGGAAAACTGTTTGAATACCAGAGGATGCAGAAATTAGGCCCAGGCCAGACTCTCTTATTCTCACACACAGAAATACTCATATACATTACGGCAGAAGCGCCAGCAAGATAAGTCTTACTATGGAGTCTGAGGGTGCGAGGTGCAGGGGGACGGGCGTTTATCCTTAACGAAGTACTTAAAGAGAACTAGATAGATAATTCTGTTTTCAGATATTAAAAAATAAAACAAAACAAAACTTTCTTGAATCCAGAGCAAATGTGGAGATGTTAACTAAGGACTGAGGTGAAAGCGCAAGTTTTATAAAGTTTGTCCCTAACTTTTAAGTAGCCATTCCTTACCCTGGACCTTTAATAGACTTACTATCATAACCTAATGCTTGTGTTCATATTAATATCAATAGTTACAGTCTGGCATTGATGAAATTTAAATACAAAATTGTCAGTTTTGTATCCACAAGTCTGTTTTTAGAAATAAATACATCCTTTGTCCCAGAGTGGGGGTGGACCTGCTCAAACAGCCTGAAATGTATATTCATATTACATTAGAAACACAGAAGTTTAATCTTTCAAAGAAGCATTCACTCATTCAAAAAGGCTTTCTTGGTTTGAATACCAAATGTAGATTCTAAAGACTTTTTTCACTATTGTATGTAAAATATTTATTTTTCTGCTGCTAAAATTAAATTTAAATATGTCTTTTATATTTTAAAAATATGGCATTGTTGTACCAAGAACCTGGTACCTAGAATAGTGCCCTGCAAGCAAGAAAAAAAGAAAGCAGTGAGCCTTACATATGAAAATCAATAAAATAATAATCATGGATATGTTTGGAGTATTGTTATTTATTTTCATTTTAGTCCAAGCTGGAACTAGGACTGTGTCTCTTTCAGTTCCATACCCTCACTACCTGCCTTCGTGCCTGGCATTAATAGATGCTCAATATTTATTTGAACTTAACTAACTGGGAACTCTCTGCACCCCACCAAAGCAACCTAAAACGAAAGCATGATCAGATATTACACATGTAATTTTATAGGCATAGATTCATTTATCTTTATCACTCAACCCATTCTTTGTGTCATTGGTTGCTTTTCACAGAGAAACATCACCCAAAAGAGATATAAAACAGATGCATGTAATCCTCCTAGGTATTCACACCGAGGACTTCCTTCTGTTGTTAGAATGCTCTCTGCATCTCCTGAAAGAGTTGGATTCTTAGAATAAGACTAAATATTTAAAACACAGAGTGCCACATTTCCTTAATCCTAAAATCTTTTTAATGATTACAGCAGGCTTGTGTTGTCTTGAATAATTTAAGAGGTGCAAATACGAAATTGTCATTTGAAACATCTCAACTCAGGTAATTCCATGAATGTTTCTCTCTGTAATATATGTGATTGACAGATGATTTCCTGAGCAGATTTTTCAGTAGAACCGAAGACAAATGCACATATAAGGAAATTGCCTTTCACTGTCTTTTGTTAAGCAGAAGATAGAGTGGGCAGATGATTAAAGAGCTCTTATTTCTGAAAACTGACTTTTAAAAATGTCTGAAGGGTTAATCAAATCTCTAGATTCTGCCTGTAAGGAAACATGGAGGGATGGGGGAGAGGAGTGATGCTGGAGGGATGGGGGAACCTCTCCGTGAACTTTCCCTAAGAGTGGACATTATTACCAAGCCCAAGTTACTCCGAGTTAGCCCTATGTTTGCATTTGCTCTCCATCCTAGCCTCTGCTTTGCAATTCTTATTTTTCCTTTGCAATCTCATTTCACCACTGGATGAAGGTATGTGTCTCTGGAGACCTCCACTGGCCTTTGAGTGATGATCATCTTAATGAGTCTATTAATTTAACCGGCCTCGCAGACTGTGTTGTGAGGAATAACCAATAAAAAGATTGTGGAATCCTTTGCAGCTACAAAATGCTGCAAAAATGACAATGAGAAACAATTCTACAGAAATCGTAAATTTTTTAGCCAAGAATCTAATAAGTAATTTTTAGCAGAAAACTCTCCACTTGTTCCCTGGGTCTGGCATGAGGGCAATGCAGTGACCCTGGGGGTGCCTAGACCAGCGCTGTCCAACAGAAATGTCATGTGAGCCATGTATGTATTTTTATGTTTCCTTATAACCACATTTTTAAAAGTTTTTTAAAAGATGAAATTAATTTTAAGAGCATACTTATTTAATTCAATATATCCAAACTTTCAATTCAACATGTAATCAATATAGAAAAGATAAATACTTTACATTTATTTCATACTAAGTCATAAAAATCCAGTGTGTATTTTATACTTGCAGCTCAACTCAAATTCATATGCACATTCCAAGTACTTGGTGGCCACGCATGGCCAGTGGCTCCTGTATAGGACAGCATGGGCCTACAGAGCAAATAGCCTGCTTAATATAAGATGTCCAACTTTCCCTGAGTAATGTCCATGAGTATGAGAAAATGCTCTTAATTATCCACAAATATTGTCGTATTTTACCTGCTGGATTTCCCAGCAGGAACCCAACTTCAGGAAGTGAAGAGGAAAAGCACCAATGTTTTCTGAACTGCTGTCTGAACCAGAATTTAGGTCCTCTTATTTGCCCCACAACAGATCTGTGAGGAGAGAAAATGGTCCTCACTTTGCAGAAGAGAAAATCAAGATTTGTGGAGACCAAGGACTTGCCAAGGTCACACAGCTGGTCTTGGCAAAGCAGGGGAGGAGCTCAGGCTTGGCTCTGGGGCCGTGGCACTTTCCCCCGCATTATGCTCCCTCCTCAGACATCACTAGGTATCAGTGATTCTCAAACTAGTGAGCATCCAAATCACCTGGAGGTCTTGTTAAAACACTGATCGCTGGGCCCCACACCCATAGTTTTTGATTCGGCAGGTCAGGATGGTACCTAGTAATTTACATTTTAACAAGATCCCAAGAGATGCTGATGCTGCCAGCCCGGGGACCACACTTTGAGAACCTCTGCTGTGCACGCTGAATCTGATACCTTTGATAGGGATCTGTCTACCTTAAGTTAATAATGAGGCTTCCCTAGACTACCACAAACCCAACTTCAACTAAAGTTGGCTACCATGTAGTATGGACTAGGATAGGACCACTCATTATGAACCTTTTCACTCACTTATAATTAGCCATTAAACATAAAGACTTTCTTGCAAGTAGGGAAGAATTCACCTCTTCACTCAGTTCCCAAAGGGAAGAGGGAATGATACATGTGGATGTCTTGTATGAAGTAAACGTTGAGTAGTCTTTTCTAAAACACACATACTTCCAAGTCATCACTACTTTCTTTTGAAAAATTTATGCAGTATGTTTTATGTAAGATGCTGCCACATCATCAAATATTTTCTTAGTGGCATTTTTTAAAAACGAGTGACAGTCAGTCACTGTGTATTTACCACAGCTTAGAAAACTCTGATCTGAGTCTGAAATTTAACTTACTGTATTTTAACCACCACTGCTGTGCTCAAGAAGCAAGAAATTATTTACCTTTCTACCTGACTGTAAGTACTACCACCTCTTAATTTATTAAGTGATTTGGGGGCACTTTTAATCTTTCTAGCCATTGACCTCTAATCCTTTTTGTTCTTGCAAGGGAGTGTTCTTTTCATTCCTTCTATTATTTTTAATGATGATTTTTAAGCCCTCTCTTCTACCCCAACTCCCAAACTCTGTCACAACTGAAGAAAAACAATAGATTGCCTGATGCACATGATAGAGCCCATCATTTTCATAAGATGACAGCAGGCCCAGGTGTGCTGATTGGATAGAATCGGGTCAAACTCAGTGCCAAAAATGGAAGAGCCATCTTCATTAGAGGCTTTATCAGAAATATGGGTAACATCTGTGTGTTCAAAACAGAAAAGAGAGGCAGGTTATGTTTTCTTCAGTCATCTAATGATGGTATAAATGAAAGCAAGATGGTGTGGGGCGCTTGGGCTAGAGAGACCACTAGGTCTCTCGGTTTTGCTCACAGCCTACACCTTTCTTCAGAGATGCATGAAACCTGTTTCCTTATCTGAAGATGGAGTGATTGATTCATTTGTTTGTTTTAAATTTTAGAATAGTCCATCCTTGTAGTACTTAGAGCTTTCAAGAAGGGAAAGGGTGGGATTTGGGTGTATCTGAATAAATGAATAAAAATTATAATACCCCAATATCACAAAGACATGTTTTGAACAAAAACATTAGGAGAAAAGGCCACCAATTCAGTCATGTCACCAAAAATACCCACCATTTCTCAAAACTTTCCCCCACCCTTTATTTCTCCCAATACCCGTGTGCTCTGCTCTGTTCATGGATGCTGGTTCTGGGAAAATTCATGAAAGGAAAGTTTAGGGGAGGCTGAAGTAGGAAGAGGGAAAAACCATAAGATAAAAAATAAACCTGAAGAGTTCTTTTTCTTTATAGCACAGTTTATAAATGCAGAATTCCTTCATTTTCTGTGATTCAAAAGCAAGTAGAACTGCCTTGGAGTGATTTCCTTAAACACATAGCCTACCAGAATTTTCATTTAACTGCATCTCGACACAAGCTTAGACTTCATCTTTAAGACACAAAGCCCGTGCCCTGGATGAAAAGACACAGAATGCCATATTGCAGTCCTTTCAATAGAAGTGCCAGCAAGCCGTATTAGGAAGCAGATGTTTGTCTCTAAAACAGCACAAGGAGGAAGGTTAATAGATTTTGCCAGGCACCACCAAAGGATTTGCTAACCTAGCCACATTTCCTTGCTATAGCTCAGTGCTTCTCAAACTTTCATGTGCCAATGAATCACCTCGAGATCTTGTTAAAATGCAGATTCTGATTTAAAGTAAGCTTCAAGTGATACCAGTGCACCACAATTTGAGCAGCAAGGACCTAGAAGGCTGTGTTTCATATCTGAAAACACAACCTGACATGAGAGGGTTAATATCCAGGATCTGAGAATAGATCTATTCACTACAGCAGGAGGGGAAGAGAGATAGATGGCAGGTAGCAGGAGGAAAAATAGGGACCCCACTACAAGTGACAAGAAAAAGGCAGGTGGAACTTAGTATCCAGAGAGTAATATAACAAATAGCAAGCAAAGAGTAGCAATCTAGGATGTCATGATCATTGCAAAGTTATGTGCAATGGGGAGTCTCAAAAATATCAGGTATCTGTGAAGGCAGGCAGCTGAGTAGGAGACACTTTGCCATAGAGTTAAACACAGAAGAGGAGACAAAGGGTGGAGGGAGAGGAAGGAAAGGGAGCCATGAATCCTGGCAAGAACAAGATGATAGTGGGGAACTGAGAGACAGACTCAAACGATGAGCAGCAAAACAAGGATCCATTTGCCTAAAGTGGAGCTTCAGAAACATGATTGAGCTCACGGATATGAAAACTCAGCCCTAAAGAAACTAATATTTAATATGCATGGTCTGTGTGCCAGGCACAGTTGCAAAGGGCTTCGTATTTACTATCTCATGTAATTCTCACCAGTACCAATGACAGGCATTATGACTCCATTATGGACAGATATCCGAGGTTCACAGGGATTCTCCCCTTGCCTAAGGTCCCTCACTTTCTATGTTCTTTCCATGACTTTATGCAGCTTAGCAACACATAGATGGTGTCACCTAATCCCAACCCAGGGCTCCTGCAATCTGGCCCTAGATCCAGGGAAGGAGGTGCCAGGTATTGTGTGACATAGTAAAGAACTGCCATTTACTAAGGCTACAATTCAGAATTGTGATTATGCCAGAAATAATCCATTTCTTTGTTAACCTCTACAATTATCTCAGTTCTTATAGGAAGCGCCAATATCTTAAGCTTTAGGCTTCTCAACAAGTAATTGAGCACAAAAAGTCTTGAAAGAAGACAGAAGAAATATCGTAAAGGCCACAATGTCCCAACCTTAACCAGACCTTGCCCTTGTTTCTCTATTGGTCTCAGAAGTGGCTGTACCAGAATATCTCATTTCAAGAAACCTAATGGCTTTATTGCAGCATTTTCAAGAACCTGACAGTCACGTGGGTGTTTGATGAGTATACTCTTCAGTTGAAATTAACATAAATTGACTGGATCTAGTTTGAGGAGAAAGAGAGCAAGGTAAATATGGTGGAGATACACAGATTAGCTCACCGAACCCCATTGTATGCCATGCATGGTTTGTGGCAGGCTGCAGGCTGGAACCGGAGAGACTGCCGTTGTTCAGACTCCTTAGAGTGCAGTTTTGCACACCATGGAGCTTCTACCAAACAGAGTTTACCTCAAGAACTGGAAGACATGCCCCAGAGCTGGTGAGGGGATGTGTGTGGGGTCGGGGTGCAAGTGTTAGCAGATATGTCCGTGATCGGTTCTCGCCCTCACAGGTATCAAGAATCTTCCTGACATGGATCCTAACAAAAGCAGTGTGGTTCTAAAGCCAGTGGCTGTGGGAGCAGTTTCTTGCTTCCCCAGATTTCTGGAAGGGGCACTAACTTCCTCGGTAGGCTATTTCTGTGGGCTTGTTTGGGGGGTAGTCCTGAAAGCGTGGCCTAGAGCCTGCTCCTCTCTCTGCCAACTACTTTGTAAGTATCTAATTCCTGCATTAAATCCCTTTCTGCTTAAATTAGCTAAAATGGATTCTCTTATCTGCAAGTGAACCTTGACTAATCCAGAAGGAATTTACAATAAGGATACTGGGGATGTCACCTATAAATAAAGTAGTAAAGAAATCAGAGAGTACTTTTTCCTTCGTACTCTCTGTGTGTATATCTCTGTCTCTCATTTACTTCATTCTTCCTTCTCAGTAAATCTGCTTTGTCTACTAATCAGCCTTTTGTACGATGCACTTTGAGTTCTCCTCTCCCTAAGATACTTGCTTAGAAATGATGGAAAGTCCTTTAATCCCAATTCCAAATTCCTAAGAGAGAGAATCTGCTTGGCATAGTTTAGGCTAGATGGCTACCCCGGTTCAGTTGGCTATTATTTCAATTACAAAACCCTGTGAAGTTTTTTAGTAGTTTAATAACCCAAATTTACAATTAAGGAAACTGGATCTTAGACAGTTTACATGATTTGCCTCAAATCATACAACTGTTGAGCAGAAAATTCAGGATTTACACCCATGTCTCCTGACCACCAATTCAATGTTTATTTCACTATACTATTACTGCCTCTTTAGTATTTATAATTATATCTGTGCAGTGCGTTACAATTTACAATGTGTTTTTATATCCTCTACCTCATTTGATCATTCCAATAGTCCTGTTATTATTGTTATCCCCATTTTACAGACAAGAAAATTGATACTCACAGAAGTTAGATGACTTGTTCAGGTCATACATTTCATAAGAGCTGATGCCAAGGTTCAAACCTCCATCTTCAGGTTGTTATAGGATTCATGTTAGGGTAGGGATGAGAAAAGCCAAATATAAATGGAGCTAAATCTCATAAGATATTAGTTTTGATATCTCAAAGCTATCGCTTATAATGGGTTCTAAGAAAAACAAGAAGATGATACTTTGTTTTTGTTTCGTTTTTAATGAAGTGGTTGAGGAAATTCTGTTGGACCCTAGGATTTTGATAAATCTAAATAAATGGCAATTTTAAAGGAAAGGACTCTAGCCTATATACAAAGGAAGAATCTCTCCACTCCCTTCTCAAAACAATAAGAAAGATTATGACACTAACAGGTTACTAAGGAGCTGATAAAACACACCTGAAATAGAATTAAATTATTTTCTTCCAAGTTTTGTGATCAGCATGGACCGCTGTTGAGTTCAGTATTTGACCAAAGACCTTGCTATAATGTCTTGCTAATCTGTACTTTAAAGAGATACCTGGACGACCTTCCAATTTTAATACATCATGGAAATTATTTCTGTATGAGAGGGACAGAATTAACATGAAAGATGCATTCTTGCTTCTAAAAATCACTTTTAGAAGTAGTTAGGCTTTCCTTTAAATCTAACTTTTCAAATAAAAGGCATTCCCCACGAGAAATTACAAAGGCATTTTCTGCACGGTCTTGGACTAATGGTTATTGAGCTGCTGTCATGTGCAAAGCGCAATGCAGAGCAGGCAATGGATCTAATATTTCTAAATTTTGTGAGCAGCTCCATTATTTTGCCCATGATGACCCTGGGGCAGCGGGACAGAACCCCATGATAGAAGGCTCAATTACTGTAATTCTCTGTCAGCAGAGATTTCAGCAGGCGTTTCCACTCCCCACCATTTATGTGCAAAGCAGATATCTGATTAATTTGTGGTACAGTGATGGAAGTCCAGGCTCCACTCTCTTGTGCAGAAATCTTGTCCTCTGGAAAAGTTATGGCAGCAACTTCATGGTCAACATCAGGCTCGATCCAATCCACTGCATTTCTGACCACTACTTAGGAACTGTTTTAAAACTCCTGTATGTTCTTCGCCATTTTATAGTTAGCTCTTTTCATCTTTAAAACTCTAATGGCTTATTTCAATATCTTTTCTGCTATGTCATTGTTGAATAACAAAATTCTTCATTCCTGAGTTTCCACAAAAATCCATGATTGTCTGGAATGACCTTACGATAATTTCCATGAATGGTAAAGCTGAGCTTTTTGTTATTTTGGCTTTCTAGAGGAAAAATTAAAGAGACTTAAGAGACATGGGAGACAATATGGAGAGCTAGGAGTTGGATGATCAAAAGCTGAACTAGTGTCTGGATGCCATAAGACCAAGGCTTTGGCAGAGGCCAACGTGAGAAGCACTCTCTTTGTCAAGGCCCTGAGCTTACTTAGAAAGTTCAGCCATGAGGAGCATGAACCAATAAAAGAGGACCTTTCTCATGGATCTATTCTGATCTTTGCTGATTTTCTTCACCTTGTTCATTTTATGATGATCTTAATTTTAAAACTAAAATATTAAATGGATTAATTTCACCTGAAAAACTCTAATTGGCTCTCTCTTTAGGATTCCATTTTGCTGCCAAGCCCATGAAAGTTCTAGGGAAAAGAGCATGGAGCCTTTCTCTTCCTCCCCATCTATGAGGCAGCTCCTGAAAAGAACCTCTGGGGGTCCTTGCACACAGTTTGAAAACCACTGCCATACTTCTAGCCTTGTGCATGACCTAATTCTGAACCCCTCAGATGAGTGGCAAAAGTTTGACATCAGAGAATGAGAAAGAGAGCAGACATTCCTTTCTACTTTCATTATCCTCCCCACTCTGCCTCCCACTCCCATATTTTTTTTCTCTCTTAATTTTCTTCTCTCCTCAATTTTTCTCTTTGCTATGGCAAAGTTCAAACTGTGGGTTTGGAGAACCTTATAAGATGTCCTAGAAGAGTCATACTCAAACCACTTTGGGGAGGAAATCCCACTTAAGGGTTTTTTGTTAGTATCTCTGATTGGCACAAAATCCAAAGTAGCTTAGTCTTGGTTTGCATACCAAGTTTATACATTCTATTTCCATTATTTGCATTTAGCGGAGCTTATAATCATGGGAAGCATTATAACTGCTTGTCTTAAGAAACTTGGATTTTCTTTTTAAAAAGTTAAAAACAAAAATCACCAAACATCTCTAAATTTTGAATGATGTTATAATCCACACCAGTAAAGGTTAAAGTCCTGATCAAGTGAGATAAGCTTAGACTTTCTGAAGATGATATTTGTCAAGGTAACCGTCATGTACAGCCTCTGCAGTCTTCTAGTTCAGTCCCCTCAGTGAGGAGACTAGTAGTGATCAAATATGGAGTCAGAACTAGAGCAGCTGAGTATTAGTTGGAGCTGAGAAAAGCCACTTGGCCTTACATTCAGGGAACGAACTCTGGAAGATGAAGTATGAATGCTGGAGAATCTGTAAATCCAGAGGTGCCTCTGGCAGATTGCTTTCATCTTGGAGAGGACCTAGAAAGAAGGTCTGAAAATTCAGATAACACCCAGAGAAACAAGATTAACAGAATCACCTCAACTTTAATATTATGAGGAAATGATCCAATTCTCTCCAACTGGTATTTATATCGTTTCTGGATAAAGTTCATATCTAGGCTTCTCTAAAATTAGTTTTAGATACCTGTGTATAATTTTCATTTCTTTCATAAGGTATCCTCAGCTTACTTTGTTACACTACCTTGTATTACTAAGTACTTTCATTGAGCCTCTCACGAGACACGCCCTAATTAAACCAGCCTTCCACATGGGAGTGATCTTGTTGAAAAAGTCATGGAAGTTAAATGGATTTGGTAATAAAAGTATATTACCAAATTCACAGGTTGGTTTAAAAATAAAACCCAGCGTTCAACAGCTTCTGACTCTCCTAACAATCAGACCACCAGATTTGGGTGTTTTTTCTTACTCATAAGATAATTTTTATTTATATTATCTTCATGCGATATGACCTTTAAGAAGATGGTGGAACAAAGGAGAGAAATAAGGCGTGTGATTTTATCTGTGCAAGTACTCCAAGATTCCGTTTCCTATCCTCTCATCTCCACCCTGTGGCATCGATAGTTTTCTGATCTCTAAATCTCTGAAATAATGACACTTTCAGCGAAGAAAAAGAAGCTACTGACTTCTTCCACATCAACCTCCAAGAAAAATATTCATGAAAGACTAAAACAGACAACCAAACACCTCTGTGATTCTTCTATTGGGGAAAAAAAAAAAAAAAGGCAGAAACATTGCCTCTTCCTTCCTGTTACTGGAAATAGCTCAGATCTCTGGTTTTGATCTTCGTGTTCTTTATTGTTTTTAAGTACAGTGACCTGGTCAGTTGATTGAGGGAGTCTGAGAATTTGCTGAGAACATTTTTCTTGGCTCAGTAAGAAAAAGATAACACCAAAGGGTAATATCTCGCTGGCCTTTTGTGCGCTGACTTCACAATCCTGTCTCTAGGGAGTGAAAAACTACTCTCTGTGTTGCCATTTTTATTAGTGAAGTCAGCCGAATTGAATCTGCTCCTTCGCCCACACAGCTAGAGGTACTGTGTGACTAAACAGTATGAAATGACAATGCAGGGAACTCCTACAGTCTCTTGGTATCCTTTTGTCATTTATAGATGCTCCTCTTCTCAGTAGCAGAATCCCTGCTAATTAGCCAGCTGGTTACATTATTTCTATGACTGACAGTTTTCAGATGATGAGAAATAGGGCCAGTGAGCAAGAGATTAGTTTGATCACTAAGTTTGATCACTAAGAGATTCGTTTGATTTTTATTTCCAGGAACAGAACACTACTCCTAGCATACTCCTTTTAGAAGACAGGTTTGTTACCACCTTCTACCAAACGGAAACAGCCTTCTCCAACTGGCCTATTCTGTTGCACTGCAATCCTTCATATAGATGTCAATCAGAACACTCGGGTACTTCCATAATCACATGCATTCACAACTGTTGGATTCTATGAGTGAAATAAAATGAGATGCCTGCACAAAATTTCTCTGAACACCAGCCTAGTCTTTCTCCGTGGTTTTATTAACTGTTCAGTATAGATGTCATTCAGTAGTTAATCGAGAAACAAGATTGTCCTCAGTCATTTAGGAAACAAATAGAGGTGTGGATAGCATTTCAAACATCCCAGCTATTTCTCATTAAATACTTCCTTTTTCCATTCAACCAGTGAATACTAAAGGGGACAAGCTGCCTTCTGCCTTTATGTCATCTATAAAAGCCAAGTTGAAGAGTATACAACTCTTCAAGTTTGGGAAGAGAGACCTTTGAGCAGCTTTTCTTACTGTCATTGAGTAGGAAACAGGAAAAATAGGCTTTGAAGGCAGAGAGATATGTCTAAACAAAATATTAATGTTCATTTCTCTTTTGCCTTTCTAAGTACAAAATAGTCTCCCTAAAGAGCCTAAAGCCTAGATCCTCAAGATTAGAATTGTTAAAGAAGGTATACAAATATTAGGTCGAGCCATAGGAAATTGCTGACAGTCGACCTTTTTTAAACCTAGATGGCAATTTCCTATAGTGAATCTAATACAAAAAACAAAATTAACAATTTACTTTTAACATACAAAATGGAATTTTGCACCAAGACAATGGCTTAAAAGCAATACAATCTCAAAAGAGAAAGGATTTTCTAAATGTATTTATTTGACTCATCAAGGGCTAAGTAATAGGTAGGGTTTTCTCTCATACCCTCATCTACATTTAAGGCCCAACCTAAAACCTGAAGTCAGCCTTGTACAAGATATTCTGGAACCTAAATACACTGTAAGAGTTATTTCTTCAACCTGAGCCAGAAGTCTCATTGTCTTTTTCAATATAGGTTCCAGGAAGCCTCTATCAAGCAATCTGAAATAAAATGAAGACTATTTTTCATAGCTCCTGTGGGTTCCCCTTCTGTGTCTTTGTTAATGCTGCTATATCCTACTAGAAGACCTCTCCTTCCTTTTACGACTTACTTCTTCAACTCCCTAGTCCCCAGTCTCCCCTCCCGCACCCCACTAGAAAGTAAATTCCTTAAGTGCAGGTATCTTCCTTCTCTTCATTGATAAACTCCCAAAGCCCTGTGACAGTGCTTGACACAGGGGGTGGAACTCAACAGGTGTTGATGAAATGAATGAATGAATGAATCTTTGCTTGTTCCACTCATACATCATCACCTCTGTACTGAACCTTCCCCAGCACTTCCAACCAGAAGCCACCTCACTCTCCTCTCGCTTCACATAGCCACACAGTATGAATAACTTCTTCACTGAACTTATCACACAGCCTGTAGACCCTCAATCAATGTTTGTTGAATTAAATTAGAGTAAGAACAGAAATCTGACCAAATAATTAAAATAATGGTACCTCGCAGGAGTATGGCACTTCACTTTTTCAGATATGTATTTCATTTCATTCAAACCTCTGAGCTGAATAGGACAGGAATTATCTCCATTTTATGGGTGAGAGAACAAAGCCACAAAGGTGATTTTCTCAGGATTTGTTCATGTCAGAGGTAGCATTCGTCTGCTCAGTGCTCTTTCCACTACATAGTACTGACATTTGATATATCATTTGCTTCAGTTGAGAATATATTTATACTCTTCAATTCTACAGGTTTTAGAAATATATACTAGTTATATAGTTATAGTTATATTTTGAGTATTTCAGTAAATGTTTTTTAAAAGAAAACTGGTTTTTTTAGCCCAATGAATATTTTGGCCCAGTTTTGTATTTACTAATTAATACTGCTTATGTTGCTCATAACCCTCATCCTTGAGTGATTTCCTTGTGATTTGTTACAGCCCTCTCTGAAGGAAATAAGAGACTTTAGATTTTTTCTTCTTGTCTTTTTAATATTCTAAGATGACAATTCCCTACTGGCCACTCACTTGTGGCTAATTATAACTACTTATTCATGATGCTTCCGTGTTTGTTAGTCTTTCTGTTCTGTCACCTGAGAGGAGCAGAGCAAATTTTGTAAACCCTATTTGACAGATGAGAAAAATGAGGCATAAAGGAGGGAACTGAATTGCCCCAAATCAGTCAATCAGTTAATGACACAATGCCTATTAAAATCCAATTCTTTTGACCCCAGGTCCTGCACTCTTTCTGCTCAAACTTACTGGCCTTCGTGTGAGCTGTCTCACAGCCACGCAGTCCCAGGTTATGCAGATGGGAGAGCTCAGGCAACGAGCTCAGGCTGCCTCCTCACAGCAAACCCTGCAAGGACACTGGAACCCGTGCAGCAGTGCCCTTTCCCGTTCTGATGTCACCTCAGCTCACTCCCTTCATCGGGAATGCAAGGGCTGCGCTAAACTGCCCTGCTGCCTGCAAAGTAAACAACAGCAACATCTCACAGAGAAAAAGTAGAAAGCAGAAATCTCATTCCCTTGCTGCCTCGAGGTAGAGAAGAAAGCGTCCTTGGGGCTCCTCCTTCAAGAGTGAGTTCACCTTCAGAATATAAATGGCAGCCTCTTTCCCATGATGTTTCTTACTCTCGAGGCAGACAAACCACACGTTTAGTGGGTAAGACACATGACTTAGGCTTCAGTCCTGCAATCAGATATATTATTTTTAATTCAAGTTCTGTGCGTTTTAGCTAACATTAACTTTATTGGGTAATTACCTTATTCGGAGTGCTGTCAAGAATGCAAGCTTGCTATGAGAGAGGTACTTATTGACAGTGACACAAAGAAGCTGAGGCAGGTTTTTCTTTTAACCTGTTTATTAAAATTTTAAGTCACTTTCTCCCTGTGGGCTTTTCCTCCTAGTTTATATGGGATCACAGCTGCTTGGATGAAAATGCAGTCACCCAGCCTCCCTGGCATCCATACCATCTGCCTCTGAGCCAGAGCATTCCCCTGGGGGTCTCTCATTCACCCAGGAACTGACAGGGCAGGGAGGGGCCACTGGCTTGGCTTCACCTATCATTCCAAGAAGGTAACCAAGGACAGAAAGGGTGCCTCTGGGAGAGAGCCAGGGTGGGCTCTACTCTGAGATGGAGGGACTTCCCGTGCCTGGCTATGATCAACCCTGATTGTCCACATTCATGATAGCAAGTAACAGCCCCATCAGCATTGTCCAAAAAGCCACAGCCTTAGCACAAAGCCATCACAATTCTCCACAGCAGAACAAAAGTACTCTTCAGTTAACGTAAGTCTGAGGAATACCATGCATACTTTATGGAAAATCACAGAGCACAGAAACATCCAGAAGACTCTGAGAAATGTCTCCCAGTGTTATGGGTTGAATTATGCTCTCCCCTCAATATATATGTTGAAATCCAACCCCCAGTACCTCAGGATATGATCTTATCTGGAAACAGAGTCATTGCAGACATAATTAGTTAGGATATGTCACACTGGAGTAGGGCGGGCCTCTAATCCAGTCCATTTCTGTCCACCACATAACACTAAACATTCTCAACATTCATTCTTCAGCTTCAGATTCTGTTTAGAAGGAGGCAAAGAAATAGAAAATGAAAGAGAGAAAGGTGACAGAAGGAAAGGAAAAGGAGAAAAAAACAGGAAGAAAGTGGTGCTTCCTCTTCTCTTCCTCTTTCTTACAGGGCTCTCATTAATAAAAATTAAAATTATATTGGTAGTAATAGCTAAATTTATTGAGCACTTGCTATGTGTCAGGTGTGGTACTGAGTACGTTATATACATTACCTAACCCTAACAATGAGTTAGATATGGCTGTTATTCCATTGTACAGATGAAGACACTAAAACAAAAGATTTTTAGATAACTTGTCCAATGTTACTTAGTGAATAAGCAACAGAGGCAGGATTTGATCCCAAGCAGGCAATATCCAGTACCAATTCTAACCCCTTGTCTGTGCGCTTCTATACGTTCACTCAGATCATGTCGTGAGAACAGTTCTTTGCAACCTGAGGCCAAACAAAGCCTTTGCTTTTCCAGTGCTTAAACCCCAGTGAAGCCTCTGACAAATGCTTATCACATGTCCCAGTGTTTTTCCAGAACTTGGGCTTTGTAGAAAAAGAGTGCTTTGAATACTTATATTCTGGGCATCAAGATGTGGTTCGTTTTATTCAAGTACTGTATATTCAATTCTTTCTGATCATATTCCTTTTGTGGAGTTTTGCTCTGAGGATCTCTGTGCAGTACAAGGAGCATGCTGGATTAAAGGCCTCATTCAGGAGGCAAAATATAGGAGTCTTAGTATCTTTATAAATTGGAGCAGAACCACACTGTAAAATTTCCACTTGCCCTCCCTCTTCGATGCAAAGCAGATGCTGAGCTATCAGCTCTGGTGTTACAGTCACAGCAAATTGCTGGCTTTTATGGGGCACGTTCGATTTCAAGGGTCCTGCTCCATTGTCAACGTACATGTAAAAAGTTGAATCACATCAAGGCTCAAAAATAGATAACTATAATATGATGCATTTCAGGCAATGAAATACAGCTACTAATTTTTTAAAGGATACTAACCAACCAATATTTCCAAGAAAGCCTCAGCTCTGTTAATATTTCCCATTTGTGCCCAAATACCCACACTACTTTGTTCAAAAAAAAATCTTTTTTTCATTTTCTTGCCAGGTTTGTGAGAATTAGAGGCCAGGTAGATAAAAAGTTACAGAGATTAAAGAAATAGTTTGCAAGAATTTAAAATGCCCTCTCCTGCCAAACTGAGGAATGTGATTTAAAACCTCAAAGATTTGTTGCTTGCCCTGGAGCAAACAGCCACTGTAATAATTTAACTGGAAGCTTTTATTACATTACTCATTAACTTTAAAAATGCAAATCTTCTAAACATTAGCAACAACTAACAATCTTTCTTCCTCTCTGAAAGGCTTATTCTTCAGGGTTTCTTCTTCTGGATTCTCAACTTTCTCTTCTACCTTGTTTCCTTAGCTTATCCGAATATAAAAAAATATGCATGCTCACTTTCTTACATCTTGATTTTCCATGTGTACTCTAAAATGTGTTCGATTTGCATTAGAATCTTAGAATGCATTGTTTTGAAGAATGTAATTCTAAGGAAAGGAGAATATAATTCCAAAAATACCCTCTGTTCATATTCTCTAGTTTGGGTTTAACGTGTAAAGTGGCTAGTACCAGACCAAAGCCAAAAAAGAGATGTCCAGTGGATCTAAATCTAAATATATTTCTAACAACATTGAAGCTTCGTGTGGTGAACATCATAGATACAAAGGACTGGGAGGTGAGTCACCCCTAGGAGTCCAAAGTCATTCAAGCTGCAACTGCAATGATATGCCCACACTGAAGAGAAAATGTATTTGGAAATATTTTAGCCTATTGCCGTGATTATAATGCCAAAACAGAATTTTTTTAAAATAACGCCCAAAATCTAGATGTCACGAAGGCACCCATGGATCGCCTCAATGCAGTACTCTTCCTCAGGACTTCCTTCTAAGCTCTAGCAAAGATGTCCTGATCTGAAACACCCTAAAGTCCTAGTGGAGGCACAGGAACCCGCTGACTGCTTCCTTTTACTCAGGTAGGTCTAAGCCAGTGTTCTCACCCAGCAGTGCACATCGGAATCATTTTCCAAGCCTCTGTCTCCACTGGGCCTCACCCCTAGTGTTTCTGAGGCTGAAGGTTTGGGGTGAGGCCCAAGAATGTGCATTTCTAACAAGCTCCCAGGTGATGTGAACTTGCCAGTTCCAGAACCACACTCGAATAACTTCTAGTCTTAAACTAATGACAAAGTGCCGTTTTAATGCCCCCAAATATTTATACTGACATTTAGATGTTTTACTTTCATTGCATATTTCTTCTGTGTTTCGTTTCCTGTTTTATAGCATGTAGAACTGTGAGGACTGTATTGGATGGCTGGGCTGCTAGACTGAAGGCTAACTATTGCCACACTGTAAAAAACTGACAGGCTCTTACGACAAGGAAAATAAGCATACCTACTTGTGGGTATACACCCCAAACCCCTCTGTGAAAAGCCCCACTTGAGAAATAAAATGATGCTCAATATAGTAAACTCTGCCCTGAGACCTTCTATCTAGAAAGGAACATTATGTTCCAACATTACCCAGAGGGCACATTTCTATCTGGTTCCAAATATCATGACCTCTAGGAGTCTCAGGTTGTCTGCATCACAGGAAAGAGATGCAGGGAGCTAGCCCCAGAGATTACAGTGTGGCCTTAAGAGAAAGGAGCCACCTCTCATCTTCATTTTCTGCCTTGAAAGGACAGTGTCGTATGTATGGTTTTTAATGGCAGATTCTTTGATGCATTTGGAGATGAACACTTGGGCTTGAGCATGAGGCGTTTTCCTTCCCAGGGAACAGCATTCC
>NW_006494608.1:8977469-8985348 GCF_000325575.1 Pteropus alecto | reverse complement strand
GCACTTTAATAAGCCCTGAGTTCTTTGGCAGACACCCCTGTGTGGCCCAGCGGTCCTCAGCCTATTGCTGTCGAGGTATCGAGTCAGAAAACTCTGCAGGCTGGAGTCTGATGGGAACAAGGAACCCCAAGCTTCTCCAGAGGACACTTGCTGGTTGCCATGTCTGCAGGTTGCCATGTTGACGGTATCTGTAAATTTCTCTTTACAGATAATTATTCTCTTGGCCTAATCCAAACCCCCAAAGACAACCTTCCCAGAAATGGCCAGTGCCTGCATGCTTCAGAGAAAGCTATTCATCTCATGTAATTACTCCGCAGAAAACCAGGGAGGCCACTTCACCATCCAATCTGGCTGGCTGGTATTTGGCTGAGTTGCTGTAGATGAACCATTTGTTTTCTCTTCCTTATCTGAGCGACTGAGTTGGAATGGGAACACAGCAGAAATCACATTCTTTTGAGAAATTCCTTCAAGTGAAAGGAAAAGGGAGGGCTGGGATCTCTTGTAATTTAAGTAAATTGTTTTGGCAGCCTACTTCACCAGCTGCTTATTGGCCTGTGCAGGATTTGATGTCTAAGAGAGAATCTGGGTTGTATTTAATCTGTTCTCCTTGCCCAAACAGTGCTAATCCAAGCCGTTGGGCTCAGCTTCCTGGAACTAGAGTCCTGCCTTAGAGGAAAGAGAAGGACTGATGGGGTAGCAGCCCAGGTGCACATAAGTGCTATGGCTGGAGAGATCCTGAGCCCCACATACTTCTCACATTATCCTTCACATGCTTTTGAAACCAGAAGGTTGGATGGGGTTTAGATTTATCGTTGTCGTGGGGTCTCAATGGTCCCACCTTCCTGACTCATCTAAAGCCCAATCCCACTGCTCATTCTTCCACAACCTTGCGTGGAGGTGTTGACAGTAACCTCTGGGGCTCGAGTGCCTTCATCAGCTGTTACCTCACTAAGCCAGAATCCATTAACTATTGGAATGGCTAAGTTGCATGGAGTTTGGGATATATATCTGGTGCAGGGAGAGAGGGGAGGCAAGAGCACATCAAAGAGAGACTTGACCACTCCACAGATTTACCCAAGAGGTACCCTGAGTTCTACATACTTACATGGAAGGAACGATTACCGATTCCCAAGTGGAATTAAAATTCTTCGCTCTGTGTTTCTTTGGTTCTTCAGCAATTATATGTACCCTGCAGGAACTTCCTGAGCCCACTAACATCCATTGCACTTCCCACACACACCTCCTACCTTGACCAGCACACTCCCCTCTGCCCCAGACTCCCTTTCCTCCCACCATCACCTGCCATTTCTCCCCTTGGAGCTCTTGGGTTGGGGCACCTGCTATGCAGTGGTTGGGTGCCCCTACTCTGGCACCAGACTGTCTCAGTTAAAATCCAGGCTCCCACACATGCCCTGTCACGTTCAGCAAGAGCTACACCATTCTGTATTTCAATGTCCTCTTCTCTAAAATGGGGATGATGCTAAGAGAGCCCACTGCAGAGGGATGTCAGGAAGATTCCATTCAGCAGAAGTATTTGATGTACTTGCCATAATGCCTGGTTAAATAAATGTGAGCTATCATTATTCTTCCAGACCCAATTTGAATGCCACATCTGTCCTGTATGAACCCATCTTTCCCTCTTTTGTTCCCTGTACGGAGCCTCCGATAGCTGTTTCTACTTGTATTGTAATTATTGGCAGCTTCATGTGGCAGAGCATGCCTGACGGCCTGGGTTCAAGGCCTGGCTCTTAACACGCTTAATAGCTGTGTGGTCTCCATGCCTTGGTTTCTTCTTCTGTAGAATAAAGATGATAGGACTCATTTTATAGTGTGGTTGTAAGGATTAAGCAAGTCATACGTGTAAAGCACTACAACAGTGCCAAGCACACAATAAACACCACATAAGCGTAGCCTTTATCAGCGCATGTTCACTTTCTCTCTCACACAAAACGTCGTGCTCCTTGAGGACAGGGAGATGCCTTATTTATTTTTTTTATTGCCATACCTAAAATGTAGTTTGGCAGATTATAGTCCAGAACTCCTGATCTCTTATTTTCATTTCCTTCATTTCTTCCTTTCTCCCTGAACATGGGTTCAGCACTGATAAGTGCTAGTCGCTGACAAACTCGATAGACACATACAGCAGGTCTGACTAGATGACAACCCATAGACATCTTATTTTAGCTGTAGTCTATCTCTGAGAAGCCATCCCTGGAGCACAGCTTCACGGCTAAGACTCTTAAGTAGACTCTAAATAGTATAAACTCGTTTTTTTTTTAAGTCATCTTTAATCTACTTCATAGTTTATCATTGTGCGTAGAAGTGAAAGAAGAAAGGTTGAATTTTACAAGTATATGCCCAGCCCGTGGTCCCCATCACACCTCTCCTTTCATGCAAATCTGTACAAGTGCGTCTCCATCTTTGGGTAGAAGGATTCGTATCCACAAGAACAGGACCCGCTCCCCACACTTGTGGCCACTTCTGACTCTTAAGTGGGTACAGAACCTTACTTTCCTTCCTAGAACCAAGACTCCCTGGAAGGGAGAGCCAAAGCAGGGACCCAAGAAGGCGCCCCACTCCCACTGTCAGCAAGGCCCTGGCACCCCATTCTGTAGTAAATAAACTCCCTAAGTTCTCAACCTCCTCCTTGAATTTTTCCTTTCACTTCCTTACCTCAACGAAAACCCAGCCCTGCCTTGAAGACCCCACTTCTGCAGCCCTGTCCAGAGGAAAACGGTCATTGTCCCACATCAGTAGTGTCCTCCTTGGTGTCCAGTGCTGCTTCCAGGGCATATCCTGACACATGCAAGTCAAAAACAAAGGGAAAAAAGGCTCCTCAAGATTAGTGTCACCAGGTTGCTTCTCTCGCAGCCTCTCTCCATCACTTTAATTTGCAACCTCCCAGACCCGCACACTTTCTGAACACTTTGGCAGCTACCCCCTAGTCTTCCTTCACCCTCAAGCCCTGTCACCTTCCCAGAGACCTCATCAATGACCATCCACATTCATGTAAACTTTCAATTCTTCGATTTCCTCTACTTCAAAGTTTTTCAATTCTTCTCCACTCCAGCTACCCACTTAAGATCCTAGACTATGTCATTAACTAGAACCTCTGAAAAAACAAAAGCAGATATCCATTATCTGTCCTTCAAGCTTATCGAGCCTTAAGCCCTGAAACTTGACTCTCTTTCTCAGTCAACACTTGCTGCCTGATGAGTGCATCCTCACTTCAACCTTTTTTTTTAAAACATCCTCAAATCCTTTGCCATGTGTCCTTATATAAGTCCATCAAGACTCCAACCTAGATTAATTCAACTGTCTGCCTTCTTTGATTCTATACCTGGACTGTTAAGTAATACCAAAGGGAAAAGAAAATCACAGAACCACAGAAATAGGCACTATTACCAAGGATGTGATCCTTCTGTTTCTCTGCTTGATCTCCTGTCATCCCCTACAGTGGCTCTTTCAGACTCTCTCCATTCTCCTAAAAGTCTTATCTCACCAACTCCCCCAGAAGACTGAGCATACAACCTTGTCTCCTACCTCCTAGGGGAAAAGAAATAGTTTCCTTCAGATAAAGCATCGCTTCACCTTACAACCACTAACCTTCTATACATTTGTCCTCCTCTCCATTATCATTTTCCTGTTCTCTCCAGTCATAGTGGAACAAAGGTCCCTCCTGTCCCATGCAAATCTCTCTGCTTGTACCCGGGACCACATCTCCTTCAGCTTCCGCAGAATCTTACAATATCCATTTGTTGTCAGGACCTCTCTTCACCCTCTCCCTGCATTGTCTGTTCTTCCCATCAGCACTGAAATATGCTCAAGTCCAATAACTTAAAAATGAAAACCTTTTCTCAACCCTATATACCCCCAGATCTATCATGTTTCTTCATCATGAAGATTCTTGACAGAATTACTTTCACGTTCTGCCTCCTCATGCACTTCTTCACTGCAAACTGTCTTCAGGACTTACCAGATGCACCAGTGACCTCTGTACCATTAAATCTAAAGGGCACTGGTTTTTATCTTTTTCTACTTCTCGACAGCATTTGACATTGATAACTACTCCTTCCTACCTAAAGTCCTCTCTTCTTTTGGTTTCTATGACACCACATTTTCCTTATTTTCTTTACAATTATTCTGCTTTGAGGGTCTCTCTTCCCCAGCCTGCCCCTTAAATATTAATGTTCTTTGTGAGTCAATTATTGAAACTCTTCCAGTTACCTATTATTGTAGAACAAACAACCCCAAAACTTAGTGGCTCAAAGCAACAGCCATTCTATTACATTCATAATATTGTGAGTATTCTCTGCTCCACATGGCATAAACAAAGGTCACTTGATGATATTCAGCTAGTGGCTGGGCTGGGTAGGAAGTTCCAGGATGTCTTCACTCACATGCCTGGCACTTTGGTAGGGATAACCAGAAAGCTGGGACCCTATCCCTCTCCGTGGAGTCTCAGGACTTCTCCATGTGGTCTCTCCAGCAAGGTCGTCAGTCATCTCACAAGACAGCTCAGAGATTCAAGAACAAGTGATACAAGAGATAGGCAGAGAAATCTTAGAGCCTGAGCCTGGAGTTTGGCACAGCATTACTTCTGCCTCATTCTATCAGTAAAGTAGTCATAAGCCCACCCAGATTCAAGGAAAGAAGATATAAACTCCATCTCTCGATGAGAAAAGAGATCCAAGAATTTGTGGGCATCATCGATCCACCACAAACTTCTCCTCAATAAAAACCAGTCTCCATCATCTTTCTCCTCGAATATGCAATGCCTTCCTAACAGGTCTTCCTGCTTCCATGTTGCCCCTTTTATCCCATTATCTGTAATGTAATCAGAGCAACCTTTCAGTAATGCATATCATGCCACAGTACTCTCCTGACTCAACAGCTTCCCATTGCCATGACTAAACTCTTTAGCATGGCCAACTAGGTCCTTTGTGAATCATCACTGCTTATACCCCTACCTTCACCTCTCACCACTTCTTATACTCTACACTCCACAATAGTGATGTCCCTAAGCGTGCCATGCTTTCTTTTATCTCCAAGCCTTTGTACATTCTGTTCTCTTTGGGCACTCTCTTACCCTGCACTTCCCACACCCCACCTCCTGTAGGTGAGCATAAGCACACACACACATACATTTTTCACTTTCACTCTCTTTCAGATATTGATTTAGACAAGTGATTCTCAAAATGTGGTCCCAGAGCAGGCAGCATCAGCATCAACTGGGAACTTGTTAGTAATGCAAATTCTCAGGCCCCACCCCAGACCTACTGAATCAGAAATTCAAGAGAAGGGGCCCAGAAATATCTATTGCAACAATTCCCACCCCCTCACCCCCACAGTGATTCGGGTCATGGTAAAGTCTAAGAAACACTGGTTTAGACAACACTTCCTCCAAGCAGCTTCCCCTGATCTACCTCTTTACCCAACTACTGGGATAAGGATTCTTCTTCTGATCATATCCCTATCACAGGGTAATGTAATTGCCTACTTACTTATTTACCATAGTGGGCTCTCTCTGAGATTCCATAGGCAAGAACTGTATCTTGTTTATTGCCGTATCCCCAACATCTACGTAATGCCTCTTGCAGTAATAGCTCAATAGAAGTGGTGAAGCCAAGATTCAAACCCAAAAGTACATCCAAATCTTCTAGAAAAGTAGACTACAAACACCAAAAACAAGAGATGTAAATGCACTGAGAATATTGATAGCAACTGGGATCAAGCTTCAAGTAAGTGTTTTGATCCTTTCATAATAGAAAGGAAACACTAAGTAGATACAGTGCTTGCAAAAGATTTTAATAAAACCCCAGAGGGAAAAGATATGCACTGCTGAATTAACCTAAACCCTGATAATGGACCACTTGACTCTAGCCCTGAAGTCAGATAAACTAAATTCGTCATTTTCCTGTTTCTGCATGGACACTTCCTTTATTATAATATACACTGTCTAACTATGTTTACTGGAATTTCTAAAATGCCACTGAATCTTCGAAAATTTGGCAGAAAAGAAGAATCTGGGTCAGGCAACTGTGAAATCTAAATAAGATATAATTAACATGTCCATCAATTTTCACAGAAATGATGCTAGTTTGCAAACTATTCATTAATTCTGCACAATAACAGCAACTGGGTACAATGCAGACACTAAGCCAAAGATGAGAGGTTCAGTGTAATACTAACCTGGAGTTCTATTGGTGATCTGTAGGAAGGAATTGCTTCTATTTTCTGCATGGAAAGATATGACTATTTAAGAATTTGGGGCCAGAATTACCATAGAGTAGCAGTGTAATTACTGACTCTTAATCCTTTTAAATGTAACCTTGTGACTGGCAAAATACCCTACAAAATAAAAAACATTTCATGAATCACTAGGGAAGGTGGGAAAATGGGCCCTTCTCTTTAGAAATAAAATGGCAAATGACTGAATCTGAAAATTAAGATAGACCTGAATTCAAGACCCAAATCCTAACTAGCCCTTTGGCCTGCTTAACACTTCTGTACCTCACTTGTAATAATACCTATTCAGAACGTTGTTTTGAGGATTAAATAAGATAATGCACATATTCTGCTGAAAGTAAATCTAATATGCAAAATGTTAGCATATTAAAATATTAGCATTTCTATTCTTCCTATTCAGAATTAGACAATGTTATCAAAATCCAAGTGAACTGTAGAAAACAATATGGTGTTTCCCCAAAAATTAAAAATAGAACTACCACGTGATCCAGAAATCTTACTTCTGAATATATATCCAAAAAAATTGAAAGCAAGGTCTTGAAAAGCTATTTGTACACTCAAGTCATGGCAGCATTATTCACAAATGCCTAGAAGTAGAAGAAACACAAATGTCCATGAATGGATGAATGAATAAACAAAATTTGTATATCCATACAATGGAATATTATTCAGCCTTTAAAAAGAAAGAAATCGTGTCGCATGCTACAACATGGATGCACCTTGAGAATATTATGCTAAGAACATAAGCCTGTCATAAAAAGAAAAATGCTTTATAATCCCACTTACATGAGGTTTATAAAGTAGTCAGATTCATAGAAGCAGAAAGTAGAATGTTGGTTACCAGAGCTGGGGAAGGGAGAAATGTGTAGTTGTTTTTTAATGGTATAGAGTTTCAGTTTCATAAGATGAAAATCTATTACATAACAATGTGAATGTACTTAACACTATTGAACTCTACACTTAAAAATGGTTAAGGTGGTAAATTTTAGATTATGTGTTTTTTTACCACATTAAAATTTTTTTAATTAAAAAAATGTGGACCCAATTTCCTCTCTTTGTTCCCTCTAATACTGTGCGTTCCTGCCCTTCTCGCCACTCCATCTTAGCCCACTTTATTACCTCCTCTTCTTCTCCCAGCTTTCTTTTGATCGTCGAGGTTCCTTGGGGTTCTGTCCTTGGTTCTCTTCTTGCTCTCACACGCTTCACGCCTCCAGCTTTATCAGCCTCATACATGTCGATGACTAATCACTGCTCTACCCTAAATCTCTAAAATAGGGCCCAGAGCTTAATAGGCACTCAATAAATATTTGTGAAGTAAATGAATATCTAGACCTCTACCCAACTCAAAGCTGCAGAAGCTAGTCTCTGAACACCTCCAACTGACTGTCCTCTAGGTCTCTCAAATTTAACACATCCAAAATCTAATTTATTTAACCTCTCCTAGGTTAAAAAAAAAAAGCTCCTCCTCATGATCTTGGTTAATATTGTCCTTGATTCTTCCAACCTACATTCACTGAATATCCAAACCCTATTGGTCTTCAACGAAAAATGTATTGAGAATCTGGCCACTTTTCTACTTCCCTGGGGCCTCAACTTCATCCAACTGGACTGTTGGAGTAGCTTTCTTTCT
>NW_006494608.1:8973921-8977455 GCF_000325575.1 Pteropus alecto | reverse complement strand
AAGTTCATTCTCCACACTAGTGATAGATTTTTCTTTCTAAAGGGCAAATCTCATGTAGCAAAACTGCTTAAGATTTAACCCCAGTAAGCACTTGCACAGGCTTCTGTGTCCTACCAAGTTAATTCCACAAACACTGGCAGAGCCAACGATGCCCCTGTATTCTGGCTCCTACCTGCTCTGCCGGTCCTTGCTCCCTGACCCCAAGTCTCCCCACATTGCAGACATACGTCTCCTGGTGGGCCAGGCCCTTTTATAACCCCATGTCTGTTATAACCCCAGGCCCTTTTATAACCCCATGCCACCTTCTGTGTAGACAAACTCTTCACCACCCCCAACTTCTCCTGGAAACAATTCATGCTTCATGGGTAATAAGTGAACACTCAGCCAGGAGCAACATACAGCCATGATAGAAACAATTTCACCTTGAAAATTTTCTTACCTCACACAATGCTTCAACCAGCTTAGCTACTGTTTGCAGGCTGAAATGTTTATACAAGATTCAGCTATCCACAAGAAAGATATAAGGTCAGGGAGTGGAGTCTTTGGCAGTAATTAGAATGAAAATAGTTAATTTTATCAAAATCAAAGTAGCATAACGGTTAGGATTCACATTTTGGAATTATCTGTAGCTGTATTACTATTTCCTCAGCCTCCTCATCTATAAAATAATAATAACACCTGTCTCACAGAGTAGTCAAATTTTGGATGAGATGATATATAACTTGATTAACCCAATACCCAGCATAATGTAATGCTTAATAAATGGCAGCTATTATTATTATCATAGAATCAACTTTATCTTTCTGATACTTAGACATGCATTTTCACTAGCAGACTTCATTAACGTCTCTAGCACCACTCTGTAATTCCATGTGGACAGGAGAGTAAAAGGGACCGAAATAATAAATGCCATCCTGAATAACACAGTAAGATGAAGGTTCATGATCTTGTTGGCTAAGACTACATTCTGTGTGTGCGTGTGTGTATGTGTGTATGTGTGTGCATGTGCGTGTCTGTTCCATACAAAACTTGAAGAAAAGATTTATATACCTAATAATGTTATTACATATGGTTAGTGCAATCTAATTCTGCTCATTTGTTCTAATCACAAATTAAGTTTAATTACCCGGATCATTCAAATGAATGCACTTATATTATTAGAAAAATAACTTTTAAAGAAACAATGTGATACATTTACTAAAAGCCCAGTGCTGTTCAGAACCAACAAGAAAATCTTAGAAAACTCTCTTATTGCATCCTGTATATGACTAGGCCTAATTGGAATCTGGAATTGTTAAGGTATATCTTTGCTATTGCTAGCACATCAAAGTTTTCTTTCCACCAGTGTGGAGAGTATTGCTGCCACTTGGTTGAGCACCATTCTTGCATTTATGGACTATGCTTTTAAAAATAAATAAATAAATGTCTTTAAACTCCAAAATACACAAAAGGAAAGCAGAGGGGAACTGAAAAAGACTGAGTAAAGAATGGAGTTCCCAACCCCTGTCACATACTCACTGACAGCTTACTTCCACAATTGCTAACCATAATAGAAGGCCAATAACCACCTGCACTACTTAAATTCCCTTTCTCTCCCTCTCTCTCATACTATTAGCTGATAAGTACATTGTGTTCTTGCTGAATATATAGAGAGAACCTAACTCAGTCTTGGGGACAGAGTTAGGGAATAGTGAGTTTTAAGAACCATTAACTCCAACAGACTCCTGGAGTCGAAAGGAATGCAAAGGGGCCATCTTTAACTGGGTTGGGTTTCTGGGAGGTTTTACGTTCCAACCAACCTACAACTATCTGTATTGGAAACAAAATTAACATAAAAGAAAACATTACTTCCTGTCCAACTAGGAATAAGAAACTTTGGTTCCTATTTTCAGGTGTCAATCACTCCTTCCTCACCACTTTCTACTAAATTCATATGCACCTTAAAAGGGGTTTGGACAACTTAAGGAGTAGTAGAAAAACAGAAAAATTACCTAATGTAGTGATCGTTCATAAACTATGATTTTCCTTTATTATCAGTCTTTCACATTAATTATTAATAGCCTGGGTTCAGGTGACTGTGGCTGACTTAGATGTTCTTTGAGAGAATTCTTCTCCATACACATCTCAGTTGAGGGGTGAAGCCTTTAACAAGACTTTGTCAATTTTCAGATTGATTATAAGCCCTAACTTTTTCTAGGAGATTTTTTTCTCTCTACTAATAATGAAGGTACTAAATTAACATATGTTGTGAAATTTGCCAGCCAAGCAAGTCTTTCTCTGGGTTTCTGAATTTCCTGATTTATTCTGCTATTTAAACCTGTCTTGAAAGACAAGAAAGCTGGTGACGGCACCTTGCTAAGTAATGTAAACCAGATGGACCCTAGGTACTCACCAGGGCTCTGCACTCCAGCCTAGCTACCTGGTTGCTTCCAAATGCCACTCGAAATTTATTCTAAAGCTTTAAATTATTTGGGTCTTCATAGCCTGACTTATTCACCATCCAAGGCAAATCTCCCCACAAATTTCAAAATCTCCTAATGCATAACTAGACATTTCCTTAGTTGCTTCTTTGCTCCCAAATCCGATTCTCCCATCCCACAGGTGGAGTCAGCTTCTCCACAATGTTCAGCTCATCTAGATCCTGCCTCTTATCTGAAAACCTTCCCAGTGTTGACTGATCTTGTTTAAGTCTCCTTTCTAGAATTGGCTTGCACTTTTTATGATACTATCCAGTTTTTCAGTGTCTTGTTTATTTCTTACATCTGGGCCACTCTTTGCAACCAAATTGTAAACCACCTGTGAGCAGCATCACATGTTATTTTCCTTTTTAGCCCACAGTGCGTAAAACAGACAATGGTAATTTTAGTAATTACTAGATTTATGTCAAAATGCCAAACCCATCTTCTAGAATTCACCCTCCTGAAATACGCTCAACAAGACATTCTAGTGCACTGAAATTCATACCTGACCAACTGCCAAATGACCAGATTCTTAATCATTCATGATTATTGGACAAGTCACATAATCTTTTTGTGCTTCATTTTCTTGTATACAAAATGAATATATTATACATATACATTTCTACTTCCCAGGTTCAAATAAGGATTAAATAAGACAGGATAAGCAAAAGTAATTCATATATATATAATACTATTCAGATGTGTGGTTTTATTTCTAAGTCATTTGGTTTTTCTATACATCATTGACATAAATAAAAAGCATGGATAGAGTATCTTAAGACCTTCCACAAATTTTAGACTTTATCATTGTTTTTCTGTGATTAATGTTCTATTATTATTTTCATAACCCGTTCCCTTTTTCTTCCTGCTTCTTTTTGGTGTAATTGGAACTGTCTTTCTGAGCTGATTCTTCTTCAGTAACTAAGTTCTCACTATTGTGATCTGATCTGAGGAGGGGGAGGATATCATTGGCTTCAAGGAAATCTAATGATTGCTCACAAAACAAAAACAAAAATACAAAGGACATTTCAAAAGGCTGGGAATCGAGCCTGTGAGTAACATTTCTATTGACAAA
>NW_006494608.1:8972329-8973869 GCF_000325575.1 Pteropus alecto | reverse complement strand
AGAGTTTCTGGCAACCTTATTCACAGGTCCCTTGATATATTTAGCCTCCAACCATGTGCTCTTTATAGTTCAGGGGTCTTTTCACCGCCAGCACATTTGGAAGCATGGCTGAAATTGCTGATTGCCTTACCATCCTTGGGTATCTCAACTTCTTCGGACTACTGCCTCTTCTGCCAATCAGAGAAGATGAAGCTAGATTCTGATTTTTAGGGATCCTAAAGGATATATTTCCTGCCTGATTGTAAATAATATTCCCTCAGGAGTGCAGGGATTTTGCATTCTTAGATTCCAAGGCAAATATGTCTTGATTCACTTGGCCTATCAAACTAGGACAACCTCATCTGACAATCAGTTTTTAAGAGATCTTTAGGAGAGGAAAACAATGGCATAGATGATCAAGGCTCTGTTCATCCCTCTGGCAACCAAATCAAAGTTGTGAAGGAAACAAGGAGCAAGCAGTAAGGAAAAATTGCCCAGGATCTAGAGGAACAAGCCATACAACCAGTAGAAAATCCAAGAAAGCACCCTGCAATGGCAGAAAGTAGGAGGGGGCGAGGATGCCAGGCTGCCCAGTATCGAGTGGCTGAGTGAGATGGAGGCAGCGGCAGCGGCAGAAGCTACTTAAAGGGACCGTGTTCACAAGCGGATTTTCGCGGCGAATGGACCTGCTTGCTCTGAGCACCAGTGCCTATTTGGCTACACGCAGGGGGAATCGGGGACTTACTTACAGGGAGACTTTGTCAGAGTGAGAACCAAGCGAGACTCGCTGGGTACAGAAGTGCCTACAATATTCATTGTTCCCTGTTGTGGCCTCCCTGCTTCCAGTGCACAGACACAGCGCTGCCATAGCCAAAACATCATAGAACTGAATAACAGAGGTCGCTCTGCCCAAAGGATTCCCTGAAACCCTGCCTCCCCAAACTTGTGGCCCCACCCAAGCCACATCCAGGTATATCCTCAGTGAGTCAGGTGCTCCATGCTGAGCAGCGCCTAGACTCACACTGGAGGCAGCTGGCCTCAGTTTCTGGTGTGGCCTTTTGAGGCAACTATAAGCACAGCATCTGTGGATTGTTTGCTGAATCTTAACAGGCGGCCCTGGAGGGGTAGAGGCTTGGGCTAAGTTTGGCCTGCAACTGAACCCCTCTCACGACTGTGCCACTAGACACCTACTTCACAAATCCACATTATAATCTGGGAGACTTAGGAGCTTCGCTTAGTACATACAAACAGACACAGAAAGGCAGCCAAAATGAGAAGACAAAGAAGCAGAAACCATATGAGAGAACAGAACAGAGATCCAGGAATCATGGAGTCAAGTAATCTAACAGATGTAGAGTTCAAAACTTTGGTTATAAAGATGCTCAATGAACTTTTGGAAAGTGTAGATAAATTCAGTGAGAACTTCAACAAAGAGATAAAAAATCTTAAAACGTTAATGGAGAATACAGAAGAGAACTAGTCTGAAATGAAGAATACATTATCTGAGATGAGAAGTATATTAAATGGAATAAACAAAGGAATAAACAAAGTGAATAAAGAA
>NW_006494608.1:8954604-8971867 GCF_000325575.1 Pteropus alecto | reverse complement strand
AAATATTAAAAGTGGATATACCTTTTGACCCAGCAATTACACTTCTAGGTATTTATCCAAAGAAAATCAAAACAATAATTCATAAAGATCTATGCACTCTAATATTCATGGCAGCACAATTTACAATAGCCAAGATTTGGAAGCAATCTAGGTGCCCATCAACAGATGATTGGATAAAGAAATTATGATTCATTTATACAATGGAATATTACTCAGCCATTAAAAAAAAATGAAATCCTACCCTTTGCAACAACATGGATGGACCTCGAGGTATTATGCTGAGTGAAATAAGTCAGAGAAAGATAAATACCATATGATTTCACTTATATGTGTATCTAAGGAACAAAAAGAACAAACTAATCAAAAACAGATTCACAGATATAGTGGACAATTAGGTGACGGACAGAGGGAGGGAGATTTGGGGGACTGGGAGAATAGGACGAAGGGTTAAAGAAGTACAAATTAGTAGCTGATGGATGGTCACGGGTATGGGGAGCACGGCATAGGGAATGAAGTCAGCATTAATACATTGGCTGGGTGGAGGGTCAGGAGAGGGAGAGTGCAATTGGGGGGTTCGTTTTATGAACTATATAGATGTCTAACCGATGTATTGTACACTTGAAACTAATTAAAATAAATAAATTAAAAATAAAAATTAAAAAAAGAGAGATCTTTAGTGGTAGCTGCAGGATGATTTCATGTTTTTCTTTCTTGAGATACTATACTCTCAGGAACCTGAGAGCTTGCTGGGAGAGCTTGCCTACTCCTAATTTCTCCATGGTTTGTGGAGAGATAGTGGATCTTTAAAAAGTTCAAAATAATGAAGTTTCAGTACCAGTGATGGAAAGGAAGCATCACACTCCATTCAAAGTCAAAGATAATTTTTCCATCAGTGTCATCACTGCCTCCTTTTCCACTTCCTTTCTTCCCTTTCCCTTACCCTGCAAAGGCAAGGACTTGCTGCCTACAACCATCCAATGGATAGAGACACTCAGGTAGATGTCTTAGAAAGGAGAATGGATAGAAGAATATGCCTCCAGCCTCTTAATTCGCTAGAATGTTGGCAGCCTATAAATTTTTTTTCTAATCTGAGAGAAGATCTCCTCATGGCCAGCTTCTTTCCTGAAAGCCACAACATGTCTCTCTCTCATTTGAATCTGAAAACTGTTAGAATTCTCTGTGAGTCCAAACTCTATTACAGACGAATTAATAACCTCCGTCACGGCTACTTATTTCAGTTCACTTTGACATGGTACTATCCATGACCAAATAGCTTTTTCACTATTGGCTCTTATAATTTTTCAAAACTCGGATATCAAAAGAATTCTGCTGCCTCTGGAAAAGAAGGCATGTGGCTGTAAAACATAAAACAAAAAATGCCCTCTAGAGAACAAACCCAAGCACTTTGTTCCTGTACCTTGTTTTACTACTGTAACTTTCCCTCTTCATTTACTAGACAAGGAGGATCTATTCTGTTTTGCCCATAATCAGTAACTTATAGAGCAGAAAAATAAGATGCTCCACAGATAAGCTGAAAACGTTTGGAAAGCTAGTAGACACGATTCAGCAATCGCTTATATTTGAGTACATAAAAAAGTCCTTTGGTGAATATCTGACTGGGCTAAGAGGTATGTGTGACCAACAAATGCAGATCTCACAGATATCTCGTGAGCTGACCATGAGTCCGTATCAGATCCTGCTGTTTTCTAGCATTTGTAGGATGTGGTCAGCTGCACAACTGGATGGTAAATGAAGCATATAGTTTTCCTCCTGGAGAAAGAGGAGAAAACAGAGGAGAGGTGGGAAATGTCTATCATAGAAAACTAAGTGTTAAAATCAAAATGAAAACAAATAAGCAGAAAGACTAACATTGCCTTCTAGGGAATGAGACATGGAAAGTTGGTTATTCATTGTGAAGAAATTTAGAAAGTACTCTAGTGATATTTCTGTCTCTGGATCTACCTCTAGATGTCAGTGATGAAAAAGCAATATTGCCAAAGGTAATATTATGTCAGGGAGAAAATCAATAGCAGCCACAAAAGGGTAATAAATTTTTCTAAAGAATAATTGGAATTCACACTTATAAGATTGTAACAGTCCTCAGAGCAACCAAGAAGCAACTAGGCGGCCCTGCACTCACAGCTGACCAGACAGGAGCTAAGTTTGGTTTGGTTTGCTTTTTTAGCAACTTGGCTCCAATGAACTGGTCTTGTCTCTCACTGTGAAAGATTATAGAGCTGCCAAGTTGAATATGATAGAAATATAACTTCAAAATAGAATTTAATTCTCCTTCTAGTCTCATTTTTGAAATTGCTGAACCTTTTTATGCTATCCCCTTTAGGAGAATGTGTTGTCCAAACTGTGATGGTGGAGGGAGCACTGCTTTAAGGCTTTTGGATCCATTAATAGAAAATCTAGATGCAGGAAAAATTAGTCAAAGGTCAAGATGAGGTCACCCTGAGAGGGGTATGGTACAGTAAAAGGGAGCATAAAGGTTTGTTTCTTTTCTTGCAGAGGGTGCTGCCGAGATAGGTGTTCCCGCTTCGTGAACTCACTGAGCTTAGACGTGTAATGTGCATACATTTCTGTACATACTACAGAAGTATAATACACAATATACTTCAATAAAGCATTAATGTTAGACAGACTTTGCATTCTCTTGCCAAATTTGCTCTAAATAGCCAATGGATTTGGGGGAGGTCACTTTAGCCCTACAAAATGAGAAGCTAGACCAGATGATCCCAGCCCTGAAGCTTCCCAATGCCGTCATCATTGGCACATGATGAATGCATAGCATTGATATTTCTTCTATTAATGACTTGAATAATAATCAGAACATGGACAAAGTTACTACAGGCCTTCCTAGAAAAGGCAAAGCATGGAAGGCTGTGTAAATTTGCCACATGGGGAATGATGTAGAATAATTGGAACTACAAGGCTCATGTTGATATCAAAGAAGTAGGATTAGGGTGCTCTCAGTGTGGGCTCCTACTTTAAAAGCAGATGTTCATCACACAGCTAGCGATGTGTGTGATCACATTAAATTTCAAAGCCAATGCTTCTTTAATAATTTCTTCTTAAATTTAGCTGCTGGAAATTATGATTCTGTTAAAACACACTACAGGAACTTCCAACCAATCCTGCAGTTGGGGTTACAAGCTGTTCCTTTCCTTTCTTGTTTAATATACCGAATTTAAAGATGACCTGTACAGTGACTGATTGACAGCTAGGAAAAATCAGCATCTATATCATCAGTGAAAAGTTGCCAATCACATCTCACATGGATGGGAAAAGTCCAGAGCCTAGGCTGGAGGACACTTGCTGGAGAAATTACTGTAACCTCCATTTGCTAAGAAAATGGACTATACCTAACTCTGTGTGGGTTTTCCTACAACTCGAGTCTCTTAGAAGGCAAAATATGTTTAGTATTTTGTTCTACTAAATATACTATATTTAGTTCTACTAAAGAATGCAGAAGGGAAAAATAAATGATTTTGATAATCCACTGCACAATCAGACTAGGTGGTCAGCACTTGGATAATGTATCCACAGGGAAATTCTTAAAATCTCTTTTAAAGTCTCAAAAGTCACCTAGATGTGAGTCACCTGATTCTACTAAACCACTTGCCTTTGTCCCTCTGGAAACCATTCTGGAAAACCAGGCCAGACATGCTCTCTGATGGCCAGTCCCTCTTCTGAATCCCAAGAATAACCCTTTGATATAAACATAGAAGTGCATTATTTAGTCTTCTAGCAAACATAAAGGGAAACAATGAAATGAAGGAAATGCAAATCATGAGCTGCCACATAAGATCCTAATTACCATAATTTGACCCATCCTCCTTCCCACTGCCGGAAAGTTAGCCTTCTGGATGAGAGGGAGCCAAACCAGCTAGATAACAGCCTTCTGTTCTCTCTCCCCATCCCTTGCCTCCTTTCTTTCTTCTTCTCTTCCATAAATGATGTTCATTAAGACAGTGATTCTTCTAACCATTTGTAAGCCTCAATTGTATTAGTGAAAGCTTTGCATGACTTGATAAAATGAGCTAAAGAAAAGGAATAGGAAGAAAAAAAAAAAAGTAGACACATGCTGTCTCTTTATCCCCCAAAGCAACTGTCAGTTCCAGAATATTTTCCTAGAACCTGTCAGAAATTTCTCTGGAATCATCCTTGTTAAATAAAACGACAGTAAGTCTAAAAGGTCCAGGTCTTCTATGAGAGGGTTTTAAAAAATATGAGTAATTCAGAAAAGGGCCAATTCAGACTCCACATGTCCAGTCACATCAGTAACACCATGCCCTCCGCCCACACACAGCTCCGGGAATGTTTCTATTTCTTAGATTATGCACAGCTTTGCCTTGTCCCTGACTCTTCCCAAACTACTTGAGGTGGTAAATGAACCAGCCTGGGAGACACAAAATGTGTTAACTTCATGCCTATTAAAATTCACCAAAAATATGCCCATTAAAATCTGGATCTAAATAGCACACCCCTGCCCACATTAGTGCTGACTCTTCTGCCTTTTTCTATGACAAATGCCATGGAAATGGGCTCTGCTGTCACCCTTCAGCTCATGTACAGCATGTGATGGAATGTTTCAATGGCAGCTTTAAACCAGCTTGCTGAGACTTCAATAGTGCAGCCCCAATTTAGGACTCAAGCAACCAAGTCATTAAATCACAAAGCTCACAGCTCTGTGATAGTACGTGCAGCTAACAGATTAGAGGGACTGCTCCACTGACCTTTTGTATTATATAGCATTTGACCATGTGGGCAGCTTCAATTTCAACCAGTGTGTAGGTAAGATACAATTTAATGATACAAGGGCACATTTTGAAGAAGCAAAATGTCCTTGAGAAGTCAGTCTCCTTAGCATTGATGTAGGGGTTGCCAGTGAAGGCCAGGAATGGACCAAGTAGTTGGAGGCAGAGAGTAGAAGTTCAGCAAGCCATATTGGAAGGTCACGAAGTCAGTAAGCAAAGGGGGGAATTCATGAGATATTATGAGTTCGAGCCAAATTTATAATCTATATCCAAGTGAAATGTGACAAGAAGGAGAAGCAGCCAGTAGGGAGTGAATCAAGAGCTACAAATAAAGCAGGAAGGACATGATAGGAAATCTAGTTAAGCAGATATATTATTTTGGATACTTTCAGCTGCAGGTAACAGAAAATACAACTCAAAGCGCCTTAAACAATACGGACATTGTTTAACAAAGAGAACTGGAAGTCAAAAGGTAGGGGGGGCTTTACGTCTGGCTGATCCAATAGCTAATCATTTCATCAGGGACCCCGGTTTATCTCACTCTCTGTTTTACCATCCACGGTATCAGCTTCATCCTGAAAACAGTTTCCTCTAGGTCACAGAATGGCTGCAAGTAGCATTTGGGTTTCCATGCTTTCTCCCTCACATCAAAGCACGGGAGTTACCTCTAGAAGAATGAGAAGCACGGGAGTTACCCCTAGAAGAATGAGAAGAAACTTTCCCCAAAGTCCCTAGAAACTTCTCATAGCATCTCATTGGCTTGAATTCTGTTTAGTGTTCTTTCCTGAGCCAATTACAACCAGGTTAAGATTATTTCGATTGACTTAAATGCATCAAGGCCCATTCCTGAAATAGGAAATGGGGTTGGATTTACCTAACTTAATGGGCAGCATGGGAGAGAGATAGATAACTAATCAAAGTCAGCATTCTCCTAGGAAGAAAAAAGAGATGTACCCTGTATGGGTGATATAACAATCTCTAATACCCTTCACCAAGTCTTTCCGGCTTTCCATCTTCCTGGTACATGATGGGATTATACTTCCTGGCTCCTAGAGGTTAGGTAAGGCCGTGAGACTTGTTGTAGACAATAAGTAGTGAGCATAAGTGATGCATGTCACTGCCAGGCCAGAAACTTATGGCCAGTGTAAGGCTTCCAGACCTACCTTTACTTCTGCTTGAGAGACAAGTGAATGCTCAAGATGCTAGCTGCTGCTTCAGTATATATCCCTGAATAAGGAAGCAAAGAGTGGAGCCCCTAGCCAACCCATGACAGAGATGAGCCAGAAATAAACCTTTGTTGTTAAAAATCACTAAGATTTTTTTTTTTACTCCATATCTTAGTCTATCCTAGATACTGCTATAAACAACATTCATGGCAACAGCTGATGCTAGCACTTGGAGTCTTGTCCTAAGTGGGGAGGTCATGTGAGGTGGATACCAGTATCACATACCAGTGAGGGATGGGTGAGCAAGTACTAGAGCCAGAAACAGCACAGTTTTCCTGAGACTTCCCTTCTATGGACAGAGCTGCCACTAGGATTCTTGTCCTCAAAAGAAACAAAAAAAGTTTATACCTAATTTATCTCTTTCAAGTAACCTAATGAACTGAAGGACATAGACACATGCTTGGCAAAAAGAAATAAAAAGGAATCTACTTTCTATTGAATTTTTTTAATTAAAGAAATAACTTTAAAATTTTGGAGAAAAAGAATTATCCAAATCAAGAAAATCTGAATTCATGTAAACAGTTATTTAAGATCAGCAATGCATTCATGGAAAAAATAAGCTACAAAGCAGAGAACAAAAATTTTAAGTCTCACATTTATTAAAATAAATTTCAGTTTTTGAAGTGCATTTGAAACGTGAAGTTTGTCACAAATTGGCATGCATATATAACTACACATATGCAATGTTTATTACTCTGATAAATAGTCTTACCATAAAATCATAATTTAATACCATTTCATCTACAATTGACTTTTTATTGAGATATAATTTACATACACTGTGTAAGCTTAAGGTGTGCAACATGTCCATCTGATATATTTATACATTGCAGTATAATTGCTGCTACAGTGTTAACTAATGCTTCTGTCAAGTCATATGATAGTGGGTATTTTTTTTTGTTTTGGGGGGTTTTTTTGGTGTGGTAGGAACAATTAAGATCTAGTTTCTTAGCAACTTTAAAATTTATAATACAGTATTGTTGTCTATAATACCTATGCTGTGCGTTAGATCTCCAGAACGTATTTATCTACTGGTTGCAAGTTTGTACCCTTAAAATATCCCCAATTCCCCCATCTCCCAATCCCTGGTAACCACCATTCTACTTTTAATTGTCTTTTTCTCTAAAACAAAAACATTTTTAAAGTATGAATGAATAGATAGATAACGTAAATTATCTTATAATCCTTACCAAGAAAAATAAGTGCTGTAAAGTCTCTGGATATTTTCTGATTGTTGAAAGCGTAGTTACCAAATTAAAATAGAAAAAGTCTCAAAAAGTTTTAGTGATTAATAGCTAAGATATCTCTTCCATATATTCTTCCGTATTTTATTTCTTTAAAAATCTTTAAAAACCAACTCCAGTCTTTGCTGCAGCTTTTTTTGGATTAACTCTGACTTGTGTATATTATAAAATGTTTCTAACCACCTCTACAATAATGAACTGTATGAAATTCTTTGGAGTAATCTGAGAATGATTTGGAGAAGTTTTTGTTGTTTTCCCTGAGATTCAGTGGGAATGGGATTCATGTTTAAGATTCAGTGGTCTTTTTTTTTCCTATAGATAATTTTTATTACTGCATTTGAAAATATTCTATTTGGCTATTGAAAGTTTCCAGAAGAGAATACCTGGGTAATGTTGATTAGGTCACAACCTTCAAAATATGTTATGATTGCATAGTGACAAGATGTTCATTTTTTAGATCTTTCTTTTTTTTTTTGCCATGTTCTAAAACGTAGTCATAATTCCCAATCTGAGAGCTATTTTTACTATCCTTTCAGAAATGAAGATACAAAGGCATAGAAATTGTTACTATGTTGTCTGCTGGCTTGTCAAAGGGCCCTGGCCTAGGAGCCAGAGGACCTGGGCTCTGGGTTCTGGTCTTGGCTGGCTGACGCTCGGGCCACGAAGTCTGGACAGGAGTAGATTCTCAGACATTTGCTGATGGGAAAGGTACTCAGCGCATTTACGTCCAGGCAGCCACACCAGCCTCACCTCAAAAAGTGATTTCTTTTCCTTGGACAAATGATCCTCGTGGGTCCGTCTGGTCAACATGGAACGGTGAAGCACCAGCATTGCCCAGTCAGTCCCTAGTGGTCAGTCCAGGGAGAACAGCATCCCAAAGCCCCCAACTTTGGCCTCCCTGTGTCAGGACAGTCAGGGAAGGGCAGCCTCTCCCGGGATCACCCTTGGGCATTTATCATTGTGGCATCTGGCCTCTCTACCCCCGCCTTAGGAGCTAGAAGCAGACACTGCTGACAAAAGGGCCTGCTGGGCGACGGAGCCATGGGCACCTCTCCTAACGATTTCTGTCACGCTGTTGCTTCTCACACACTGTGCCCTGAAGCACCTCGTTTTCCTTTTCTTTTACCTTGATTAATGCCCTTCATAAGTTTGCCTTCCCACAACTTCACCCTGTAGCCTCTGCCCAGGCATAAACTCAGCCGTCATGATCTCTGGGAGTTGTTTTCCATCTTCTTTCTTGGCAGTTGCATCAGCAGCCTTCCTCCTGACCCAAGGCCCTGTGGTGCTGGAGTTTCTTGTTCTGCTCTTTTGGTGACCTTCTTTGTGCAAGTGCAAGATGCCAGGTCCAGGCTTTGCCTTTTGTTGCTGTTATGTAAATGAGCTGAAGTTTTTACTAGTTACAAAAGCAGGTCATGAAAGGACTGCTGTCCCTAAACCAGGGATGTCCTTAAACCCAAGGCTGACGTTGCTTTCCCTTTGAAAACCTGCCTCATTGGTAACTGAATTCACATCCCAGTTTGCCCAATATACTTCTCTCTTATTTGAAAAGCAAAATAAACTTTAAGTATTGCTGTTTAAGTGAGGTTTTGTGAGTTTTCCAGGAGGCCTCACACTCTCCGGGATCTGTGTGTGACAGGCTCAGGCTCCATTCCTAAGTCAGAATGAGAACTTTCCTCCTGCCTCTCCCACCATTACTTCCCAGGGTGCTTCCAGCTTGTCTTCCTCAAGCCTTGCCTCCCTTCCCTCCCCTTTCTTGTGTTCTCCTTAAACTCATCCATTGTTTTAACCAGCATAACCAGCAACTCCAGCTACAACCACTCTTGACCTCCAAACCTTATTTCCAACTGCCAAATGCAGAATGTCCTGGAATACCTTAGGCACCTCACATTCAACCTTCCTAACTGAACCAATTGTCCCTTTATCTCCCCACCATCATCATCCAGCCTACCCAAAAACCTCTTTGAGTGTTCCTCAGCGATCTACTTCCTTTCCTTTATAGCTAGAGAGATAGTGTGGGAAGGAGGAGTCAGAGAAAGGGGTAAGAGTTGAGATGCTATAGTTCTTATACACACCCCCAACTCTGGGACCAAAATCAAGGAAGGTACAGGAGGCAGAGCGCAATAGAAACTCCAGATAAGTTCTGGAGGCCTCCGAGTAGATAGAGCCTTGGCTTGGCTTTCCCTGGTATTGTCATGATATACTTCTTATAAAGAAATCTACATTCATCTGGCACCTCAGCCATGGGCTAGAAGTAGCTGAGGGAGGTGTTCAGGTAGATGGGCCTAAAGATATGTTTCCAGTTTCCCAAAGGCATCTCAGAAGTTCCTTCTTATCCCAGAGAGGACCGGACAGGTTCTAAGAACACCAGTGGTACAGCAGAACCTTGCAATCTGGACAAAGAGGCCACAGAGTGTGAGGACTTTGAACTGGAAGGATGTGGCTAATATGATGAATGTAAGCAGCAGGTGACCCCAAGGACCAAACATGACCAGGCATACTGCAGGGACATAGCAGTCAGGCCCAGGACCAGCCTGGTCTAGCTAGGGCCTTCACAGAAATGCCCATTCCCATCGCCATGAGGACATATAAAATGTCCTCTATCCCCATACAAGGGGAAGTTGGAGAGCAAGATAAAGAGTAAATACTCTGAATGTTTGAGTGTAAGCAGCAGAGGTAGAGTTAACCTGAGAGGAACTGTTTTAACTTGGAAGAGAGGTTTCTTTACTCAGCACTAAGGTTTTCTTTAGTTTGTTTTTCTCTCTTACCACTGAGTTGAGAGCTATCAAACACGATAAAGGAGTAGACAATAAAAAAAGCTAGGGGGTTGTTTTCGCAATTTGAGTTGTAGTAGTAAATTTTTGACACTGTCATACAAAAATCGTCATTAACCCTTCTCCCCTACCACACTCTTTACCACCATCTAACAGTAGACTAGAGGCTGTAGACCAGCAGTCTCCAACCCTTTTGGCACCAGGGACCAGTGCTCCTATGAGAATCTAATGCCTGATGATCTGAGGTGGAGCTGAGGTGGTGATGCTAGCGCTGGGGAGCAGCTGCAAATACAGATTAAGCTTTGCTTGTTCACCTGCCACTCACCTCTTGCTGTGCAGCCCAGTTCCTAACAGACTGGTACTAGTCCACGGCCCAGGGCTTGGGGACCCCTGCTGTAGACTATACCTCTGAACTATCTCATTTGTATGTTCTATCCTTTCCATCCCCAGTGCCAATGCCAAGATTCTCCTGGTCATCGCTTACCTGGATGTAAGGGGTATACTGTCCTCCAGCTCTCCCCTTTTTCTAACTCATCCTCATCTACATTGCTGAATCATCCTTAAATACGTTGCTCTCAGTTTTAAAATCTCGGATAACTCCTTGTGACTAAAGAGTGATGTTCAAACTCTATAGCTGGTCCTAGAAGCCCCTTTCTAATCTAGTCCCACTCCAGCCTCTGCCCTACTGCTACTCCAACCTCTCTCACACATTGCAAGTTCAAGCCATAGCAACTATTTACCATTCCTAGAATAGACCAAGTGTTTTCACTTGCTACTCTTTGCACTTGTTATTTCCCCTGTTTAGGGTGCCTTTCTTCTGCTCTTACCAATTTCTAGTCCATCCTTCAAAATCCAGATCAAACATACCACTAATTTGACATCTTCTCCCTCTTCATTCCCCAAGTCAAATTCATCAGCAATTCCTTTGTTCCCTTTACACCATATATAAGCCTATGGAAACCATAAAGTACCAATTTCAAAAATTCTGTCCCATTCAAATAGAAGGAAAAACATTTGTGGACCACTTTCCTCAACTTCTGATTCCAAGGCCACGGCCATGTTTGCCAATCACTGTTAGCCCATTCTTATATTGGATCATGATCTTCAGTTTGCATATCTAACTGTGCACTAAAATTACAGTCTTAAGGAGCAGGAATCATATGTGTATTCATCTTTATAGCCACATCTTTCTACCATGGTCACTCCTTCCACCCTACTCAGCTTAATAGAAGGACGGCCAGCCTACTGGCAAATTAGAACTTCCCCACCCCATGATGGGTCCACTTCCACCCAGGGCAAAAGGTTGGAAAATAGAAAGAAGACTTGGTTTCAGCTCTGACATGCCCCCTTGGCTAGATGCCTTTGTGCAGTGCACAAACTGCCCAGCTATATGCAATAGTCCTGGGGACTAAGATATAATAAGGGCAAAATAAATCTTTATTGATGAATGAATTTGTCTAGGAAACATTCCCTACCTTTGTCCCTCTTATATTATATGAACTGTGTGCCTGTCATTTACATAGTTTTGGTATCACGCTATATCCACCAGTCAAATATTCTTCAAAGAGCCATTAATAAACTAATGTCAGGCTTAACCACAGAATCTTATTATCCTATGATTTGCAACATCATTGAAAAATTATTTACCAGCACTTTGTAGAGTACTCAGCACAGGCACTCAATATATGCTTATTAAATAAAACTGATATTATTATTTGAAAAACATTGTAACGCCTTTGATGGTTGCAATATAACTATTATCTCCAATGTGTTTCTGAAAATAAGTGAACTATATTCAGAGATTAGATTTTAAGTACCAGTTGACTAAATCATAAAAATAACAGCAACCCAAACATTGGTGGAATATTTGTTGCTTATTAAACTACAAATCTGTTTGTTCCTTGCTAATGTCTCTAACACATAACCAATTGGTGTGTGCACCTCCACATCCCACCCAGCATATCCATACATTCAGCCTTCGAGCCAACTTAGAGCCCAGGAAAAACCAGCAGAAGACTCTGGTGTAAGTTGAGGTAACTGGAAATGTTAGCATATGGCCCTTCATTTCTGGAGTGAGGGTTGGAAAGGGAGAAAGAGATTTTAGAATGTACAAAGGACACCATGCATGTCAATAAAGACTGTAGCCTACCTTGATTTTAAAAGCAATAAAGTATGTTAGCCATAAATCTACTCAAGAGAAGCTATAAATTCCTCTTCAGGATATGTATGTATTTTGGGACCCTTTTGTTTCTCTGGACTGCTAAAAATACCACAAAGTCAAACATGATAGGAAAGTGACAATTATGCAATCAACGCTATTCCTTTTATCTCAAACCTTGTGTACCTCATGTTAAGACAATTCACTATGGGCTAAAGATTTTAGGTAAAGTATTTATCAATGTAGGTAAAATAATTTGTCGATTCTAAATGAAACTGTGGAGGATTCAAATGTTACCTTCAGATGAGATATAGGATGTTCATGATACTAAAAAGTGTCAAATAAGTGTTAGTTTCTTTCTCTGTGTCAGGAATCTTTCAGTTGCAGATCATAGAAAACTTGATCCAAACTGGATAGAGCACGTTAGGAATAATTTACTTCGGGTATAGCTGGATCCAAGTCTTGTTCAACAATAGCAGCAGGCCTCAGTATGTCTTCTCGGTCCTCCTCCTGTTCTGTCACTTGCAGCCTTGGGCTTTACATCATAGTAAATGGAGGCAGCAGCTCCAGCCTCTAGGTTCTCTCTAATTTCTAGTCAGTCTGAAAAATGGGGGCATATCTTTGCAGGATTCCTAAGAAAGTTTCATGGTTTCTCATTAGCTCTTGTTGAGTTGTGCTTCCAGTTCTAAGCCAGTCACCAGACATGTGCTATTCTGAATGGCCAGGCTCGAGTCTCGGGTCCACATCTGAAGCTGTGGGACTTCCAGAGTCATTTTGGGAATGATGGAGAGAACCGTCTCTCAAAAAACTTCTAGGTAGAATTACCAGAAGAAAGATGAATGCATAGAAAGCAGAATAAAAACAGTACATATCTGCTATCCCTTTTTCTTCCTGTAATAGTCAGCCTCTAAGCGGCCCAGTTACCCTCAACTTCTGGTATTCTTCCCTTTTATAATACCCTCTCCTTGAGTGCGGGTAGGACCTGTGATGTGTTTCTAACCAATTAAATATGACATGTGATGTGTTTCTAACCAATTAAATATGACATAGTATTAGAATGTCACTTCCATGGTTAAGGTGAGTAAAGTTGTGACGTCCATCTTGCCAGCAGACTCTCTCTATAGCCTTCTGGGCTTGCATGCTTTAATGAAGCAAGCCACTGTGTTGGAAACGCCCACATGCCAAGGAACGGAAGGTGGCCTCTGGACAGGAACATTTCGCCCTCAGTCCAATAGTCCTTAGAGTACTGAGTTTTGCTAACAACCACTGAGCTTGGAAGTTTGTCCTTCCCCAGACGAACTTTTAGATGAGACTCTGGCTCTGGCTAACACCTGGATTGCAGTTTTGTGAGAGATATTGAGACAGAAGACACAGAAATGTGTGCTAGACAAATGTGTGCTACCTGAAGCCACTAGGTTTTTGGTATTGTATGCAGAGGTAGGTAACCAACGTACTTCCTTTTCTCTCCCACATCCCTTTCAGAATCTCTCCCAGATCTGTTCTGGTCTCTCTACCCAGGACCTAGTGACAATCTTGAGCAGCCAGAGGGCTTATATAAAAAGGCCTAGCTCTGCCTGTTCCTCATGCATTTCCCTCACTTCTGTGTACACTGACCTCAGTTGACTCTTCAGAGAAGCATCTGACTGGGCCAATTATCACAGGTTCTTCAAGTCTTAACCCAAAAGAGAGGATATTCAGTGACATGTTTTATTGATGTTATCTTGGGCCCCTCTGGCACTCCTCAAATTCAGCTGCAAAAGATAGGCCCACAAATAATGTGAGGGTGCAGAGCTGAATGGTATGGAAAAACTTTGGACTCCAAAATAACTGTTCCTCAGGAGAGAAGTGATTCAAATGAATATGTAATCCTTGTTCATGGCAGGTCATGACCGCCTGTGATGATGTAGACAATTGTCACCTGCTACTCTTTTAGAAGTCCTCTCCTACCTGGAGTCACCATGAATGGCCAGAGTTGACCTCCATGGTCCCATACCAGCCTTCTTTCTGTCTTTGGTTGCTTCCTCTTCCCCTGTTTATTTTGCTCATTCCAGCGATGAACAGCTGCAGTCCCATAGAGCTCAGACTGCAGTTGCACTGAGGGAGGATTCATAGGGCTGCACAAAAGCTTCCAGCCACCAAAGCACAAAGCCTTTCCTTCAGTCAGGCTCCAGCGTCTCCCAGCTCTTAGGAGAACTATAAACCTACATGAGGAGTCATAGTTCTTTTTTCCTGTGGGACTTTCAAGGCAGACCCCCAAACCCCATTTCTGCTCACAGCCATCTCTCAGCCCAATCACAGTTGTTAGACTAAATCCTTCGCCCTCTGGGAAATAGCATTTACCAGGTTTTACCCTTAGCCACCTTGCTTTATCTGAAACCTGGGCTTTAGTCTTCTGTGGATTCTGTGATTCTGCGACTCAGCATAGTATCTCCATCACATTTCACAGTAAACAATGATATGCTTTGTGATTTATGGATGCATTTATGGGTAATTAAAGCATGAGACTGACAATGCAGGAATTACTTCAATCCTTGGTGAAGAAACAGCTCTGCCTATCACATGGCTGTTGCTACATGCAAGCTTTCAGAAAAAGAACAGGATTAGGGAGGAAAAGCTCATTAATTTTTTTTCTCATTGACATTTAGGCTATTTGGGTCATAACCACTTGTAAGTTCTGAGTATTTATTTTGCTTGAGAGTTTTTTTTCCTCAGAGTCCTGATGCTATGTGCTACAAAGCATAATGATTCACTCATACTTAAGTTTCAATTAGTTCAGAACTGTGTTACTCATAGACTGTTTAGAGATGCATTACATCTTTTGAATTATTTAGTCAAGATAAAACTCATTTCGTTAGGGGAAATTTTTCTACGACAGCTTATCCCAAGAATCCTCAAATGGTTCTGGATCTCTACAGATTCTACAGATTTCTAAACTAAAAAAAGAGATTGCATTGACCCCAAAGTTGTTTTTGATAAAAATACAAGTGTGGATTATGGGAACCAAATATCAAAATTCTCTTTTCAGTAATGATACATGTGCTCTTGGTGACTGTGAACGCTTTCTCTTGAATGTCTACTAAAATGAAGAGCACTTAGGATCTTTTTAGGATGTTCATCCATTACGTTCTTCTATATGAACATCATCTGAATGTTTTCTTTTTCCTTTTTTCTTTTTCTTTTTTCTGGCGAGCAACCCTTGGTTGACCTCACAGATTGCAAGGACCTTGTCTGCTTACAGTCCCTTATTTTTTTATTTTTTACGCCTATAGCACCTGGTCTTCCTAGGTCTTCCCATCCAAGTACTAACCAGGCCCGACCCTGCTTACCTTCCGAGTTCAGAAGGGATCGGACTTATTCAGGGTAGCATGGCCGTAGACTGAATGTTTTCAACATGAAAAAAAATCAAATTGATTTAATTCCATTGACACTCTAGAATGGTATTTGTTAGTGCAAGGAGGTCCTTTTGCTTTCCTTTAGTTGTGAACAGAATATTTTTCAAGCACCAGTGGGGAATGAGGAAAGGGCACCCAGCAAAGACCCATTGTGGGCCATGCCTGAGATCAGGCATTTGCCTTCACCCTCCCAACTACCAGAGCCAGTGGCCTCATTTCACTCCCAGTGCTTCTCAGGCATTAAACATGCCTTTTGGATTTGTCTTCTCCTTTTCTCTGTCCTCTCCTCCTTCTACGTGTTCTTTCTAATAATTTCATTTATTCCTATGACTCTGTTGTGGGTTGAATTGTGTCCCCCGCAAAAAAAAAAAGATGTGTTGGCATCCTAAATCCTCAGTTCCTTAGAATTTGACGTTATTTGGATATAGAGTCTTTGCAGAGGCAATATGGCTAAAATGCAGTCATAAAGCAAGACATAATTCATATCACTGAAGTCCTTATGAAAGGGAAAGTTTGGAAACACCAACAGACACACACACAGGGAGAACCATGTAAATATTAAGGCAAAACTTGGGGTGATGTTTCCTTGGTGATGCTAAGGAATGCCAAATATTGCCAGCAATCCACCAGAAGCTAGCAAGAGGCCTGGGACAGATTCTTCCTCACAGCCCTCCAGAACTGTGAGGCAATAAATTTCTGTTATTTAAGCCATTCAACCTATAGTACTTTGTTATGGCAGCCCTAGCAAACTGAACTAGCCAATTTTTATTTCAAGCTCAAGCCTCTCTTCTGCTTGATTAACAAGGAATACACAGGTTTTTCAGAGTCATGTAAAAGGCTTATTTAGCCCAACACCTGGACCAGAACAAGTTCTCAATAAAAGTTAATGGTGCTGCTACTACTAACAATGATTAGGCTGATGCTGTTTGTAGTGGCAGAAAAAGAGAGAGAAGCAGCAGCAGCAGCAGGAGAAGCAAAAGAAGAAGCAGAAGGAAGAAGAAAATGAATTGATTAAGCCTGACTCCCCTCTGTGAAATACGAAAGATGTAAACAGTCTCAGTAGATATACATCTTTTTTATCTTTGTGCTTTCCCCACCCACCCAAAGAGTATAAATCAGACTCATTATTGAGTCTTCTAAAATGTTTGTCCTTACTGAACACCCTGGCAGACACTGGTATTTAATCACAAATGGACACCCTTGAGAGGAAATCATAATTCTTGGGCCCCTTCATGCAATCAACAGAAGTATTTTTTCTTGTCAGGTGATCTGGAACTCCACCTCATTAGCAAGCATTATACTCCATCCAAGCAGAAGGCGGGAAAGTGATGTGATATCACTACTTAAATCACTGTGCCTGTGATTTAAGTAGCTGTCTGACTCTCAGCCTACATTTCTCACCTTCATCCTGACTCCTCCTCTGATAGAGATGAGGAGGCACAAAACAGCAAACTATGCTCACTTACTGCAAGAACCGGAATGTCCAGGTTATTTCAAATGATACTATTTATTGACCACTTATTTCATGTTCATTATTCCAGCCGATCCCACCAACCCCCACTTCCAGCATGGAAGATTTATTATTCCCATTTCAAAAACTACCACCCATTTCACAGGTGGCTAGATTGCCCAAGATAACCTAGGTAGAAAGTGGCAGAGCTGGAATCTGAACCAATGCCTTTGTGACTGGCCTGCTTAGGGCCCAGTCC